>NC_041393.1:487745607-487746144 GCF_002162155.2 Triticum dicoccoides
AAACGGGGGTCTTGTTGATCAGGAGGGGTGTGGCGTACCGCAAAACAGAGGAAACGGACCTCCTATGGTTGAAATGGGGGTCCTGTTGATTGGGAGGGGTGTGGCGCACCGCAAAACGGATGAAACGGACCTCCTACGGTCGAAACGGGGGTCCTATTCATTGGGAGGGGTGTGGCGTACCGCAAAACAGATGAAACGGACCTCCTACGGTCAAAACAGGGGTCCTGTTCATCGGGAGGGGTGTGGCGTACCGGAAAACGGGACTCCACGGGATACTGTTCATCTCCACCGTCGACCTCCTCCAGCCTCCACGGGATACCGTCGACCTCCTCCAGCCTCCACGGGCTCCTGTTCATCCAGCCTCCACCGCGCGCTACTTCACCGGCTACTGTTCAACCACCCCTCCATGGGCACCCCTCCACCGTCTACTATTCATCCAGCCCTCCACACCACGGGGTCCTGTTCATCCACCCCTCCACGGGCACCCCTCCACCATCTACTGTTCATCCAGCCCTCCACACCACGGGGTCCTGTTCA
>NC_041393.1:487746209-487762963 GCF_002162155.2 Triticum dicoccoides
CACCGTTTATTGTTCATCCAGCCCTCCACACCACGGGGTCCTGTTCAACCACCCTCCATGGGCACCCCTGCACCGTCTACTATTCATCCAACCCTCCACACCACGGGGTCCTGTTCATCCAGAGGCAATGCCACCGCTCACTATTCATCCAAACCCCCCCACAACACTCACTGTTCATCCAATCGACCGGTTTTAGTTAGTAGCAGTAGCGAAGGAATCGCTCGATCGGGTTCAGTTAACAGCCATCGATCGATCGCTCAGGTTCAGTAACGCGTAGCCTATAGTGCAATCGCTCGGGTTCAGTTAGAGCCCAACGCCTCGATTGGGTTCAGTTAGAGCCAACGCCTCGCACATATGCGCATACATGTACGAGAGAAACCCGCATCGCTCGGCCCCCGACCTCCCACCGTAACCGGCGACTCCCGAAATTCCCCCCCTCGCTTCTACCATGATTTTTTTCGTCATGGACGGCCCAAAGAATGTCATGCAGCTGCGTCTCCGGCCCGCCCAGGACAAAAAGCCCATTTTCTGTCATGATTTTTTGTCATAGAAGTAGTATCCCACCACATCTACGATGATACCGGGTTTTGTCACAATTATCGTCATAGAAGTGTCATATGTAGGACAGAAAAAAATTCGTTCGACCCAAAATGTCATGGATGTGTCTTTTTTTTTGTAGTGAGAGCTCATCTGGCAAGGCTCGTGCTTTTGTTGGCAAGGAGATGGATTCAGAGGAGGAGTCTGCTTCTGAGGAGGTGGAGGTGGAGTCTGAGGAGGAGTCCGACTCTGGTGTTGCAAGTCTGGTTCTAGCTACAACCTACGTCGCCAAGTCCATCTTCAACACTGAAGACAATGGCTCCGTCACCAACGTTGATGATAAGGACAAGGAAGACACGGCTCCCACCTACTGCTTCATGGCATGTGGTGCCAAGGTAAACTCACGTGATGCTTACTTTCAAACATCAAGTGAAGATGACTCTGATGGTGAATCCAAACCTAGATATAAAACACTTGCTAAAATTGCAACTAAACAACAGAAAGCTATGGAACATATTCAAAAACTGTTAGACAAAAGCGATGACCTGTTGGACGCGGAAATGACCAAGTCTCAGTCCTTAATTGAAGACATCAAAAATCTTCATGTTAAGTACCAGGAACTTGAAGGTCGACATGAATTGCTCTCAACTTCTCATGAAAAACTTTCCTATGATTATCTTCAAAGGAAGCAGGAACTTGAGAAATTGAGATCGGCTCATGAAGATCTTCAAAAGGAGAACGAGTCACTTCACGCTCAATAGATCAGTTCCACTCAGGAAGGATTTGAACCACCATGTCTAAAATGCATTGAGCGTGATAATGCTGCCTCTGTTGCTGAATGTTCTATTGCTACTACTGTTGCAATATCTTCAACTACTGATGTGGTAACTAACCCCTCTGCTGAGGATACCACTACTATTGCTGATGAGAATGCTAGGTTGAAGACACTGCTTGAGACTGGGATGTACAAACATCTCAAAGGGCATTAGATATTATGTGATGTCCTCAAAAAGCAGATTCTGAACCGAAACCCTAGGAGAGAGGGTGTTGGGTTCGAGAGGAAAATGAATGTTGATGGGTCATACTGGAAGCCTGAGTAGTACCCCAAAACTACACGGGTTGCTGCAAAGGAACCTTCAGTAGATCCATCCACCTTATCTGGTTTCACTTGTGCTAACCCTATTATCATCGATGAATCCTTTGATGCAAACTATAAACTGTTTAAGAATTAGAATGGCGAAGTGTTTGCCAGGTATATTGGTACTAACTGCAGGAATGGGCCACCTATGAAGAAGATATGGGTACCCAAAAGAAGACAAACCCCATACCAAAGGCTTCATATGGTCCAAAAGCTTCATACAGACCGAGGACTCATCTGAGTCACCCTAACGTCAATGTTTTGTAGGGAAATCATACTCAGACCCATGAATATGAGCGTGTTTCCTCAAACCGCTATGTTCATAGAACTAAGAACTTTTCTGCTTATTCCTATGAGTATTATTCACCTCCTGCAAGGCTATTTACTAGGGCTCCAAAGCCGAAGTTCTCAGATGCCGCACTTAGACTCATTGCTTCTAAGCCACCCCTGAAAATGTGGGTGGTTAAGAAAACTTAACTCTCTTTTGCAGGAAAGGTCTCCAGCCGGAAATCAAAGGCGTCGAAAGCTAATGCTGGAGACCTTAAAAATCTTGTGGGGCGCAAGATAAAATGCCCAAATGGTCTTACTATGTATTTCATTTCGGGATTCCTTGACACTCATCCTATCTATCCTCCCCAAGATCCGAATTTCCATGTTCCACTTGTTCGTCAAATGTTTCTGCTTCACAACTCGCTTGGTGAAGCCTATCCCCCAAACTGCACTGTAGGCTATGACACCTCGTACTTCAGAATGGATTATGGACAGTGGATGCACTAACCACATGACTGGCGATCGAAGTCTTCTGATGGATTCAACGCTACGTCCATCAGACAAGAGTCACATCACATTTGCTGACACTAGTAAAAGCAAGGTATTGGGTCTATGTAGAGTTGCAATATCAAGGGATCAACACATGGATAAAGTGATGCTTGTTGAATCCCTTGGT
Organism: Triticum dicoccoides; assembly: GCF_002162155.2. Taxonomy (NCBI): domain Eukaryota; kingdom Viridiplantae; phylum Streptophyta; class Magnoliopsida; order Poales; family Poaceae; genus Triticum; species Triticum dicoccoides. Next base: position 487,748,831 of record NC_041393.1, read on the forward strand.
TTCAACTTAATGTCTGTCTCAATGCTTTGTGACTTAAACATGATTGTGCTATTTGGAAAATATCGTTGCATTGTACTGATGGAATCTGACAAGCCTCTAGTCTTTGAAGGGTATTGAAAATATGATCTGTATATGGTAGATTTCTCAGCAGGACCGCAGATGGCCGTATGTCTTCTAGCAAAAGCTTCAGAGTGTTGGCTTTGGCATCGAAGGCTAGGACATGCTGGCATGAAGAACTTGCACACTCTCGCAAAGAAGAAGCATGTCGTGGGCATTGAAGGCGTCAAGTTCAAGAAGGATCATCTGTGTGGTGCCTGCGAAGCTGGAAAGATGACCAGGGCCAAGCATCCCTTGAAGACAATCATGACTACTTCTCAACCCTTCGAGAGTCTACACATGGACTTATTTGGCCCTACTCACTACTCTACTCTCAATGCCACTGCTTGCCTCTATGGCTTTGTCAATGTTGATGATTACTCTAGATATACTTGGGTGCATATAATCCTCTACAAGACTGGAGTGCAGGATGTCTTCAGACGCTTTGCCAATCGTGCCATGACGAACTATTGCATCAAAATCAAGCATATCAGAAGTGACAATGACACTAAGTTCAAGAACACCGGCCTCGACCTTTATCTGGATACATTGGGTATTACGCATGAGTTCTCTGCTCCTTACACACCTCAACAGAATGGCATCGTGGAGCGCAAGAACAGAACCCTTATTGGGATGGCCCGAACAATGCTTGATGAGTACAAGACTCCACGGAAGTTCTGGCCTGAAGCCATTGACACTGCATGCCACGTCATCAACCATGTTTATCTTCACAAGCTTCTTAAGAAAACATCCTATGAGCTCCTAACTGGTAAGAAGCCAAATGTAAGTTACTTTAGAGTATTTGGTGCTAGGTGTTGGATCAAGGATCCACATCACACTTCAAAATTTGCACCGAAAGCACATGAAGGTTTTATGCTTGGTTACGAAAAGGATTCGCACTCGTACAGAGTCTTCAACCTCTTTCACTATAAAGTGGTTGAAACTGTGGATGTGCGGTTCGATGAGACTAATGATGTATACTACACAACCTTCTTCTTGTAGACGTTGTTGGGCCTCCAAGTGCAGAGGTTTGTAGGACAGTAGCAAATTTCCCTCAAGTGGATGACCTAAGGTTTATCAATCCGTGGGAGGTGTAGGATGAAGATGGTCTCTCTCAAACAACCCTGCAACCAAATGACAAAGAGTCTCTTATGTCCCCAACACACCCAATACAATGGTAAATTGTATAGGTGCACTAGTTCAGCGAAGAGATGGTGATACAAGTGCAATATGGATAGTAGATAAATGTATTTGTAATCTGAAATTATAAAAACAACAAGGTAGCAAGCGATAAAAGTGAGCGTAAACGGTATTGCAATGGTAGCAAACAAGGCCTAAGGTTCATACTTTCACTAGTGCAAGTTCTCTCAACAATAATAACATAATTGGATCACATAACTATCCCTCAACATGCAATAAAGAGTCACTCCAAAGCTACTAATAGCGGAGAACAAACGAAGAGATTATGGTAGGGTACGAAACCACCTCAAAGTTATCCTTTCTATTCTATCTATTCAAGAGTCCATAGTAAAATAACATGAATCTATTCTTTCCGTTGAATCTATCATAGAGTTCGTACTAGAATAACACCTTAAGACACAAATCAACCAAAACCCTAATGTCACCTAGATACTCCATTGTCACCTCAAGTATCCGTGGGCATGATTATACGATATGCATCACACGATCTCAGATTCATCTATTCAACCAACACAAAGTACTTCAAAGAGTGCCCCAAAGTTTCTACCGGAGAGTGAAGACGAAAACGTGTGCCAACCCGTATGATAGATTCCCAAGGTCACGGAACCCACAAGTTGATCACCAAAACATACATCAAGTGGATCACGTGAATATCCCATTGTCACTACAATTAAGCACGGCAAGACATACATAAAGTGTTCTCAAATCCTTAAAGACTCAATCCGATAAGATAACTTCAAAGGGAAAACTCAGTCCATTACAAGAGAGTAGAGGGGGAGAAGCATCATAAGATCCAACTATAATAGCAAAGCTCGCGATACATCAAGATCGTAACACCTCAAGAACACGAGAGAGAGAGAGAGAGAGAGAGAGAGAGAGAGATCATACACATAGCTACTGGTACATACCCTCAGCCTCAAGGGTGAACTACTCCCTCCTTGTCATGGAGAGTGTCGGGATGATGAAGATGGCCACCGGTGATGGGTTCCCCCTCCGGTAGGGTGCCAGAACGGGCTCCCGAGAGGGTTTTGGTGGCTACAGAGGCTTGCGGCGGCGGAACTCCCGATCTATTGTTCTCTTCGATGCTTTTAGGGTATATGGATATATATAGGTGAAAGAAGTCGGTCAGGGGACGCTCGAGGGGCCTACGAGACAGGGGGGCGCGCCCTCCACCCTCGTGGCCTCCTGGATTGCTTCTTGACTTGCACTCCAAGTCCTTTGGATTGCGGTTGTTCCAAAAAGATCGCTCCCAAAGGTTTCATTCCATTTGGACTCCATTTGATACTCCTTTTCTTAGAAACACTGAAATAGGCAAGAAAACAACAATATGGTCTGGGCCTCCGTTTAATAGGTTAGTCCCGAAAATAATATAAAAGTGTATAATAAAGCCCATAAACATTCAAAACAAATAATAAAATAACATGAATGCTTCATAAATTATAGATACGTTGGAGACGTATCAACTAATGGCTCGCAAAGAGAGCACCTGCCAAATGTGCTAGATGAATTACCCCCTAGTGAGTCAATCAAGCAAATGGGAATTGGAGAGATCATACCATCTAAGAATCAGACTGAAGAGGAACTGATTGTTTCTGCACCTAATCAACCTGAAGACAATGCTCAGCCTGAAGACAATACCCCAAATGATGACATTGCTCAGCATGAGAAAAATCTTCGTCCTGTTCATCCTCATGTTGCAAATGAAGTACATATTGAGAAGATAATTGACAACATCAATGCACCTGGTCCACTCACTTGTCAAGAGCAACATAGCTAACCAATTTCTGTGGGCATTTTGCATTCGTCTCAATCTCGGAACCCAAGAAAGTCACTGAAGCCTTCATGGAACCTGAATGGATTCAAGCTATGCAAGAAGAGCTTCAACAGTTCGAGCTGAACAATGTGTGGGAATTGGTCAAGCATCCTGATCCTCGGAAGCACAATATCATTGGCACCAAATGGATATATCGCAACAAGCAAGATGAGCATGGTCAAGTTGTCAGAAACAAGGCTCGTCTCATTGCACAAGGTTACACTCAAGTGGAAGGGATTGACTTCGATGAAACATTTGCTCTGGTGGCAAGGCTTCAAGCTATTCGCATACTGCTAGCCTATGCAAATCATCACAACATCCTTCTGTATCAAATGGATGTGAAGAGTGCTTTTCTCAATGGAAAGATAGAAGAAGAAGTATATGTCACACAACCTCCTGGCTTTGAAGATCCAAAACATACTGATATGGTATACAAACTCAACAAGGCACTGTATGTCCTCAAACAAGCCCCTCGTGCTTGGTATGACACACTCAAAGACTTCCTGAAGAGCAAAGGCTTCAAACCTGGTTCACTAGATCCTACACTCTTCACGAAGACATACGATGGTGAACTATTTGTGTGCCAAATCTATGTGGATGACATTATCTTCGGATACACCAACAAGAAATACAGTGATGAGTTTTGCCACATGCTGCAAGAGCAATATCAGATGTCTATGATGGGTGAGCTGAAGTTCTTTCTGGGTCTCCAAATCCGTCAGCAATGCAACGCCATCTTCATATCTCAAGAAAAATACCTCAAAGATTGCCTGAAGAAGTTTGGAATGCAAGACTGCAAAAGATACACGATGCTAATGCCAACCGAAAGTCATCTGGGTCCCGACGCCAATGGTAAAGAGTTCGATCAAAAGGTATACCGCTCCATGATTGGTTCTTTGCTTTATTTATGTGCATCTAGGCCAGATATAATGCTTAGTGTTTGGATGTGTGCCCGATTCCAAGAGGCACCAAAGGAATCGCATCACTTAGCTGTGAAGCGAATTCTTCGATATTTGGCTTACACCCCAACACTAGGATTATGGTATCCAAAGGGCTCAGAGTTTGATCTAGTTGGATTATTAGGTGCTGATTATGCCGGTGAAAAGGTTGATCGCAAGTCCACATCTGGCACATGTCACTTTCTGGGACGATCTCTTGTCTGTTGGTCTTCAAAAAGCAGAACTGTGTATCTCTCTCCACTGCTGAATCTGAATACATTGCTGCTGGATCTTGCTGCGCTCAGCTTCTCTAAATGAAGCAAACTCTCAAGGACTATGGTATTCACCTGTAGAATGTGCCACTCTACTGCGACAATGAGAGTGCCATCAAGATTTGCAACAACCCAGTTCAGCACTCGAAGACAAAGCACATTGAAATTCATCATCACTTTCTTAGAGATCATGTTATGAAGGAAGATATTGATATCATTCACGTCAACACTGAAGAGCAATTGGCTGATATCTTCACAAAGCCCTGGTATGAGAAAAGGTTTTGCAAGTTGCGGTGTGAGCTAAATATCTTGGAATCCTCAAATGTCCTGTAATTAGACACACATCCTAACACTTATGCATTTTGATGACTTAGATGTGCAACACACGAAGTAATGTATGTCTTCAATCAATGAAGACATACACTCTAAGTGTGAATACATTAATGTATAATTTGACTTCGGAGCGCCACGAAAATTGTGCGTCGTGTCTGGGTCTAATACTTCCTATGCGATGGGTAACGCCACCACCAAACTTTTGTTTGAAGTGTTTCCCTTGGCGTTATGTTTGCAAAGTCTTCGTACTTGATTTGTCTTCATCTTTGACTTAAGTTCATATTTATCTTCATCTTGTTGATTTGGTCTTATATTAGTTATATACATATTTGTGTTCTGTCCTCTACAACATTCACTTATAGCTATGGCTTCATGCTGAATCTTTTGATCTAAGTGAATGTGATCGGACCCTAACCTATCTATGCTTCTACCTCAACTCTATCTGTCCAAATCATATGCATGCTATTGAAAACTGTCGATTGTCTTCACTGAGACCTTGTCAGCCGAAGTCAATCTGACAAACATTTATATCTGTTTTTAATGCTATATCCTTATTGCTTGAAATCCGGAGAATTCGGAACGACCACCCCGACAATCCAGGCGTGCGTGGGAACATGGAACAACTTCCAAGGTGTTGCATGCTTTCGATGTGCCCTTCAGATGTGAATCGCCAGGGGCACCTGCGTAATTGTGCTGTGTCGTCCCTTTCCTTATAAATACCCATCACATCACGGTCACAATCCTTCTTCCACCTCGCCACCTCTCACAAACCCTAGCGCCTCCGCTAGCTCTCGACGACACCGACGACGAAGCACTTAGCTACCGCGACTTCTCCGACGCCGTCCTCACGCCGGCCATGGACCTCGTCTTCTCCGCCGCCGCCTTAGGTGTCTTCCGTCGCCAAGTTAGGGCACGGGAGATCGAACTGCTCGGCCTCCAACTTTGCTCCGTCTAGCAGTTCTTCGTGTGGTACATGTCCGTGGGAGAATCCCTGGTTCTCATAGTCTGCATTCGTTTGCAGAATTCTTACAGAGTCACATAAATTCTCCTGAAGCTAGTTCTTGTCTGACCAGCCGTCGGAAGCTTTTGCAAGTTCTGAAACCTTTCAGGTTAAGCTTCATGGCTACTGAGAAGTCAGCAAGAAAGGGTGGCAGACAGCACCGTGGAATACTTCCAAAGATTTGCCACCAGATTTGCATGAACTATACAAAACGGACCTCAAAGAAACGTATGGTGAACGCAAGAATTGAATCCAATGGATTCAAAGATATTGGGCAGAGGAATGGTTCAAGTACAGATTTGTCACTAAAGAGTATGCCGAGAAGAATGCCATCAAGCGACCCTGGGGAGATATCCTATACAAGAATCTTCCTCCCAGGTCCAAGACTGAAGCTATTGATCAAGGCTTCTATCCGTGCATGGTTCGCGGACCGCAGCCAGAGAATGCTGACCCTTCTTCTCTGCTGTGGTGTTGCGAAGACAATCTGTTCAAGCGCAACTTCAAGTTCACAAAAGACTTTGCTGTGAAGAAAAAGAAGGCATATGGACTTGACTTCAACCCAGGTCCGTCTGCTCCTCGGGAAGATGGCACTCGTGAAGCCAATGAAAATAGAATCGGCCCCTTCTACAACCTCGAAGGCCTCATCACTCACATTGCCGTCCAAGGAGCAAATGTGGATCACTCTGGTGATGATGCTAACTCTAATGATGCACCAGCTCCTCCTAAGCCGCAGAAGCAAAAGAAATCTAAGGCTTCAAAACCTACTGCTGCACCAAAAGCTTCTCGAGTGAAGCCATTGGCAACTGCCCCTCTTGCTCCAAGTAACAATTCTGGATCTCTCTCACATCTCCAAGAAGCAAGAGATGACACAGAAGAAAAATATCCAAAGTTCTGGTCAAGTCCTGACACCTGCTGCTGTTCTGAGGAACGCAACCGAAGCTATTGATCTGTCATCAGATGATGAGTGTGGAGATGATTCTCTTGAGCAACTGATAAAGAGGAAGCAAGAGGTGGAGATCTTCAATGATCTGCCCCTCTTCGATGTAAACATTCTGGATAACTTCATTGATGAATGGTTTGACAACCCCAATCTCAGATTTGATGATCTTCAGCTCCCAATTGGCATCAGCGTCGCCTTTCAAGGCGCCATTGCTTCTGAGCTGGCACTGGCTCAGCGGATAGTTGAACTGAAAAACAAAATTGATTTTGAGAAAGACCAGTTCAAGAAGCATGTGGCCAAGCTCAGTGTGGCTGATGTTCAAAACTTCAAGCTGATGCTGCATGACATCAAGGAGGCATTTCACAAGAAGCGCGAAGAAGCCAAAGGTTCACGTGAGCGCATTGATAACCCACAAGTGTAGGGGATAGTTGTAGCCTCTTTCGATAAGTAAGAGTGTCGAACCCAACGAGGAGCTAAAGGTAGAACAAATACTCTCTCAAGTCCTATCTGCCACTGATACGACTCTACGCACGCTTGACGTTCGCTTTACCTAGAACAAGTATGAAACTAGAGGAACTTTGTAGGTGTTTTTGGATAGGTTAGCAAGGTAATAAAGAGCACGAGAATAAAAACTAGGGGCTGTTTAGATAAAGAAGAAAATAAAGTAAATATAACGAGTGTGGAAAAGTGGTGGTAGGAGTTGTGAAATTGTCCCTAGGCAATTGACTATGTTACTAGACCGGTAATCACTATTGCAATTCTATTTGAGGGAGAGGCATAAGCTAACATACTTTCTCTACTTGGATCATATGCACTTATGATTGGAACTCTAGCAAGCATCCACAACTACTAAAGATTCATTAAGGTAAAAACCCAACCATAGCATCAAAGTATCAAGTCCCCTTTTATCCCATACGCAAACAACCTACTTACTCGGGCCTGTGCTTCTGTCACTCATGCCACCCACCATAAGCAAATCATAAACATATTGCAAACCCTACAGCAGGAATCCCTCACGCTTGCACGACACGGAGGGCACAATATGACAACACCAATAATAAAATATGCAACTCAAACCAATCATAGCAATTCATCAATCACCGATAGGACAATGGAAATCTACTCAGACATCATAGGATGGCAACACATCATAGGATAATAATATGAAGCATAAAGCACCATGTTCAAGTAGAGGGTACAACGGGATGCGGGAGAGTGGACCGCTGTAGATATAAGGGGGAAGGTGATGGAGATGTTGATGAAGATGATGGAGGTGTTGGTGAAGATCGCGATGATGATGATGGCCCCCGGCGGTGTTCCGGCGCCACCAGAAGCAAGGGGGAGAGAGCCCCCCTTCTTCTTCTTCTTCCTTGACCTCCTCCCTAGATGGGAGGAGGGTTTCCCCTCTGTTTCTTGGCTCCCATGGCTTGGGAGGGGCGAGAGCCCCTCCGAGATTGGATCTATCTCTCTGTTTCTGCGTTCCCTAATTCTACCCCTTCACCGTTTCCTTTATATCTGGAGATTCGTAACTCCGATTGGGGTGAATCGTTCGCCCAGATCTTTCTCATAAAATTATGTTTCTTGCGCCAGAAGAAGAGCATCAACCGCCTTACGGGTGGACCACGAGGGTCAGGGGCGCGCCTGGGGGGGGGGGGGTAGGGCGCGCCCCCTACCTCGTGCCCACCTCGGATACCGTTTCGCGTTGATTTTACTTCCGAAAAATCATAAATATTCCAAAAAAAATCTCCGTCCATTTTTTCCCGTTTGGACTCTGTTTGATATTGGGTTTCTGCGAAACAAAAAACATGCAACAGACATGAACTGGCACTGGGCACTGGATCAATATGTTAGTCCCGAAAATAATATAAAAAGTTGCCAAAAAGTATATGAAAGTGAATAATATTGGCATGGAACAATAAAAAATTATAGATACGACGGAGACGTATCAACATCCCCAAGCTTAATTCCTGCTCGTCCTCGAGTAGGTAAATGATAAAAAAAGAATAATTTTTGATGTGGAATGCTACCTAGCATAATCTTGATCATATGTCTAATCATGGCATGAATATTAAGACACGAGTGATTCAAAGCAATATTCTATCATTTGACATAAAAACAATAATACTTAGGGCATCCCAACAAACAATCATGTCTTTCAAAACATCAATGCTTCAGAAAGTTATCCCTACAATAATCATATAGTCTTGTATGCTCCCTTTTCTTAACACAAGGTACCCCTCATGCCTATCCCGGTGTCAGCCAAGCAGTTGTTTCATACTTTAGTATTCTCAAACTTTTTCAACCTTCACGCAATACATGAGCATGAGCCATGGATATAGCACTATGGGTGGAATAGAACATGATGATGGAGGTTATGTGGAGAAGACAAAAAGGGAGAAAGTCTCACATCAACGCGGCTAATCAACGGGCTATGGAGATGTCCATCAATTGATGTCAATGTGAGGAGTAGGGATTGCCTTGCAACGGATGCACTAAGAGCTATAAGTGTATGAAAGCTCAACAAAAGAAACTAAGTGGGTGTGCATCCAACTTGCTTGCTCATGAAGACCTAGGGCATTTGAGGAAGCCCATCGTTGGAATATACAAGCCAAGTTCTATAATGAAAATTCCCACTAGTATATGAAAGTGACAACATAGGAGACAATCTATATGAAGAACATGGTGCTACTTTGAAGCACAAGATATGAGACTTACTACATGAAGAACATGGTGCTACTTTGAAGCACAAGTGTGGGAAAAGAGATAGTAACATTGCCCCTTTTCTTTTCTCTCTTTTTTTGGTGGGCTTCTTTGGCCCCCTTTTTTATTTAGGCTTCTTTGGCCTTTCCTTTTTTTTCTTTTTTTTGGGCAATGCTCTATAGTGATGGTCATCACACTTTTATTTACTTACAACCCAATATTACAACTCGATACTAGAACAAAGATATGACTCTATATGAATGCTTCCGGCGGTATACCGGGATTTGCAGTGATCTAGCATAGCAATGCAATCAAAAAACGGACAAGCCATGAAAACATCATGCTAGCTATCTTACGATCATGCAAAGCAATATGACAATAAATGCTCAAGTCATGTATATGATGATGATGGAAGTTGCATGGCAATATATCTCGGAATGGCTATGGAAATGCCATGATAGGTAGGTATGGTGGCTGTTTTGCGGAAGATATAAGGAGGCTTATGTGTGATAGAGCGTATCATATCACGGGGTTTGGATGCACCGGCGAAGTTTGCACCAACTCTTGAGGTGAGAAAGGGCAATGCACGGAACCGAAGAGGCCAGCAATGATGGAAAGGTGAGAGTGCATATAATCCATGGACTCAACATTAGTCATAAAGAGCTCACATACTTATTGCAAAAATTTAGAAGCCCTTCAAACAAAGTACTATGCACTTACTCCTAGGGGGGAGGTTGGTAGGAGTTAACCATCGCGCGCCCCCGACCTTGACGCAAAGATAAACAATCAAAATACAATGCGCGCCAATTTGGTTACATAGTTAGTAGACCATACATGCATGCTTCGGGAATCACAAACCTTAACACCAACATCTTTACTGAACACAACCATCTACTAGTACCTCCCACATATTATCACCTCTATGTCGCAAAACTATTGCAAGGAATCAAACATATCATATTCAGCGATCTACAAGCTTATGTAGGATTTTATGACTAACTATGTGAATGACCAATTCCTGTCATCTCTCTAAATTGATATAAGTAAAGAAAGAGAGTTCAACTCTTTCTACAAAAGATATGCCCACGCTCTAACAAATATAAGTGAAGCAAAAGAGCATTCTACAAATGGAGGTTTTCTATATGAAGAGAAACAGGCAATCCAGACTTCAAATGATATAAGTGAAGCACATGAAGCATTCTATAAAGCCATACTCAAAAGATTTAAGTGAGGTGCAATGAGCATTCTATAAATCAACCAAGGACTATCTCATACCAGCATGGTGCATAAAAGAAAAGTGAAAACTAAATGCAAAAGACGCTCCAAGACTTGCACATAATGCACGAACGAAACGAATTCGAAAACATACCGATACTTGTTGAAGAAAGAGGGGATGCCTCCCCAGCATCCCCAAGCTTAGACGCTTGAGTCTCCTTGAATATTTACTTGGGGTGCCTCTGGCATACCCAAGCTTGAGCTCTTGCCTCTCTTCCTTCTTCTCACATCAAAACATCCTCGATTAGACACTACATCCACACAAAAGTTCAACAGAAAACTCGGTAAGATCCGTTAGTATAATAAAGCAAATCACCACTCTAAGTACTGTTGAAAACCAATTCATATTTTGTTTTTGCATTGTGCATACTTTAATATAACTTTTCCATATCTTAACGCACTGATATAAATTGATAGATTCATCAAAACAAGCAAACTATGCATCAAAAACAGAATCTGTCAAAAACAGAACAGTCTGTAGCAATCTGAACATCCACCATACTTCTGGTACCCCAAAAATTCTACCAAAATTAGGAAAAATAAACAAGTTGTATGGAAATACAGTGCAAAAGGAATCAGAACCAATTTACATTCCAGGTAAAAATTTAAAATCTCTCACTACAGCCAAAGTTTCTGTCCTGCACCGTACAAACCAACAAGCATTGTAAGCATCCTAAAGGCAAACCTTGGCACATTATTTTTATAATACAATGGAATTGTACAAGGGGGTAATTATTTTTGATGAAAAGTTTTAGGTTCCCCTCTTTATTTTTATTTTTTTAAAACCATATGAAAGCACTCAATAGAAATAAATGACTCTCTAAAACTTCCGGCTTGTCTCCGTGGCAGCGCTTTCTTTAAAGCCATTAAGCTAGGCATAAAGTGCTCAAGTAATGAATCCACCCGGATCCCAAGGTATATCAAAGCCAATTTTAATTAGAAATTATTTAGAATTTATTAGTGAGCACAAAGCAACATAAATCATGTAATGACGAAGTCTAACTCTCTTCCTATGCATCGGCATGTCATAAAAGAACAATTCATGCACACCAAGTAAAGGCCAATGCATAGTATAAACAGTTTCTTGCAATTCTATCATATTGGAAACATAAAGAGGTGGAGATAAAGTTCCTCTATCATAATAATTACAAGTAGGAGGAGCAAGCACATGCATATTATATCTATCAAAATCATCATGTGCAATGGTAAAAGGCAACCCATCAATGTAATCCTTAATAAGCACAAACTTCTCCGATAAAGTGTAGATGGGAGAATTCAAAAAGATAATAGGACTATCATGCATGGGTGCAATAGCAACAATTTCATGTTTAACATAAGGAACTATAGCAAGTTCATCTCCATAAGCATAATTCATATTGGCATCTTGGCCACAAGCATAGCAAGCATCCTCAAAAAGGGATATTTCAAAAGAATCATAGGGGATCATAATAGTCATTATAGCAATCATCCTTCGGTAAGCACGAAGGGAAATTAAACAATGTATGAGTTGAAGAGTTACTCTCATTAGATGGCGGGCACGGGTGATCAATCCGCTCTTCCTCCTTTTGTTCTTCGCTCTCCTCCTCATATTTTCATCCAATGAGCTCATAGTTTCATCAATTTCTTCTTCCATAGCTTCCTGCAAGATATTAGTCTCTTCTTGGACAGCGGAGACTTTCTTAATAAGTGCATTAATTTCATAATTGTATTTATAATTCTCATAGCAATATTTGAGGATAGCTAAATTTTTAGATCTATAAACAGCATCATCAAAATTCTCAAACTCTTTACACATAGCTTCAATTTCATAAGCTCCCATAAAAGCAACAAATTCTTCTATTTGTTTCACATCATAGTAATCATATATACCATTAGCATAAGAAGCTAAGGTTTTATTATCATTAAATTTGCATGAAAAGGGAAGATGCGGAGAATTCATCCTAGAGCAACAAGTATAATCATATTCCACGCATAGTTGCCAAGCATACCACTTCAACATATTAATTTCATCCCATAATAGTTTCCCTTTTTGTGTCGAGCGATAATCCCTAAAGTATTCACGTTGATCCAATGTTACTCCCATTATAAAGTTGAATGGGGTTTTCTCAGGATTATCAAAGTAGTACAAAATATTTTTCTCATGATGAGAATCAAGGGTTTTAGGAGTTACCCCATCCTCATGAGTAGCAAGTACACCTAATTTTTTTGGTATTTTGTGTTCCATGTCCATAACTAAAGATAGAGAACAACTAAGAACAACAAATAAAAATTACTTAGTGATAAAGCAAACAAGCACACACGAGAATATTCACCCCACGCTATGACTCCCCGGCAACGGCGCCAGAAAAAGGTCTTGATAACCCACAAGTGTAGCGGATAGTTGTAGCCTCTTTTGATAAGTAAGAGTGTTGAATCCAACGAGGAGCTAAATGTAGAACAAATACTCTCTCAAGTCCTATCTGCCATTGATATGACTCTACGCACGCTTGACGTTTGCTTTACCTAGAACAAGTATGAAACTAGAGGAACTTTGTAGGTGTTTTTGGATAGGTTAGCAAGGTAATAAAGAGCACGAGAATAAAAACTAGGGGCTGTTTAGATAAAGAAGCAAATAAATTAAATATAATGAGTGTGGAAAAGTGGTGGTAGGAGTTGTGAAATTGTCCCTAGGCAATTGACTATGTTACTAGACCGGTAATCACTATTGCAATTCTATTTGAGGGAGAGGCATAAGCTAACATACTTTCTCTACTTGGATCATATGTACTTATGATTGGAACTCTAGCAAGCATCCACAACTACTAAAGATTCATTAAGGTAAAAACCCAACCATAGCATTAAAGTACCAAGTCCCCTTTTATCCCATACGCAAACAACCTACTTACTCGGGTCTGTGCTTCTATCACTCACGCCACCCACCATAAGCAAATCATAAACATATTGCAAACCTACAGCAGGAATCCCTCACGCCTGCGCGACACGGAGGGCATAATAGGAGAGCACCAATAATAAAATATGCAACTCAAACCAATCATAGCAATTCATCAATCACCGATAGGACAATGGAAATCTACTCAGACATCATAGGATGGCAACACATCATAGGATAATAATATGAAGCATAAAGCACCATGTTCAAGTAGAGGGTACAGCGGGATGCGGGAGAGTGGACCGCTATATATAGAAGGGGGAAGGTGATGGAGATGTTGATGAAGATGATGGAGGTGTTGGTGAAGATCGCGGTGATGATGATGGCCCCCGGCGGCGTTCGGGCGCCACCGGAAGCAAGGGGGAGAGAGCCCCCTTCTTCTTCTTCTTCCTTGACCTCCTCCCTAGATGGGAGGAGGTTTACCCTCTGTTCCTTGGCTCCCATGGGTTGGGAGGGGCGAGAGCCCCTCTGAGATTGGATCTATCTCTCTGTTTTTGCGTTCCCTGATTCTACCCCTTCACATTTCCTTTATATCTGGAGATCCGTAACTCCGATTGGGGTGAATCTTTCGCCCAGATCTTCCTCATAAAATTATCTTTCTTGCACCAGAAGAAGAGGATCAACTGCCTTACGGGTT
>NC_041393.1:487763473-487769262 GCF_002162155.2 Triticum dicoccoides
TTCACGTTGATTTTACTTCCCAAAAATCATAAATATTCCAAAAAAAATCTCCGTCCGTTTTTTCCTATTTGGACTCCGTTTGATATTGGGTTTTTGCGAAACAAAAAACATGCAACAGACAGGAACTGGCACTGGGCACTGGATCAATATGTTAGTCCCAAAAATAATATAAAAAGTTGCCAAAAAGTATATGAAAGTGAATAATATTGGCATGGAACAATCAAAAATTATAGATACGACAGAGACATATCACGCATGAAGAATCTAGCTGCCAAGTGTGTTCAAGTTTACAATGAAGCTGAGAAGCGCAAGGCACTTGGGCGTCTAGGCATAGACCCCAAGCTGACTGCCAAGAGGAACAAGCCTGCTGTGGCCCAGGCTGAAGCACCAAGGCGGGAAGAACCGTGCATTGTCTTCCCTGCCAGCATGACAGGCTCGAAGCCTAAGGTCCCCACAATGGCTTCAGAACAGAAGAAAACCAGGGCAGCTGAAGTCGAAGCCAGAAAGCGCAAACTCAAGAACACCACTGACAATGCACCACCCACCAAGAAAAGAAAGACCAAGAAGAAGGATCGAGCTGCTTCCACAGAGCCCCTCGTTGTCGAGCCCATCGCTTTTGCTCGTCCTGCATCCGAACACCAAGAGCGTCAGTTGATAGTTCATGAGCCTGCTTCCACAGAGGCTCCTGAAGCTGAAGAAGTTCTAGCCGTTGACCCCATCATGGCTGAAGACATTGGTCCCCAAGACAATGTAGTTGATGATGAAGTCCTTCCTCAGATCGAGCGCCCAACGGTATCATCGCCTGTTCTCATGACCAACGAACTCATCAGTATTGGTTGTCCTTTGACGCCAATCTCTCAGGATGCCTCATGGGCTGATCGCCCCCAACCAGCAACTCCAAGTCAAGACTCACCAAGTACACCTTGCACTCCACCAACGCGTGTCACCAGCCCAGTGGTGAATGGCGACAATTACATGGAAACCACACCATCACCAAAAGCGTCGCCCGTGTTCCAATGGCTTCGCAAAGGCCTCAGGACATCGGTCTCCATGACAACCATCCCAGAAGATTATTCAAACCAATCCAGCTCAGTGGCACGACAAGTGTTCCCTGAAGAAAATCCTTCTGTGACGGTTCCCATGTCAGAAGCCAATGCTGCTGAAGACATATCAGCTGCATCAGCCGATGAAAGACAAAAAGAAGAACATGTTGCTACACCCCCTACCAACCAAGAAGTTGTTCTCGAGGAGAACGTGTCTATGCCCGAACCTCCAGCTACTCAAGTGGAGGTTGAAAATCCCAAGGCGGCCACCAATAACACCATTGAAGCCAATGACATTGTCATGGCTGAAGATAATGTGGCGCCTGCAATGAATACCGTGCATGAAGCCAATGATGCACCTACACCAAATGTGCAGCCTGACGCCCTTGCTAATGCCACTGCTCCTGTTCCGCCACCAAGGCCACACACTATTGAGCAAGCATTTTATCAAGGCGAGATTGTCACTGTCAGATGGCCAATTCTGGTTCCTCCGCCTGCTCCCGGACCATAGTTTGATTATCATGTGGAGCACATGCCACAAGTTCAGAAGCCAAAGCCGAGGCTACCAAGGTTTCCATGTACTGCATCTGCACCAGGATCATTCAATGTAAATGGCTTCATTGCACACAACACCTTCTTCGATAGAGCCAAGAACCCATATTCCAAGCCAATAATATCATCTAATCAGTTCTGGAGTTATCAACAGCGCAACTCTTACTCTTGTGTTCTATACAATCAAGGGTGCATATTTTCTCATATGTGTCTAGATTCCGAAGCCATTGCTGGCCTGCCCTGCTTAGAAGAAGCCCTAGACTGTTTCAGAGATGCAGGCCTTCTCTAGTTTGTGACAGATAAGGAGAATTGGAATGAAGAGCTTCTGTTGCAATTCTATGCAACTCTCCACATTTGCGGCTACAATAGGGATCCAAAGACATGGGTCCTTGAGTGGATGTCAGCAATGTACACCATGAAGCCAAAGCTCTTGATCTTATTGAGCTTACTGGCCTGTCCACTCCAGGTGAACTTTATGAACCTGGTTGTCAGCATCACCACAATGCGTTGGAAAGCATCTTTCAGAAGCCAGAGCCCAATATGAGCCAAATGCTGAGTATGATGAAGCCACTGCCGCAGGATGCTGAATATCCCAAGGAATTCTTTGTTGAAGACCTAGAGTATCTGCCCCGCACCATCTATCACATTATCAGGCGAACTCTATGGCCCATCAAAGGACATTCTTCCTCAGCAAAGCTAGAAGGCACAATGAAGACATTGGTCTTCTATATTCTCAATGGCATCAGCTTCAATACTCAGGATTTCTTCATTCGCCAATTTGTTGCGTCTGGCTCAGACATATTTGGTCTGAAATTCTATGCTCCATGGGTTATGTGACTAATCAAGCTTCACTCTGCTGTTGACTATCAGCCCTCTGCATGCAACCATCTCATATTTCTACCAGAGGTTGATATGTCCATCGAAGCCATATACCCAGAGCCTGCCAAGGAGGCAATTTATCTTCACAATGTCGATCATCAGAGTTTCTCTCAGCATGTTGAAGGTGTTCAGGCTGCTTCTTGTGTTTATCCGCTGGCTGGCAATACTCGCCGTGCATGTATTGAAGCCACAGAAAGTACTATTGCCCCAAGGCCTCGGAAGCGATCTCGTGTGCTCAATGACCGAGAGCCTCTCGTGGCCTTGCATTATAAACACGACAAGCGTCATTACTGGCTAAAGCGTCAGATGCAAAGCCTCTTGGTGGATATCAATCGCATTCGCAACCTTGCCACCCAGAATGCCTTTGTCACTCATGAGACCTGTCGGCGGTCTTGGAAGAGTTTGACATTGCTTAGTGCTGAAGCTGATCTTCAAGACGAAGGCTTCACAAAGAGATTCAAGTTCGACACCACTCCTCCCAGGAATGCTGTCTTGCATCGAACCCCGTCCCTTGAAGATTCAGAGTACTCCTCCTCCGCGGCAACTGTTAATGCCAGAGTCCTTGATGACGCTGGTGATGCTACTTCACCACCTCCAACTTTGGCGCGTATCGACACTGCACCAAGTTCATATGCACCACCAAACCTAAACGACGACCCTGCTGCCTCACCTACTCCTCATGGGAACGAGTAGAGACAATGTCTTCAAACCTTTTTGGTCCTTACTGACAAAAGGGGGAGAAGCATATGTTGATAGTCTTCAAGCGGGTCCATATGGGTGGTTCCTATACTTTTGCCTAGTGTTTATAGCTCTCGCTTTTGATACACTTGGTTCTTTGAGTTGTAACACTTAAACTTGATGGTCGTCTGCTACTTTTTCTGCTATTCTGCGAGACAAATCCCGCATGAAGTCATTCCGCAGATGACCATTTTTCATTATGCATGTCATTATTCCCGTATATCTGTTCATGCATGATGTATTGTCTTCATATGGTGAAGAGGATCTCCACAAGTACAACCTGCCATGTGCATTTGCATTCCAACACAAAACATTTATATGCACATCTTCAGGGGGAGCCTTTTTGCCACCTATGAAGACAATATCTTAATCCTTTACAATTTCACATACTTTTATCCCCGTTGAAAACTTCAACTAGTTTGTCATCAATAACCAAAAAGGGGGAGATTGTAAGTGCATCTAGTGCCACCCCTAGTTTGTTTTAGAGTATTGACGACAAACCTGGTTGAGGGACTAATGTGTTTGTGAGAATTGCAGGATAACACAGGTAGTAGTCCCTCATTGATTCGGTTTACCTACCGGAGATGACCCCTAAAAATGTGTGAAGACATTGAAGATAATGGTGGTCTGTGAAGCTATTCACATTGAAGACTATGACATGAGAAGACATCGTGTGAAGACTATGGAGCGCGAAGACTTAGTTGTTTCATTGTTTCCTTTTCTTCTTTGTTGAGTCATAGGAACCACCGTACTATTAAGTGGGGTCCAAGTGAAAAAAGTCAGAGTGAGTGAAGTGATGCTCAACCAAATCCTATGTCTTCGAGCGAAGACAATGAGAGCAAATCTTATCCAGAGTCGGATGAGTCAGCTTTACTTCTAGCCCAAGTCAAGCTGCCGCGTGTGTTTGAAATCTGACCGTTGACACACGTGTCAGTTCCTTAGTGACCCAGGGATATTTCGGACAAATCAGGTCGGGTTGCCCAGTGGCTATAAATAGCCCACCCCCTACACCATAAATTGGTGGCTGCTCAGAGTTAGTACACGGCTTTTGTCGTTTGAGAGCAACCCACCTCCGAAGCTTTTGAGAGAGAATCCTTGCGAGGACAAAGCCAAAACCACCCAGAGCCCGAAGAGTGTTTGGCACCACTAAAGTCTTTCTGTCCGCGTGATCTGAAGACTTGTTACACTTGAGGACTGTGAATCCTCCATCCGGTTAGGTGTCGCATTCTGAGCATCCAAGAGTCATTGTGGATTGCCGGTGAACAAAGTCTGTGAAGGTTTGGAAGTCTACCTTGAAGACTTACCAGAGTGATTGGGAGGGGACTAGGTGTCCTTAGCTCAAGGGGAATAAGGTGAAGACACGGTCTTCTGAGTTGAATCTCAGCCTCCCTAACCATACATACAGTTGTCACAACAACTGGAACTGGTCGAACAAATCTCTGTCCTCCCGAAGCTACTGGTTCTATCTCTCACTTCTCTTTACTTACAGTTTGTCTTCGTGAAGTCATTACCTGCTTGCATTATCTGTCTGACTTCACTGTGTGACTACTTGTCCTGATTGGCTTCATACTATCTTCCATCCCAATCCTTACTACCTAGATGCTAATAGTCTTCGTGCTTTCACTTCATTGAATACTTGACTATGGCTTGTCTAGTGTAGTCTACCTTCCGCTGCATACGAATAGTGTCATTTCCATTGTTTGTCTTTGAAACTCCCATGTTTTGAAGACTTCCATAAAAATTGCCTATTCACCCCCCTCTAGTCGATAACTAGCCCTTTCACAACATATGACTCTATATGAATGCCTCCGGTAGTGTACCAGGATGTGCAATGAATGGTGGCAACTATATGATCATGCAAAGCAAGATGACAATGATGATGTGTGTCATGTAAACAAAACAGTGGAAGTTGCATGGAAATATATCTCGGAATGACTATGGAAATGCCATAATAGGTAGGTATGGTGGCTGTTGTGAGGAAGATATAAAGAGGCTTATGTGTGATAGAGCGTATCATATCATGAGGTTTGTGTTGGGAAACGTAGCATGCAATTTCAAAAAAAAATCCTATGCTCACACAAGATCTATCTAGGAGATGCATAGCAACGAGGGGGAGAGTGTGTCCACGTACCCCCGTAGACCGAAAGCGGAAGCATTTTACAACGCGGTTCATGTGGTCAAACTTCTTCTAGCTCCGATCGATCAAGCACCGAATGTACGACACCTCTGAGTTCTGCACACGTTCAGCTCGGTGACGTATCTCGCCTTCTTGATCCAGTAAGGTGTCGAGGAAGTAGATGAGTTTCGTCAACACAACAACGTGGTGACGGTGATGGTGAAGTGATTCTCACAGGGCTTCGCCTAAGCACCACAAAACTATGACCGGGGTGTAAACTGTGGAGGGGGGCGCCGCACACGGCTAACGAGTGTTGTTGTGTGTTCTAGGCGCCCCCTCCCCACGTATATATATAGGTGGGAGGGGGAGGGGAGCAACAAGGGGGCGCCCCAAGTAGGAGGAATCCTACTTGGGGTCCTCCCCAATTCGGCCTCCCCCCTTCCTTTTTTGCCGGAGAGAAA
>NC_041393.1:487769334-487790543 GCF_002162155.2 Triticum dicoccoides
AGGTCTAAGCTTGGGGGAGTTGATACGTCCATTTTGCATCATGCTTTTATATCAATATTTATTGCATTATGGGCTGTTATTACACATTATATCTCAATACTTATGGCTATTCTCTCTTATTTTACAAGGTTTACCATGAAGAGGGGGGATGCCGGCAGCTGGAATTCTGGCTGGAAAAGGAGCAAACATTGGAAACCTATTCTGCACAACTCCAAAAGTCCTGAAACTCCACGAACAACTTTTTGGAATTAATAAGAATTTCTGAGCAAAAGAAATAGGCCAGGAGGCCCACACCCTGTCCAGGAGACAGGGGGCGCGCCCCCCCTATAGGGCACGCCCCCCCCCTATAGGGCACGCCCCTATCTCTTGGGCCCCCTGGTGGGCCTCCAGCGTCCATCTTCTGCTATATCATCACTTTTACCCTGGAAAAAATCATGGGCAAGCTTACGGGACGAAACTCCGCCGCCACAAGGCGGAACCTTGGCGGAATCAATCTAGGGCTCTGGCGGAGCTGTTCTGCCGGGGACACTTCCCTCCGGGAGGGGGAAATCATCACCAACATCATCACCAACGATCCTCTCATCAGGAGGTGGTCAATCTCCATCAATATCGTCACCAGCACCATCTCCTCTCAAACCCTAGTTCATCGCTTGTATCCAATCTTGTATCAAAACCACAAATTGGTACCTGTGGGTTGCTAGTAGTGTTGATTACTCCTTGTAGTTGATACTAATTGGTTTACTTGGTGGAAGATCATATGTTCAGATCCTTTATGCATATTATTACTCCTCTG
This sequence comes from Triticum dicoccoides, assembly GCF_002162155.2. Classification (NCBI taxonomy): domain Eukaryota; kingdom Viridiplantae; phylum Streptophyta; class Magnoliopsida; order Poales; family Poaceae; genus Triticum; species Triticum dicoccoides. Next base: position 487,770,128 of record NC_041393.1, read on the forward strand.
ATTATGAACATGAATATGCTTTGTGAGTAGTTACGTTTGTTCCTGAGGACATAGGAGAAGTCTTGCTATTAGTAGTCATGTGAATTTGGTATTCGTTCGATATTTTGATGAGATGTATGTTGTCTTTTCCTCTAGTGGTGTTATGTGAACGTCCGCTACATGACACTTCACCATTATTTGGGCCTAGAGGAAGGCATGGGGAAGTAATAAGTAGATGATGGGTTGCTAGAGTGACAGAAGCTTAAACCCTAGTTTATGCGTTGCTTCGTTAGGGGCTGATATGGATCCATATGTTTAATGCTGTGGTTAGGTTCACCTTAATACTTCTTTTTGTAGTTGCGGATGCTTGCAATAGGGGTTAATCATACGTGGGATGCTTGTCCAAGTTAGGGCAGTACCCAAGTACCGGTCCACCCACATATCAAATTATCAAAGTACCGAACGCGAATCATTTGAGTGTGATGAAAACTAGCTTGATGATAATTCCCAATGTGTCCTCGGGAGCTCCTTTCTCATTATTAGAAATTTTCCAGGATTATCCTTTGCTACATAAAGGATTGGGCCACCTTGCTGCACTTTATTCACTTTATTTACTTGTGGCTCATTACTATTTATCTTATCACAAAACTATCTATTACCTACAATTTCAGTGCTTGCAGAGAAAACCTTACTAAAAACCGCTTATCATTTCCTTCTGCTCCTCGTTGGGTTCGACACTCTTACTTATCGAAAGGACTACGATAGATCCCCTACACTTGTGGGTCATCAACCCTATGGGTTTGAGAACTATGTAGACATGACCAAGACACTTCTCGAGTCATTAACCAATAGCGGAACCTAGATGCCCATATTGGCTCCTATATATTCTACGAAGATCTTTATCGGTCGAACCATTATGACAACATACGTTATTCCCTTTGTCATTGGTATGTTACTTGCCCGAGATTCGACCGTTGGTATATTCATACCTAGTTCAATCTCGTTACCAGCAAGTATCTTTACTCATTCCGTAATACATCATCCTGCAACTAACACATTAGTCACTTTGCTTGCAAGGCTTCTTATGATGTGCATTATAGAGAGGGTCGAGAGATACCTCTCCGAAACTCGGAGTGACAAATCCTAATCTCGATCTATGCCAACCCAACAAACACCTTTGGAGATACCTGTAGAGCATCTTTATAATCACCCAGTTATGTTGTGACGTTTGATAGCACATAAGGCATTCCCCGGTAACCGGGAGTTGCATAATCTCATAGTCGAAGGAATATGTATTTGAGATGAAGAAAGCAATAGCAATAAAACTGAACTATCAATATGCTAAGCTAACGGATGGGTCTTGTCCATCTCATCATTCTCCTAATGAAGTGATCCCGTTCATCAAATGACAACACATGTCTATGGTTAGGAAACTTGACCATCTTTGATTAACGAGCTAGTCTAGTAGAGGCTTACTAGGGACACGATGTTTTCTCTATGTATCCACACATGTATCAAGTTTCCGTTTAATACAATTCTAGCATGAATAATAAACATTTATCATGATATAAGGAAATTAAAATAACAACTTTTATTATTGCATCTAAGGCATATTTCCTTCATTTTGGATGCACTAGCGAAGTTTGCATCAACTCTCGAGGTGAGAAAGGGTAAATAACAGTACCGAAGAGGCTAGCAAATTGCAGAAAGGTGAGAGTGCATATAATCCATGGACTCACATTAGTCATAAAGAACTCATCTACTTATTGCAAAAGTTTATTAGCCCTTGAAGCAAAGTACTACTACGCATGCCCCTAGGGGATAGATTGGTAGGAAAAGGCCATCGCTCATCCCCGACCACCACTCATAAGGAAGACAATCAATAATAAATCATGCTCCAACTTCTTAGAATAACTAGAGACCATATGTTGCTTCGAGAATCACAAACCTTAACACTAATATTCTTACTAAAGCACAAACATTCACTATTACATCCCACATATTACCATCTTAACATCACAAAACTATTGCAAGGAATCAAATTTATCATATTAAGTGATCTACATCAACGTTTTATTATATCCCTCTTGAATACCTATCATATTAGGACAAATTTTGTAACTCGTGCATATTATCATTACTTTATCAAACTCGCAAAATGATATATGTGAAGCATGAGAGTGCAACTATTTCTTTACAATATAACCACCGTCGTGCTATAAAAATATAAGTGAATGATACGTCTACAACGTATCTATAATTTTTTGATTGTTCCATGCTGTTATATTATCATTCTTGGATGTTTTACAATCATTTTATATCATTTTATGGTACTAACCTATTGACATAGTGCCCAGTGCCACTTGCTGCTTTCTACATGTTTTTTACATCGCAGGAAATCAATATCAAACGGAGTCCAAACGCATCGAAACTTTTTGAGGATTTTTTTGGGCCAGAAGACATCCAGTGGGCCAGGGATGCACCTGGGGGCATTTGCCTCGAGGCAGGAAGCACCCACCAGGGTGCGCCTGGGGGCCCAGGCGCGCCCAGGTGGGTTCTACCCACCTCGGGTGCCCTCTAAACCACCTCTTTGCTCTATAAATACCCCAATATTCTAGAAACCCTAGGGGAGTCGACAAAAATCAATTCCAGGCGCCGCAGAGTCCAGAACCACCAGATCCAATCTAGACACCATCACGGAGGGGTTCACCACTTCCATTGGCGCATCTCCAATGATGCGTGAGTAGTTCTTTGTAGACCTACAGGTCCGTAGTTAGTAGCTAGATGACTTCCTCTCTCTCTTTTGATTATCAATACAATGGTCTCTTGGAGATCCATATGATGTAAGCCTTTTTGCGGTGTGTTTGTTGGGATCCGATGAACTTTGAGTTTATGATTAGATCTATGTTTTTATCCACGAAAGTTATTTGAGTCTTATTTGATCTCTCATATGCATGATTACTTATAGCCTCGTATTTCTTCTCTGATATTTGGGTTTTGTTTGGACAACTTGATCTATTTATCTTGCAATGGGAAGAGGTGCTTTGCGATGGGTTCGATCTTACGGTGCTTGATCCCAGTGACAGAAGGGGAAACGACACATATGTATCATTGGTATTAAGGATAACAAGATGGGGTCTATTTCTACATAAATAGATCTTGTCTACATCATGTCATCATTCTTATTGCATTACTCTGTTTCTCCATGAACTTAATACACTAGATGCATGCTGGATAGCGGTCGATGTGTGGAGTAATAGTAGTAGATGCAGGCAGGAGCCGGTCTACTAATGTTGGACGTGATGCCTATATAATGATCATTGCCTGGATATCGTATGATTATTTGAAGTTCTATCAATTGCCCCACAGTAATTGTTTCCCCACCGTTTGCTATTTTTCTCGAGAGAAGCCACTAGTGAAACCTACGGCCCCCGAGTCTCTTTTCATCATATTTGCCTTTGCAATCTATTTTCCTTTGCATTTATTTTCAGATCTATTGAACAAAAATATAAAAATACCTTGCTGCAATTTATTTTTTCCACGATCTATTTATCCTATATACCACTTTTTACCTCACGTTATTTGCCTATCTTGAGGCGCCGTACCCGAAAGGGATTGACAACCCCTTTAACACGTCGGGTTGCGAGTATTTGTTATTTGTGTGCAGGTGTTGTTTACGTGGTGTGAGGACGTTCTCCAACTGGTCCGATAACCTTGGTCTCATCACTGAGGGAAATACCAACCGTCGCTATACTGCATCATCCCTTCCTCTTTGGGTAAATACCTACGTAGTTCTAGCAGGCATCAAAAGGAATTTCTGGCGCCGTTGCCGGGGAGGATCTTGAACATCAACCAGGTTCCTAATCACAAATCTCATCTCCTCGCAATTTACATTTTTTGCCATTTGCCTCTCATTTTTCTCTCCCCCACTTCACAAAAAATTTCTTTTTTATTCGCCCTCTTTTTCGTTTGCCGTTTTCTCGTCAGATCTCTTATTTCTTGAACTCGTCACCATGAGTAACTTTGGTATGGCAGAAATAGATGATGGCCTAACTCCTAAAATGGAGCGCATGGGTAATCTGGATGCCAAAACTTTTATCTTGGGGCAAGAGAATCTTATGGGAAAAGAACACATCCAAGAATTTTTCAATTGTGTCGGAAAATCAAGTCTTGATGATATCCATGTACTTAAAAGGACTAAATCTTATGCGGAAGCTATTTCGGCACTTGTTTTGAAGCTTGAAACTAGATTTATTCGTACTCATCCTACCTTGCAAAGATTGTTCTATGAGTTGCCCCTTATAAAGGATCCTAAAGCTAAAAAGTTAGCCACTCTTGTTTTGATGAATGAATTTGACTACATAATACGGGAAGCTAGGGAAATCTTTGATTTTTATGGCATGAATCGTGAAAAACCCGTGATCAATGAAATTCTTTATAATAGTGATTATGCTTTGAGACATTTGCTTGGAGATAACCAAATCTTTGATGAGAATCTTAAAAAGTAAGTCCCCGTTTTAGATATGACCCAACAAGTTTTTAATGATGTTAATCAACACTATTCTTGGATTACTGCTGGAAATCAAAGGTGTTATGATGAAAAGCAACTTGATAATGCTAAGGTTTCCATGGACAATGTGTTTTATGTTTTATTTACAAAACCTACCGACACAAATATCTACAAGGAAAACAAGGATAAGGATGACAACACTTAGATCCTACGCGTTGTGCCTAGCTAGGGGCGTAAAACGATAACACTTGTTGGGAGGCAACCCAATGTATAAAATTTGTTTTTGCTTTTTGCTTTCTGTTCTTGTGTGTTATCACAATTATGCTACTGTTATTATTGTGTTTTTTGTGTTTTAATTAGTGTTTGTGCCAAGCAAGGCCTTTGGGTTGATTCGGGTGAAAGTTGATTTGATCTTGCTGAAAAACAGAAACTTATGCACTCACGAAAGTAGTTTTCATAAATCACAGAAAAGTGCTTTTGAATTTATTCTTTTTGTATAAGATTAATATACAAATTACCCAGGTGTTCCTAAGTTCTCAAGATTTTTGGAGTTACAGAAGTATTCTAAATATCTAGATTGCTACAGACTGTTCTGTTTTTGACAGATTCTGTTTTCTTTGCGTTGTGTGCTTGTTTTGATGATTCTATGGTTTTCTTTGATGAGTTTTTGCCATAGAAAAGTTGGAATACAGTAGATATAATTCAAAAACAAAATAATAATAGGTTTTCAATAGTACTTATAGTAGTGGTTTGCTTTCTTATACTAACGGGTCTCACAAAGGTTTTGTTGGAGTTTTGGGTGATTGAAGTTTTCAAGTTTTGGGTGATCTTACGATGGATGAAGGAATAAGGATTAGCAAAAGGCTATGTTTGGGGATGCCCGAGGCACCCCAAGATAATATTCAAAGAAGTAGCAAGCAACTAAGCTTGGGGATGCCCCCGAGTGACATCCCCGCTTTCTTCTAACAACCATCAGTATTTTACTTGAAGCTATATTTTTATTCGTCACATATTATGAGTTTTTCTTGGAGCGTCTTGTATGATATGAGTCTTTGCTTGTTTTTCTTTGTGTTCTAAGTCTTGAATCCTTTCTGAACACACCCTTTTGAGAGAGCCAAAATTATGCTATGCTTGCTCCTATGCTTCACTGAAATTTTTAGAGCCATGGATTTGCTCTAGTACTTCACTTATATCTTTTTTGAGGACGGTGTGCTTTGTTATTTTTGAAGAAATGATCTCATGCTTCACTTAGATTTATTTGGGAGTTACTAAAATTTTCAGAAATTCTCTCTTGCTTCACTTAGATTATTTTGAGAGAAAGAAAAAAATTATGCTCATGTTCTTCACTTATATTTGTTTGAGCTTATCAAAAGCAACATATGAAAATAGTCCAAAGTGATAGATATCCAAGGAGGATATAATAAAAACTTTCATGAAGATCCTTGGACAAAATAAACTTGATTCTTAGTAATGGTTTTGAGGTATGAAGTTATGATATGTGAGTCATGTTGATGAGTAATTGTGCTTTAGTAAGAATAGTGATGTTAAGGTTTGTGATTCCCTATGCAAACACGAAAGTCAACAATTATGCAATGAAATTTATATCCTAGTCATGGTGCATTATTCGGTTTTACTTATGCTTAATGCTTGGGTATGAGATTTTTCACTTTTGGTTGGTCGCTTCTCAATCTTTTTGCTAGCCTTCATTTTGCACTAATTATGATCACTACTTGTGCATCTAAAACCCTTTAAACCAGTTTTGCCTTATGAGTCCACTATACCTACCTATATGTGGTATTTCCATGCCGTTCTAAGCAAATTTGCATGTGCCAACTCTAAGCAAATTTGCATGTGCCAACTCTAGTTTTCAAAATAAATTTCTCTTTTGTGTGCTCTACCTCTCGTGAGGCGGTGAAGGGTGACCAATATTTTCCATGCTAGATGTGTTATTCTCACGATGAGTGTTTGTTCACTTGTCATTGCACGAGAGTACGACAAAGGTATTAGGGATGCTCAATCCCGAAATGGAAAAGGAATTTACTTTATGTTGTCAAATAATAAATTCCTTGGAAAGTGTTGGTATAGAGAGTACGACAAAGGTATTAGGGATGGAAAGTGTTGGGATCTCTAAGTCGTTTTTGTTGGTGGCAAAAGTATGCCTTCCAAAATATTTTTTATCTCTCAATTTAAGCTCTGAGATCTGCCTCCTCTACAAATCCCTACTTCCCTCCGTGAAGGGCCTTTCTTTTACTTATGCAATTTTTATTTTGAATTTGAGTCTCCATCTTCTCTTATAAAGCACCAACTAAGGGGCACTATGATCGTATTTGAGCATTGGGTGTAGCTAATATTCGAGTGTGTTTCATGAATGGATCAATGATTGAGCATAATGGTCTAGGGATAACTTGCTTTAGTGTTGATATTTTGAAAGACATGGTTGCTTGTTGGTATGCTTGAGTATTAAAGTCTTCATGTCAAAACTAGAATATTGCTTTGAATCATATAAAAGTCCAAATGTCCATGCTATAAAGAAAAGAAATGTGATGAACATGTTAGGCAGCATTCCACATCAAAAATTATGTTTTTATCATCAACCTACTCGAGGATGAGCAAGAAGTAAGCTTGGGGATGCTGATACGTCTCCAACGTATCTATAATTTCTGATTGTTCCATGCTGTTATATTATCATTCCTGGATGTTCTACAATCATTTTATAGTCATTTTATATCATTTTTTGGTACTAACCTATTAACATAGTGCCCATTGCCAGTTGCTGTTTTCTGCATGTTTTTTACATTGCAGGAAATCAATATCAAAAGGAGTCCAAATGCAGTGAATCTTTTTGAGGATTTTTGGGCCAGAAGGCATCTAGTGGGCCAGGGCTGCACCTGGGGGGTGCCTCAAGGAGGGCAGCACCCACCAGAGCGTGCCTGGGGGCCCAGGCGCGCCCAGGTGGGTTGTGCCCACCTCGGGTGCCCCCTGAACCCCCTCTTTGCTCTATAAATACCCCAATATTCCAGAAACCCTAGTGGAGTCAACGGAAATCAATTCCAGCTGCCGCAAAGTCCAGAACCACTAGATCCAATCTACACACCATCACGAAGGGGTTCACCACTTCCATTGGTGCCTCTCCGATGATGTGTGAGTAGTTCCTTGAAGACCTATGGTTCCGTAGTTAGTAGCTAGATGGCTTCCTCACTCTCTCTCTCTCTTTTGATTGTCAATACAATGGTATCTTGGAGATACATATGATGTAAGCCTTTTTGCGGCGTGTTTGTTGGGATCCGATGAGCTTTGAGTTTATGATCAGATCTATGTTTTTATCCATGAAAGTCATTTGAGTCTTCTTTGATCTCTTATATGCATGATTACTTATAGCCTCATATTTCTTCTCTGATATTTGTGTTTTTTGGCCAACTTGATCTATTTATCTTGCAACGGGAAGAGGTGCTTTGTGATGGGTTCTATCTTACGGTGCTTGATCCCAGTGTGATAGAAGGGGAAATGACACGTATGTATCGTTGCTATTAAGGATAACAAGATGGGGTATATTTATACATAAATAGATCTTGTATACATCATGTCATTGTTCTTATTGCATTACTTAATACACTAGATGCATGCTGGATAGCAGTCGATGTGTGGAGTAATAGTAGTAGATGCAGGCAGGAGTCGGTCTACTAATCTTGGATCTGATGCCTATATAATGATCATTGCCTGGATATCGTCATGATTATTTGAAGTTCTATCAATTACCCAACAATAATTGTTTTCCCACCGTTTGTTATTTTTCTCGAGAGAAGCCACTAGTGAAACCTACGACCCCCGGGTCTCTTCTCATCATATTTGCCTTTGCGATCTATTTTCCTTTGAATTTTTTTTCAGATCTATTAAACCAAAAGTACAAAAATACCTTGCTGCAATTTATTTGTTCCGTGACCTATTTATCCTATCTACCACTTTTTACCTCACGTTATTTTTCTATCTTGAGGCGTTGTACCCGAAAGGGATTGACAACCCCTTTAACACGTCGGGTTGCGAGTATTTGTTATTTGTGTGCAGGTGCCGTTTACGTGGTGTGAGGAGGTTCTCCTAATGGTTCGATAACCTTGGTCTCATCACTGAGGGAAATACCTACCGTCTCTATACTACATCATCCCTTCCTCTTTGGGGAAATACCGGTGTAGTTTTTGCAGACATCAGTGAAGTACTAGACCAACTACCTAGCTCAAAAGATATAAGTGAAGCACCTAGAGTATTATAACAAATAACGAATGAGTGTGTGTCCCTCTCAAAAGGTGTGTCCAGAAAAATTGATTGTGGCAAACTAAAAATAAAATAAAGAAAATACCACTATAATACACGACGCTCCAAGGAAAACTCATATCATGTGATGAATACAAATATAGCTCCATGTAATTTACCGATGGTTCGTAGATGAAAGAGGGGATGCCTTCCGGGGCATCCCCAAGCTTAGACGCTTGGGTCTCCTTGAATATTACCTTGGGGTGACTTGGGCATCCCCAAGCTTAGGGTCTTGCCACTCCTTATTCCTTCATCCATTGGGGTCTCACTTAAAACTTGAAAACTTCAGCACAGAAAACTCAATAGAAACCTCGTGAGATCCGTTAGTATAACAATCAAATCACAAACTTTAGGTATTGTTATGAACCCATTCATATTTTATTCTTGCATAATACCTACTTTATTCCAACTTATCCATGACTTATACCCGCCGATACAATCCATAGATTCATCAAAACAAGCAAACTATGCAATGAAAACAGAATCTGTCTAAAACAAAATTGTCTGTAGCAATCTGAATGATGGATATACTTCTCTAAATCCAAAAAATATGAAAAATTAGGAAAACATGGGAAATTTGTATATAAATAATGTGTAAAAATTCAAATCAAAATCTCGTTCCAGCGATTTTTGGATTTTTCTTGACCGAGCGCAAAAGTTTCTGTTTTTTTCACAGAATCAAATCAAATATCAACCAAATCATCCCAAAGGCTTTTCTTGGCACTAACACTAATCAAAACACAAAAACACAACCATAGCAGTAGCATAATTGTGTGAACACTCAATAAACATAATGATAACTATTGGGTTGTCTCCCAACAAGCTCTTTCTTTATAGCCATTAAGATAGGCTTGAGATGTTATTGATGCTCACTTGAAAGATAATAATTCAAACATAATGAGAGCATCATGTAGCATGTGAAAAATACATTTAAGTCTAACATACTTCCTATACATAGGCATTTTATAAGCAAACAAATTATCGAGACAAGAAATATCTAGCATATGCAAGGAAGAAGAATAAAACATTGACAATCTCAACATAACGAGAGGTAATTTAGTAACATGAAAATTTCTACAACGTGTTTTCCTCTCTCATAATAGTTAAATGTAGGATCATAAGATATAGCTATCACATAAAATATTCTATTCATTATCAACATGCATAAAAGTCTTATAATCTTCCAAGATAGTGGGATTAACATTAAGTAAAGTCATGACCTCTCCAAACCCACTTTCATCAAAAATTTCATATGATTGAACACTTTGCAAATATGTGAGATTCTTTTTACCTAAAGTTGACACTCTTCCAAACCCACTTTCAATATTATTGCAAACACTATTATCAACAACATATAAATCATAGCTTAAATAAATTGTCAAGATCATAAGAAGCATCATCACCCCAATCATGATCATTGCAATAAGTAGTGGACATAACGAAATTTTCATCCCCAAGCTCATTAGCACAATTGTAATTAATAGAATTTATAATAACATAACTGCAATCATGCCTTTTATTCAAGGACCTATCAAATGTGGGTGCAATAGCAATAATTTCATTTTTAACATAAGGAACTATAGCAAGTTCATCATCATAAGCATCATTAATATTGGCATTGTGGCCACAAGAATAGCAAGCATCACATTCATCAATAGGGGGTATTTCAAAAAATGATATGTAATTGCATATAAAACATCCAATATTGATACTATGATAGCATGGAACAATCAAAAATTATAGACACGTTGGAGAAGTATCATCACCACACGTAGTATTCATGGCAGAACTTGTAGTGCCAATTTAATCGCTCTTCTTTGCATGTTTACCCTCCACAAGCTCTCTTTTATATTGCATGCATCACAGTAAAAGTAAGTGAGTTCTTTTGTATTCCTTGATCTCCCTTGGATTTATATTTACTATGTCAAAATCATGCGATGGCTACATCCCCTTTTCTAATTTTATTTTAGGTTTCAGGCACATATGCATCACAAAACTTTTTTTTATAATTCTCATCATTTTTTATTGCTTCCTGGCTTCTTTATTTAGCATGTTCTTCGTCACCATATCCAATAGCACCTTACCATTGGAAGCTGAATTGCTAAGTGATGCAACAAGCCTATCCCAACTACCAATAATTCGCTTGCAACAATGATTACCTCGTCCTCAAGGTTGAACTTCATTGATGAGTGTTGATTAATGAGGTATTGGAATACATTGAAGTGGACAATCACATTGTTGTCATATCATAGTCAAACTTGGCAAATCTTTTGATTATCTGATCCTTGTTCATTGTTGTTTTCTCTTATATATAGACTTCAACTCCCGCCACTCCCCATACACATCTATGTGTTTGCAACATATGGGACAGAATACATTATTGTGATGTACAAACAAATCATACATGTTGCCTTATGGCTCCACAGTCTCCATTCTTCTTCAGTAACACTTGTGGGTATCTTGACTTTCAAAATTGGCTCATGCGAATCCTTATAGTAATGGATCTCTTCCATCACGAGCTTCCATAGAGAGTAAATGGAATAATCAAGTTTTATCATGCCACTTGTCCTAACACATTCTTTCCTATCCATTGTAAGCAACATCTCCAACAACTAGGCTAAGCAACATTGCTCTCATATCGCTCAGTTACAAATTAGCGCACACTTATGGTAATCTCAACACCGCAGCAAAATCATAATTTAAGTATCACCTTTATGCAGTAGTTCAAAAAGCAGTGCTCAACATGGAAGGAAGCATTAAAAATAGTAATTTAGAGTGTGCTATCCCCACTCTTAGCATTTCGGCGCTACCAGCCATATGATCATGTTATCAAATGGATCAAATATTCCAGTCGTTCCATGGATCAAAATAAGGTCTCGCTAACCACATGTTTCCCCATTAGCATGATGACTGACGTAGCCAAGATGCTGCTCCATAAACCAATCATGGCGCCTTCATGTCAATCAGGCTAACACACTATGGCCTGCGAGATGCTCCTCCACCAAGCAATCGGTTTGTCGACCACAAAATCTCCAAATCGCCTCTTCGTGGTTTACTTTAACCCTATTTGTTCAGCTTGAGGCAGCATATTGCCATAGGCTAAATCGGAAGCTGAAACAAACAACCATTTGAATCAATCTGGATTCGGGCTATTTTTAGTGTAATTTCCTGAAGCATTTCTAGGTGTACTTTAGTGGCAAAACTTATTATGTGAGACTGTTAAGAATATGCTTTGCCAGTGAAGTGAATCTATAGGTGATTCAAAGCCAACTGAAGCCAAAATAAACAGGGCCTTCGTGTACGTGACCTTGCAGCAGCGCCCCTCTTCATCCCATTGCGCTGCCCCAACCTCCATCCTACCAACGTGAGGCTAGTCGACGCCACATTGGCCTTGTTCATCGGCATTAGATATCGGTATAAGCATGTTGCCTCATTTGTTCCTATTAAAACCTCTTTGTGCCTCCCTTCCCTTAAACATATATCGACCATGGCGGCCTTGCTACGTACCAAGTATGTACAGCTAATCACAAACCCTCCTTTGCTTCTCAAGCTGTGCGACGGGTGTTTACTACCAGATGACCCTGATGTGTGAATCATGTGTTAGTGCATGGATTGTACAAGTAGGGAAAAGGTTTAGGTATATGAGAGCTAGGATTTTGGCTTTGTGCTAGCTTGATATGCAGAGGTCTACCAGACCTCACCTCAATATATATTTTTGCACTTCCAATAATTCCTCAAGGTCTTTGCTTGGATGGGATGAGCTTCCTCAACACACAACATTTTTGGAGGTGCTTCTAACAATGTGCTAACAATCTTACCTTAGTAGAAAAATTGCTGACACCACAGTGACATGCAAGAGAAAGTCCATGGTGTACAAGAGTCATATGAGTAACATGCTATGTATGCCTATTCAAAAAGCGAGCAAAAGCAAAGATTTTGTCGCGCGTGTCAATATCGAGAGCATTAACGAGACGCCACGCAACACATAGAAACCAAAGGGGCCTTATAGGGCCACGACCATCTAGGTTGAGAGGTACGTAGAGCCTAATAAGAGTCTATGAGGGACATTTGAGGTTGCAATTGATCATGGCGGAAACATGCCCTAATAAGAGGGATATGGCAAAGTTATGGCATTATTCTTTCTAGTAAGTATTTCCTATTTCACGACCTTTTTCTCACTTTCGTCCTTTTGTCTTATTGAGTATTGGACAATGGGCCATCTTGTTGCATAATTAATAGCATAAACATATATATGATGAAATTATGTTTAAACCTATATAAGACAAGGGAATTAGAACATAAGCATCATTTAAGATGGTAATCAAGGATCAAGAAATAATCATACACTCTGACCGAAAGCAACTTCTTACATCGACCGCAAAAATAATGATATCTAAGTAGCCAAGAGCCTCTATTTATTAATATATCTATCACCTGTACTATATGACTATATTTATTGCTCTTCCCCTCCCTTGTAGATCCTTCTAATCTAAGTTTTGTAGCCCTTTCCCTTAAAAAACAAAATTGCAGTCCCTTCATTCTATGTATTTAACTTTTTTGGTAAAAAAATTTAGTTTGTTTATGCATAAAATTATTCTTAAAAATGATATGCTTCTATAATTGCTCTAAGACACATTTGATCCATCTTGGCACTAACACACAAATACGATGCCTGTTATTAATGTTTTGGCCTGGGTTAGCTCTTGGTGTGGCCAACTTTGACAACCTTATTTATGATGAAAAATTCACAAACTAACTTAAGCAATATCTTTAGTATTTTGGGTCACTAGACCTCTTCCATCTTGATACCAATTTTTAATTATTATCTTACGCATGGTCAAAATGTATTTGTTCATTGTAAATATTATTGATTTTGAATGTGCCTCTTGAATTAACTACTTGTGTTGGTACAATACAATTTAGTGTATTGAATCAGTAGGTTTGACAAATCACTAAGTAGGAGAAGAAGAACAATAGTGGTCACAGTATAAGATTGGTGTGTAGAACAATTAAAGTTTCAACCTTTTGGACGAAGGTGCAGACATCTACTTATGTGGTTTGGAAAGATTGATGTCAGGGATTATGGATACTTTCAAGAAGTTAGCAAATATAAAAATGACAGTTGGGATCGAAAGATATCATAGCTCAAAGAATAATCAATGTCATGTTGAGGTTTATTATGATTTGAATGTTTGTCTGCCTACGATTGCTCTGTTGTGAGATAATGCCAAGTAAAAGTATAAAGCACACATCAAATAATTCTTGTGATTATGTAAATTATTAGAGATTATTTTGAGAGAGCCATAGAATCATTTATGTAATTTATAAGCTTCCATGTGAAATGAAGCATGTAACTCCTACATGAAACGCACCACGACTGAAGCTTCGAGATTATGTTGTCATTTTGATAGTTATGTAAATTCAACCTATATATAGATGCATCACCACAGAAAAGGGTGATATTAATGCAATGGCAATATAAAATTGAAATATATTTGCCCCAACAAGATACTGTGTTTTCTATTCATGTTTGTGTTGGGAAACATAGTAATTCAAAAAAATTCCTATTATCACGCAAGATCTATCTTGGAGATGCATAGCAACAAGACGGGAGAGTGTGTCCATGTACCCTCGTAGACCGAAAGTGGAAGTGTTTAGTAACGCGGTTGATGTAGTCGAACGTCTTCACGATGCAACCGATCCAAGTACCGAACATACGACACCTCCGTGTTTAGCACACGTTCAGCATGGTGACACCCCTCATGCTCTTGATCTAGTTGAGGACGAGGGAGAGTTCCATTAGCACGATGACGTGGCGATGATGATGATGAAGTTACTGGTGCAGGGCTTCGGCTAAGCACTACGACGATATGACCGAGGTGTTAAACTGTGGGTGGGGGGGGGCACTGCACACAGCTAAGAGATTGTCTGTTGTGCTTTGGGGTGCCTGTCGGTGTCAAAACCGGCGGATCTCGGGTAGGGGGTTCCAATCTGTGCGTCTAAGGCTAATGGTAACAGGAGGCCAGGGACACAATGTTTTACCCAGGTTCGGGCCCTCTCGATGGAGGTAAAAACCTACTTCCTGCTTGATTGATCTTGATGATATGAGTATTACAAGAGTTGATCTACCACGAGATCGTAGAGGCTAAACCCTAGAAGCTAGCCTATGATGATTATGATTGTTGTGATCCTCCCTATACGGACCAAACCCTCCGGTTTATATAGACACCGTAGGGGGCTAGGGTTTACACAGAGTCGGTTACAAAGAAGGAAATCTAATATCCGGATCGCCAAGCTTGTCTTCCACTACTAGAAAAAGGGCTATAGATGGGATTGACACTAATGGCGCACCAGACAAGTGGTGCGCCATTAGTATATACTAATGGCGCACCACCTTCTGATACGCCATTAGTGTTGAAACTACTAATGGCGCACCTGGCCCAAGGTGCGCCATTAGTATCAAATTTTTTTTGAACTAGTGCGCCTATCCAAACATACTAATGGCGCATCTAGACGAAGTGCGCCATTACTAGTTGTAACTAGTAATGGCGCACCTGTCAGAAAGTGCGCCACTAATGTTGTTTTTTCATTATATTTTTATTCCTTTTTTTTGCAAAACTACTAATGGCGCACTGTTCCACCGTGCGCCATTACTAGTTTAAACTATTAATGGCGCACCGTGGGACAGTGCGCCATTAGTATGTTTTTTTGTTGCAAAACTACTAATGGCGCACCACTAGAGGGTGCGCCATTAGTAACCTGGATTACTAATGGCGCATTTATGGTTGGTGCGCCATTAGTAAGTGGGCATCAACAAGATATTTTGGACAACCTCTCCTCCCACACTCACTTTCTCCCCACTTCATTCTCTCCACCGCCTCCTCCTTGTCTCGGGTGCCTCCTCTTTTTCACCTCATTTCCACCATAGATTCATTCAAATTAAGTGGTTAAATTACCTTGTTTTGATAGGTAAGTAAGGGGGGAAGCTATATTTATGTTGTTCTCCCTACAACAATGTGAACATGCACTTTTTATGGCCTAGCTAGATCTATGTATGTTCGTGGTGTTGCATATGTTTGTGGTGTTGCATATGTGTTTGTGTTTGGAGGTATACCGGTATTTGAAATGCGATAGTTGCCAATATTTTTCCGGAATGTTGATTCATTTCCGTTTCGGCGAGAATTTTGGCATTAAGCATTCTTTTTGGTCCTACTTTTAGGGAAAGTCATGCCAAATTTTTTCTTGGTTCTAAAATATCGTTTTGCTCTACCCCGCAGGCGACCATGGTCCGCACGATGACCGAAGGCATCGTGAATAGGTTTTTGAGGTCCGCGAAGGCCGAGATGCTTCAAAAGAACGAGACGGAGATAAGATGTCCGTGTCAAAGATGCAAGCTGAAGAGCCTTATTGCGGACCCGGATTCCGGGCAGGTGCGGGACCACCTGCTCTTGCGTGGTTTCATGGATGGCTATCGGTGGCAAGGTGATGAAGATGACTACGAAGTCGTCCATGGGGGCCGGGCAAGAAATGAGGAAGGGCAGCAAGACAACCACCGCGGCTCGGGCGGGCGAGAAGACGAAGAATCCCCAGGAGATGATCACGACGGTGATGCTGTACACATTCATCATGTAGAAGATGCAGGACATGATGATGATGCCGGCGGAGCAGACGACGCTGGACCATCGATGGGCTGGGTGCAGGACCCTCATATTCAAGAGCTGCTTCTCAAGTAGACGGATAACGCAAGAGCTGCCGCCCGGGAGAAAGCCAAGATGGATCAACTTGAGTTAGACGCGGTTACTCCATTGTATGAAGGATGCAGGCCCGAGGATACCTGCCTGAAAGTAATGCTCATGGCTCTGGAGATGAAGGTAAAACACAAAATGACCGACGCATGCTTCGACGAGAACATGTCATTCTGGCACGAACGTCTTCCCAAGGGGAACAAGTGCCCGACCAGTTTGGAGGAGTCAAAGAAAATCGTGTGTCCTCTCGATTTACCGCACGTGAAATACCATGTGTGCATGAACAATTGCATCATTTATCGGGACGAGCACGCGGAGTCTACCATATGTCCGATGTGCGGCGTCACTCGATACAAGAAGAGGAAGAAAGCTCCTCGAAAAGTGGTGTGGTACTTTCCGATCACTCCTCGTCTGCAGTGGTATTCGCGGACCCTAAGGTAGCAAAGCTCCTGTGTTGGCACGCGAATAGGGAGGAGAAGAAGCGAGAAGATGACGCAAATGATCCGGAGATAGATAAAAAAGACAAGATGCTGAGTCACCCTAAGGATGTGAGCCAATGGCAAGCGTTGAACTTCGAATACCCAGAATTTGGGAACGATCCAAGGAACATCATGCTGGGCGCGAGCACCGATGGAGTCAACCCGTTTGGCAGCCAGAGAAGCACACATAGCACCTGGCCTGTGTTTGTGTGGATGTACAACCTTCCCCCCTGGTTGTGCATGAAGAGGAAGTACATTCACATGAGTATGCTAATTGAAGGGCCGAAACAACCAGGGAACGACATCAATCTGTATCTGGGGCTGCTGAAAGAGGAGCTTGACACGCTGTGGAAAACGCCAGCCAATATGTGGGACGCTGCAGAGAAAGAATATTTCCCTATGAGAGCCGCACTGCTCATGACGGTGCACGACTATCTCGGTTACGGATATCTCGCGGGGCAGGTAGTCAACGGATTTTCTGGATGCGTAAGGTGCATGGATGACACAACGTATCGCCAGCTAGATAGAGATCCCGGGTCTTCGAAAACCGTGTTCATGGGACATCGAAGGTGGCTTCGCGACGATGACCCGTGGAGGAAACGCAAGGATCTGTTCGATGGTGAAACCGAACCCCGAAAACGCCCGTGTACGAGGAACGGCGAGGAAATAGACAAGCTGTTGAAAAATTGGAAAGACTGCCCACTGCCGGGAAAGAAGCAAAAGGCGCCAGAGCCGCTGCTGAAGGTATGGAAAACGAGGTCTATTTTCTAGGACTTGCCGTACTGGAAGATCCACCGTGTGCCTCACAGCCTTGATGTCATGCATATCACGAAGAACGTGTGTGAGAGTCTGCTTGGTACCCTGCTCAACATGCCAGAGAGGACCAAAGATGGGCCGAGAGCAAGGGCAGACTTGAAATCAATGGGCATCAGGCAGGAGCTTCACGCTAATGATGATGATGATGATGATGAGGCGAAGCAGGACACAGAAAGTCGTCGCAAAGGCAAAAAGGCCAAGAAGACCGGAAATGACTACCCTCCCGCATGGTTCACTCTAAGTCAGGAGGAGATCGAGCAGTTTTTCACCTGCCTCCTAGGAGTAAAACTTCCTTACGGTTACGCGGGGAAGATAAGCAGATACCTAGACCCAGCGAAGCAGAATTTCAGCGGGATGAAGTCTCACGACTGTCACGTGCTGATGACGCAGATACTTCCAGTTGCAATCCGTGGGATCATGGACGCGCACATCCGTGAAACGCTATTTGGCCTATGCAACTTTTTCGACGTCATCTCTCGAAAGTCGATTGGCGTGAGGCAACTCAGAAGGCTACAGGAAGAGATCGTGGTGATACTATGCGAGCTTGAGATGTACTTCCCGCCCGCATTCTTCGATGTTATGGTGCATCTGCTGGTCCATATCGTGGAGGATATCATCCAACTCGGGCCGACGTTCCTGCACAGCATGATGCCGTTCGAAAGGATGAATGGTGTCATCAAAGAATACGTTCGGAACATGTCACGTCCAGAGGGAAGTATAGCCAGGGGCTTTCTGACCGAAGAGTGCATCTCCTACTACACGAATTATCTAGGCATCGAGAACCCCGTTGGTCTGCCCGTCAACAGGCACCTCGGCAGGCTCGCTGGATGGGGTCACCGTGAGGGTCGCCGCGAAATGCATGTCGACTTCGAGGGTCGACTCGCCGACTTTGAAAGAGCAAACCTAGTCGCGCTACAACACATAGACGTGGTCGATCCTTGGGTGGTAGAGCACAAAACCTTTATTGAGAAGACGTACAATGACCGAGGCCAACAGAGGACGGACGGAGATATACTCAAAGAGCACAACTCATGTTTCACGCGTTGGTTCAAGCAGAAGCTTCTGTCGTACCCTTTACATGAGGATTCTTCCGCAGAAGAACAACTCATATTCGCCTTGTCACAGGGCGCCGAGCATAACCTGATGACCTATGAGGCATACGATATCAACGGCTACACATTCTACACCGAGGACAAGGACATGAAGAGCAATGGTTATCAGAACTCCGGGGTAACGATGGAATCCTACACCGGTAAGGACAAGGACAGATACTACGGAAGGATCGAGGAGATCTGGGAGGTAAGCTACGCTGGAGAGAAGGTGCCGATGTTCCGTGTCAGATGGGCCAAGAGCGTCCTAAAAGAAGACCGATATTTCACCACCATGGTTATACCCAAAGCCAAATTCAAGACCGCGGGCGCAAACGTCACCGCGAAAAATGAGCCATGGGTACTGGCTTCCCAAGTGGACCAATGCTTCTTCATTACCGACCCGCCAAAGCCCAATCGTGTTGTCGTGAGGAGAGGTAAAAGGAAGATCATCGGAATGGATGGAGTAGCCAATGAGCAAGACTTCGACAAGTACGGCGACCCGAGGATCGAACATGACGACGATGATGAAGTAGCAGCATACACCACAAGAAGAAGCAGGACCACCCTACCTAAAGGACGTCCGTTCCACAGAAGAACTCCATTTGCGAAAAAGAAGGGCAAGAAGAATGTGAACAGATAGCTAGCTTAGATCGATTGTATTTAAATCGTAGCCTTCATTTCTCGATTGTATTTCATGGGCACTTTTTGAACTATCATGAATATTTTTAAATTTCATGGACACTCGATCTCGATCCTCCTCCATCTCGATCGCTATCCCACCTCACCAGATCCGGTCCCCCTCGCCGCCGAGCACCCACCGGGTCCACCGGCCGCCGCCGACGACCCCCCGCACCCTCGATTCCCCTACTCAACCGCCGCCGCTGACCCCCCGCACCCCTCCCCTACTCAACCGCCGCCGCCGACCCCCCGCATCCCGTGCACCCTCCCCCGCTCCACCGGCATTATTGTTTGATGATATTTTTAAAAAAATTATTACTGTCTTATAAAAAAAATATTACTGTTATGATTTAAACAAGTTTGAACATATTTAAACACAAATAAGTATCAAACAGCATTTTAAATGCATAAAAAAATTGTGGAGCCTGGGAATCAAACCCAGGACCTCCTGGTGTGAGAACTGGCTGCTGACCAGTCGAGCTAGTAGAGGGAACTTGGTGTGGATCAGGTCAGGTGGGAGATAACCTGTTGGCTCGAGCAGAAAAAAAATACTAATGGCGCACCAGGGTGAGGTGCGCCATTAGTATGGATGTACTTATGGCGCACCGAGGGGTGGTGCGCCATTAGTATTGTGCCCCTATCCATATTTCCTCCCCGGCCATCGATCCCCTTCTCGCCCTCGCCCTCGATCCCCTTCCCCTCTCCTCTCCCGACGCCGCTGCCCCGCCGCCTCGACGCCGCCCCGACGCCGCAACGCCGCCCCGTCGTCCTCGTCTCCGCCCCGACGCCCCGACGCCGCGACGCTGCGCCGCC
>NC_041393.1:487790789-487805480 GCF_002162155.2 Triticum dicoccoides
CTCTACTTACTGTCAGTTGACACTGTATACCTGCCAATTGTCCAGGGCTGAATCCTAACAATGTATTTTGATCATCTTACTCTGCTTACTGCCAGTTAATAGTGTATGCACTGTCAACTGTACTGTATATGCAATTCAGCACAAACATTGCAGCACTGCATTCATGATTTTTGAGTACATATATTGCTCATGGTATGAAGCCCCTGCATCTACATTCATGATTTTGGAGTAGGCTGTATGTACTTCTACACCACTTTAGTTGGTCTATAGTGGGGTGCCTTCTGCTCTGTTTGGTTGCAGTATATGCCCATCTAAAATGAACCTGGAGTATATGTTGTGTGCCTTGGTTTGTAGTAGAGTGTGTTTGTTTGTCGGACTAGGTCGCGAGAGCATTGACAGCATTTAGCTTATGGACTATCAGTAGATTAATAACTAAGACATGATTCTGAAATACATATGGTGGACAGGGCATGTACCAATGGTGGCCCCTTTGTGTACATATTTGTCACATCTGATGTCCAAGTAACTACAAAGCGATGAGGATACTATCAATATACACATACGCTCACAACTGCCATGATAATAATTTGTACAATTACAATGCTGCTGGAGTTATAACCTAGAATAAGGTGGATGTCTCAAACACCTGCACATAAATAACAGATAAGTGTAAAGTGATTGTAGGGAAGCTGAGTAAAATCCATATCATTTTCAAGATAGCTAGTAATTATATATGTACACAAATATGTAACCAGTCAATGAGAGTGTGCTCTTGTTGTATGCCTGCCTGCTATTGCTACAACCGCTAGTGTATGCCATAGAGTTTGTCAGGTATCCGTTAAAAAGCAACCTTGATTTTGTAATGTTGATTCCTGGCTGGCAATTTTGATGTATACTTTATATGATGATGAAGTGCTACTGAGTTGTGTGCAAATTTTGTTAAATCAGTGATGTGTATGTGTGCTGTCAGTTATGTGTATGTGCTTATTTTAATCCAGTGAAATATGGCACTGAACTGTAGCTAGCTAAACGGTATTTTCCATGTTGTGATGGAGGCCTTTTTTGCCTTGTCCACCCGAGAGGCCCTTGAGTTTGCTGGAATGTCGATTAACTTCCGTTCCAGCAAATTCGGGTACTCCATATGTCCTATTTTCAGCAAAGGTCATGCTGAAATTTTCCGTGAATTTTAGCATGACTTTGCTAAAAATAGGACATATGGGGTACTTGTGACTAATGATGAAAGCTTAGGCTTTTAGGGTGCCTCGGTGTCGAAAAACCCTCAATGATAAAAGCTTAGCTTTTAGGATGCCTCGGTGTCGACAAACCCTAAATGATGAGACCATGATCTTGTTCCTTGACAATAACCAACTTTTTGACCAAACTTTGTTCCTATTTAGAGAGAAACATGGCCAACAATGATCAGGCCAGTGGTTCGGGCGGCAAGGCATTCTGGGAGCTGTCCCAGGAGATGGAGGAACAACCTCACTTGTATGAGGACGCCGCCTTCCCCACCGATCCTGAGACCACTGATGGTACCGCCGAGGATGACCCCACTGATGCCACCACTGATGGTGCCGCCGAGGATGCCACCACTGATGATGGCGGCGCACACACAGATGGCAGCCAACAGAAGAGGCAACGGAAGGACCGGCGCCCGACCGTGCTCTGCACCCTCAAGGAGGAAGTTACTGAAGTGGACTCCGACGAGAATCCAACGGCGCCCGAATGAATAGTCAAGGGGTACTCGCTTCAGCTCGGGTGCATTCTCCGGAGCACCGTCTCGATCAACACCGAGAACCTGAGGCTTCCTGACCGAGGGAATTTGCGCAACCTCCTCTTCACGAAGCTGCACGAACGATACAAGTTCCCCGCTGCTTTTGAAAACACAAGCCTCAAAGGGAATAAAGTGAACAATGCTGCCCTCACGAAGATGAGCAAGGCCCTATCTACTTGGAAAAGCAATGTGAAGAGAATGATCGAGAAAGGTGAGAGTTATGAGAAGATCAAGGAGAAAAATCCTTCGATCACCGAACATGACTACAACGACTTCAAGATCAATTGCTCGAGCACCGCAAACTCCCAATCAAGTCAGTGGGGGAAAGAAATGCGGGAGCTGAACTTAGGGGAACACAAGCTCGGTCCCGGCGGTTACATAGTGGCGGAGCCTATATGGGACAAGGAGGACGCGGAGCGTGCCGAGCAAGGCCTACCGCCCCGCTTCGAGAAATACAGCGGTAACAAGCAGACCAGGAACTTTGTCAGGGCCCGGTACAAGGAGGACCCGATAACAAAGGAGCTTACCACGGATCCGCAGACCAGGGCGCTTGAGCTTGTTCTGGTAAGGAATACACCCCCGCGTAATTAGCTCCATATGGTTGCATTCTAATTAATGAAGCCAAATTTCTAAATGGTTCACATTCCTTCCGCAGGCGACTGAAAGCAGTAGCGCGGGGTCGACTACGAGCAACCCTTGGGACACCACTCTAAATAGGGCGTTGAATGTAATGAAGAACAAGGATAAGCTCAGTAAGCCGACGTCAGCTGGTCGTGTGGCCGGCAAAGGCTTGTCCACAAAATGGGGGTCATACTATACCGCTGGTGTGCGGAAGGAGAAAAAGACTAGCTCGGAAAGCCAGGCGCGTGAGGTTCAAGAACTCAAGGCACAAGTGGCGCGGATTCCGGAGATTGTCCAAGAGCAAGTGGAATAACGACTCGGAGCGACGATCACCGCCATTGTGCCTACCTTGATCCAGGGGTTGAGTGCGTGGATTGCGGGCGGCCAACAGGGGCCGCCCCCGATTCCTAGCTTCACGGCCAGCAACTCGCAGAATGCGATGGCGGGGCCATTGGTGTCTCCGGCGGAGGCGGCATTGGTGTCTCCGACGCCGGCACGGGAGCTTAATGCACCCGGGTGTACGCCGGCCGGCACCTCTGCAGCAAGCGGCCCCTCCGTCAAGTGCACGCCCGCCGTTGGCGGTGCCTCGACATTAGCCGAGCTCGACGCCATCATCACGGTAACTAATTAAGCCTATCTCGGCCGAGGACTTCATCTCCTTGCCTTTGACTGGGCATCCCTGACGCCCTACATGTTTTCGCAGGGTGCCGCCGACGTTCCGTGCACTCTCCTGCACTTCGTGAACAATGAGTTGGTCGATGTCGCCAAGGGCCAAATCATTCAACCGGGCAACCCCTTGTTCCACGGTACCCAGATGCCACCCAACTTGTTTAGGGTTCAACTGGTTCGGGTGCTGCCAGGCTGCGACGAGTTGTTACCTCCTATTCGACCCGTCGGGGGCCGACGATGATGACGTAATGACCCTCAGTGCCTGCCTGAGCTGGCCCCTGCTTTGGCCGAAGAGCCAGATTCGTTTGGGGGCGGGGGACACCACCCCAAAGACAACACCGCCAGTCGTGCCGGCGCCAAGTCGGCCCCATGGCAAGACCGCCGCAACGGTGCCGTACATCCCTATGCCACTGGATCCAAACATCCATATGGCACAGGATCAGAACGACTACGACGACGATACATTTGGCAACGTCGATCAGTACTTTGCCGGACATGGGTATGATGGCGACTTCATGAGGGCTCCTTCTCAAGAACCCAACCCAACAAAAGACGTGCGCGATCTAGCTGGTACCGCGGAGAAGCCAAGTTACAACAGGCGTCGTCTGCTGTTCAACTCTCAGGAGACGCCTCCAGCTGCCGACTTCACCGAGCCTCAGATAGGCGAGGTGCGAAATATTATCAGCCCAAACACACTCAAGAAGGCGGTCTGTGAGCAGAACTCGGTCCGATTACAGGAGAAGAAGAAGGCACGCAAAAGAAAGACTAACAAGGGTGCGAGCCAGCTAGCACCGAGTACGATCCGTGCTCAGGACGGGCCACCTTCACCTGAGGATATCTCGAGGAGGGTGCATGTGGCGGGTAAGGCGATGCTACCGACAAATATGCTCAATGCTGCAACCGGTGCTATGCGGAGTCTGCATGACAGTGTTCTTTCTTTGGAGAAGCGGCGTCTCAGAGAGAAGGATGTGGCATACCTGGTTTTCGCGGCCAAGGTGCCAGAGGGCAAGGGCTTTGTGGATAACTCCATCGGGCGTATGATCGTCCTGCGGTTTGATGACATCCACGCTATGATGAACCTTCATCCGCTGCACTACACCTTCGTTCAGCTATTTTTGCTGAGTATGGAGATGCGGATCATTCGCGACAAGACCCCGGACATCGTGATAGTCGACCCCTTCTACATGCGTGCCAAGATCCTGGGCAGCGCTGGGGACCGGCAAGTCGCGAGTTCTTACCTCGAAGGCGTCATTCTGGCAAACCAAGATACGGATAACTTCCTCGTGCCTTACTTTCCCGAGTAAGTCCTCCCCTCAACCGGCCCGTAACATATGAATTCTTAGATTTCGATCATTTTTCTTTTAACATTCCGTGTTTTCTGCAGTGACACACATTGCACGCTCATCCTCCTAAGCCCCAAATATTCCATGGCCACGTATTTCGACCCGGACCGTCAGTCGAACGTAGACTACACAAATGTCAAGAAGGTTCTTGATGATGTTCTCCCCGGCTACGCCAAATCTGGAGGCACCTTCACCAGGCCTATTCGTAAGTATGGCAAGCACGTGTTCTCCCACAATACGATGTTCTGCTGCGTCAAGCAGCCGCCTGGCGGTCAGAAGGGTGCCTACTACGCCATCCATCACATGCGGGCGATCGTACGGGACCATCATCAACTTCTGCTACCGAGTAAACTCAAAGATTGGGCAAAGAGCGTGTCGGCAATCCAGGACGCGGACCTCCGACAAGAATTCTTTCGCATCCAGTCGGAGTTTGCGGAAATCATCCATCAAGATGTCCTTCGTACCTCGGGGCAGTTCTACCTCAGAAATCAATCGTCCAACAGTGACATCGACACAATGCTACAAATGAAGGCTGACAACGCCCGTTCTTTCATGACTCCCACGATAGACGGCGGCTTCATCCACGCTCCGGTCCCTTGAGTCGAGTCAAAAGCAGTGATGCTGTGTCTAGTTCTGAAACATCGATTGGCTCATGTTGTAATTAAACTTTAATGAACTTGTAGTATGTCTCTTTGGTTTCGAGAGTCGTTCAACTTAGATGTAATCGATGCTATTAATGTCTTGCTTTTCTCTTCCGATCGTTCTGTTGCATACTTATATATTGCTTATGTATTGTCTATGAATTGGTACTAACGTTTCGTTTGGCTAGTGCATAGCGATGCCGAGGTATGTCGTGTACAAGGGTAAGGTTCCCGGAGTCTACGACGACTGGGAGGAGTGTCGGAGACAGGTTCACCGATTCAGCGGTAACAGTTACAAAGGGTACACCACTAGGGCCGAGGCCGAATCTAGATACGCCCGCTATCTAGCGGGAGAGGGGAGGGAGCGTTGGAGGAACCGGATGAAGACGAGTTTCATCGTGATGATGCTCATCGTGATGACTGCAGCTCTCTTCTATGTGATGGTAGTTTAGATGATCGATATCGACTTGTAATGTGAAGACAAACTCGCTACTTGCAAAAAACAGAAAATAAAAAATAAAAAAACCTAATATTCATACTAATGGCGCATCACATCACAGTGCGCCATTAGTATGACAAAGTATACTAATGGCGCATCACTAAACAGTGTGCCATTAGTATGCCGAGGTTACTAATGGCACATCCTGTTGATGTGCGCCATTAGTATGCCAGAGCACCTGGGTATACATGGCCCCTAGGAGGCATACTAATGGCGCACTTATGTATACACTAATGGCGCATCAGAGGTGCGCCATTAGTATACCAGATACTAATGGCGCACCAGTGGCGCGCCATTAGTAAAATATACTAATGGCGTGGCACTAATGGCGCACCACTAATGCGCCATTAATGGCCAAATTAGGTGCACCATTAGTAGGCCTTTTCCTAGTAGTGTTCCATGCAAAGGAGAGTCCCATCCGGACACGGGACGAAGTCTTGAGTCTTGTATCTTCATGGTCCAACAGTCCGGCCAAAGTATATAGTCCGGCTGTCCGGATACCCCCTAATCTAGGACTCCCTCAGTGGCCCCTGAACCAGGCTTCAATGACGATGAGTCCGGCGGGCAGTTTGTCTTCGGCATTGCAAGGCGGGTTCCATCTCCGAATACTCCAAAGTAGATTTAAGGATTGCGTTCAGCTCTACGAGATAACTTCCACACACCATCATAGAGGGGCTACCCCTCACAAAACTGATCTGCTGATAATTTTTGTACGGCGTGCTCCAGCATCGTGGCCCGACCCCATACGAACCGGTTTTTCTTGGCCTGCCTCGATACGCGTTGTGAGGCAGTTTTATTGGCGCATCTTTCCAAAGCAGAGATCGTGTTCCCCTTATCACGGGATCTTCCATCAATACAGGTGCGTGCAACCCCATGACGCCGGTTAGTATGACTCCGTGTTTTTAGGAAAGTCCCAAGCGGTTACGCTGAGGACGCTTGATATTCACCCCCTTTATAAAGGAGCCGAGGCCTATCCCTCTTTTCCACCACTCTTGCGCCTTTTCGCATCTCGAGTTCTAACACCCGAAGCCCCAGTTCAAGCACTTCGGATCCTCAATCATGTACGGATCCAACCTTCAAGGCCGGTGGATGGCCTCCTCGGTCACAGAAGAGGACATTGCGAAGCTTAGGGAGGTCGGATATCTGACTGCCGACATCAGCCACAGGCTTCCTGCTCCAGGGCAGGTCACCCCTACTCCCGAGCCCAACGAGAGCGTCGTATTTGTTTCTCACTTCCTCCGCGCCTTAGGCTTCTCCCTTGATCCCTTTGTGAGAGGGTTCATGTTCTACTACGGGCTAGATTTTCACGATCTAGCTCCAGACGTCATCCTTCACATCTCGTCGTTTATCATTGTGTGCGAAGCTTTTCTCCATGTCACTCCGCACTTCGGCTTATGGCTCAAGACCTTTAATGTGAAGCCGAAGGTGATTGAGGGGCAACACGCGGAGTGCAGAGGTGCTGTAATAAGAAGGAACGCCGACGCTCCATGGCCAGAGGGCTCCTTCCCAGAGGTGTCCGATCTATGGCAGCGGAGGTGGTTTTACGTCACGGCTCCCAGAAGCACAAAGTGGGTGGCTGCCCCCGACATCCGTTCGGGCCCTTTTCCTCAACTGGCATCATGGACCAATGTAGGATGGGATTGGGGGCCTGCTAATGATGTACCAACAATACAGAGCCGTATCCGGGAGCTTCTTGAGAGGGACATTAGCCTTGTCAGCATAATTCAGGTAATGCTAGTCCGACGGATGGTGCCGTGCAAACGCCGGCCTCTCCGGATGTGGGAATTCAAGCCGGAAGGTCCGCGGACTATTCTGCACTTCTTCGGCCTGACGCTCGAAGGGATGTGTAAGTTATTCTTTGGACCACAAGTAAAGTGTTCGGACACCACCGAGGATGTGGGCCTGAGTTGCAATCGCCCAGATACCCAAGTAAGTTACCCAGAAACCGAACACTTTGTTTATATTTATCATAACATTATTCTAAAAAACCTCCGCGGCCAGGAATGGCTCAGCAAGGCGGAGAGAATCAGGTGTCCGGCACCACTTCCCGAAGGCTCGCCTAGTCCCGCCATAGCCAAGATGCTTGATCGTGTGCTAAGTAAAGTGCCCTCGGGGAAAGGCGAAGGGGAGAACAGAGAAGCAAAACTTCACACATTGCACATCCAAACCGGGGGAATTGCTACCTCCCCAAAGGAGGATAGTCGGGGAGGGGAATCTAAGGTTTCCTACCCTCGTGGGAAGAAGAGGGCCG
Source organism: Triticum dicoccoides (assembly GCF_002162155.2). Lineage (NCBI taxonomy): Eukaryota > Viridiplantae > Streptophyta > Magnoliopsida > Poales > Poaceae > Triticum > Triticum dicoccoides. The sequence goes on from NC_041393.1 coordinate 487,798,588, forward strand.
CCTCCGAAGACCCGAAGACGGAGGTGCTCCGAGAAGGGAAGAAAACTTCACCAGGGGGCCCTGCCCCGAAGGGCGTCTTCATCGCGCCATGCCCGCAAACGGGACAGCCCTCAGCCGAGCTGTAAGTTAATCATAAATACAAAGCTAGTGCCTCCTCCTCCAAGAACAGTAACTAGGATACATTTTTTGTAGTCCGGCTAGCAGCTCTTCTCAACAAAGTTCATCATCGGGGGATCTCCTTTCGGAGATGATGGAGAGTGAAACCCCACCAACCTCTCTGCCTCATGGGGCAGGCGACACCGAGGTGTCGTCACGGGGAATTCTAGATTTGTCGAGGCCAGAAGCTAGCACTTCGGCCGCCCTGAGCCCGGAGCGTTTGGCTCCCACGGGGGGTGGTAAGAGAGGTCCGGCACAGTTCGGAGGCCGGCGGGATACGCTGACGGGCCTTCTGGAGCGAGCTGCTCTCTCGGAGGATCATCGTTCATTAATGAGCATGGTGCTTGCGAAGATTTCATCCGCCACAAGCGGGTTGAATGAAGCTTTTAAGAGTCTGCTCAGAGGCTTTGAGGTATGTAACTAAACACGTAATTCTTGGTTGTGGCGCACACGCTAGGTGTGCTCCATATGGATAGTAGCCCCTGAGACTCTGGGTGCCAGCCCAAGGCGGCAAACGGAGGGTCACATCATTGAGTAATGATCATACTGTGTTTATGCACAGGTGGCGAAGGATCCGACAGCCGACCGGTCCGTTGAAGTCACCGAACTGAGGTGACAGATTGGAGTTATTGATGCCGATATCACACTTGTGAATGAGCGGCTTAACGAGTCACAAGGTATGTGCTCTGCTTTCCTTATATGTTATAGGAAGAAGCAAGAGGAGCATGATGTTAATGTTATATGCTTGGACTGTAGATGGAGCTGCTGCCGTGGAAGCCCTGAGGGCGGAACTTGCCCTGGCCAAGGAACAAGCCCGGGCTAGTGATGCGGCTTCCCTAAGGGAGGCCGAAGAGTTGAGAGCCGAACAGGCTGCTCGTTGCGGAAGCAAAGACAAAGTAGCCGAGATGGCCGTTGAGCTGAAAAATGCTGCCGACCGGTATGAGCTTCTTGAAAAAGATAATAAGGCTATTTCGGCTGACCTGAAGAAGGCACTTGATGCGGCCAAGGAGACGCGGTCCAAAATTAGGGATGCGCGGGAGGAGTTTCGACAGGCCAGAGAAATCGCGGCTGGAAACCCCTACTTGTTGCGGATGAAGGTTTTAGATCCGAAGTACGCTCCTCTGGATCGTCGCTGGAGTCCGGCACACGCGTATATGGATTTGGCGAAGAGTATGGCTGATGCGGCCAAGTTTTTCGAGGATAAAAAAGATAATGAAGTGGAAAAGCTGTTTTGGTCGCAATTCAGTGCTCCAACGCACGTATTGCCATTGAATGAGAGGATGGCTGCTGTGGCCGAGCTCCATAGGTTGTCCGGTCTTGCAATGCGGTCTGTAATAGACCATCTATGGCCGAAGGGGCCTAAGCCGGACAGTTATTTTGGTTTAGTGCAACAATTCGTTGGTGCCGTATCGCGGATTGATGCCATGAAGAGGTCGGCGTGCATAGAGGGTGCACGGATGGCCCTTGCCCGCGTTAAAGCATATTGGACAGATATGGAGGCCACCATCATTGCGACCTAGAATCCGTCGGGAGGCCAAGATCCGGCCAAGCACTACTTGGATCAGGTAGTAGAAGGTGCTTGCTTAATAGAGGCTCAGTGCTCGAAGAATGTCATGTTCGAGTAATAAATTGTTTCATTGTAAAAACAATGTTATTTTAATTATGGAGGCTATGTTTATACTTTTCGCCCGAAAGTGTTATTGTGCCTCCTGTGCGGCCGTTTTATGTAGATATGCAATTTTGAAAGTTAGCAGTCGTTGGCTTCAGCCCCCACGCATATAATGCGGGGGTGTTCGTGAAAATATGCGTAATCACACTTGATCCAATGTCTTGGTCCATTAAGGAGGTGATCGCACGTCGAACTAGGAAACCGGACTATATAGCTTTAACACTTTCACTTAGCCATAGGAGTTTGATGGTGGGGCTACTATGTAGCCCCTGGTACTTTTGCGTGCATCCGAATACGGGCACGTGTGTACATGATCGAGAAACGGTCCTTCATTAATGCGAGGGAATCCTAAAGATTCTGAGAAGTCTTCGAGTGGTTGAATAGTCTCTCGCTACATCATGACAGTCAATTTTCGGCGTTCTCTACTGAGGTGCTTGTCCGGAATAACCAGGGCACAATCGTAGTAGTTCTCCTTTGGCCGCCTTAGCCGATAAGAACGGAACGTAAGGCGGAAAACCTAGGAGCCGGGCAAACCCAACATTTGACCAAAGACATGATTCGGAGCTGATGCATATAAGGCCAAACCCGCGACGCCAAACACTCCTGAAGGTATTCGGACTTTATAACATATACTGGGCTGAGTAACACCCTTTATTATGAACCCTGTATTTCCAGGTACGTGCATTAGTCTGTCATGGCGAAATGCCAATAATGGCGGTATCCTTTGTGGGTGTAGTGCCCATGGGATGTGTAAGCAACAAGAGACAATAAAGAAGGTTTACACATGGGCTTAATCTGAAGAGAAACCTTTGAGAGGGACCCTGCTGCATGTCTATGCCTTTGTCTGCATTGTGTCGTGTCCTGGGAGGGTGTCGCACGGATGGTGCCTGCAAAAAAAGGAAAACTTGTGTAGAATAGTATGACGTAAGCATGCGAAGAGTTGGCTATCACCACTGGATAGTAAAGGTGTAAGACATTGGCCTGTTAATAAGGTCAATCCAAGAGTTGGGCATTATTAAATATCTATAGTCCCTGGTGTCCTCTATGGGATTACATGTGAGGCGCCCAGATCAGGTTTATCTGGGCTGCCGGACTCGTCTAACCATGTCCGTGGCCTTAACGACCAATCATGCTTTCTGCTATTAGAGGCCACTTATAGTCCGGCTGCTGGAGCCGTCGCATACTCTTCCGCGCATAAGGAACGCTCTGTGTTTCCGTTAACAGTGATGACGCCACGTGGACTGGGCATCTTGAGTTTAAGGTAAGCGTAGTGCGGTACTGCGTTGAAGCGAGCGAAGGCCGTTCTCCCAAGCAATGCATGATAACCGCTTTGGAGGGGGGCGATGGTGAAGAGTAGTTCTTCGCTTCTGTAGTTGCCTGGGGAGCCGAATGTTACCTCTAGTAAGAGGGAGCCCCTGCAGCGGGCTTCAACGCCTGGTATCACCCCTTCAAAGGTGGTGTTACTTTGGCTGATTCTGGATGGGTCTATCCCCATCCTACGGACGGTGTCTCGGTATATTAGATTAAGACTACTACCTCCGTCCATGAGGACCCTAGTGAGATGGTATCCATTGATTATCGGGTCGAGCACCAAGGCAGCTGATCCTCCATACCGCATACTAGTCGGGTAGTCCCTGTGATCGAAGGTGATCGGACAGGCCGACCATTGGTTAAGTTTGGGGGCCATGGGCTCTATAGCATACGCGTATCTAAGCGCGCGTTCATGCCTTCTTGTCGGTATGTGAGTCGCGTGGATCATGTTTACTGTTTTTACCTATGGTGGGATTTTTTCTATCCCCCAATGTTCGGCTGGCGAGGCTCATCCTCGTCTTCACTTGGTGTTTCCCCTCCCCTGTGTTCGGCGTTTAATTTGCCGGCCTGCTAAAAGACCTAGCATTCTCTATGAGTGTGGTTCGCAGGTTTTTCGGGGGTGCCATGGATTTGGCACACTCTGTCCAGGACTTTTTTCAGGCTGGACGGTCCTTCGTTGTTGCCTTTAAGTGGCTTCTTTTGTTGACCGGGTCGAGAGCCCCTGAATCCGGAGTTGACCGTTGTGTTGTCCGGACTTTCTTCCTTGTTTTGACGTTTGTTTTTATTGCGCCGTGGCTTCCTGTTGCCATCCCTGATTTCGGATGTACTTGGGTCACTGGTTCCTCTGCGCGCCAACCAGCTGTCTTCACCTGCACAGAAGTGGGTCATAAGGCTTGTTAGGGCTGCCATTGTCCTCAGCTTTTCTTGGACGAGGTGTCTGGCGAGCCACTCGTCCCGGATACTATGCTTGAAGGCCGCTAGGGCTTCGGCATCCGGACAATCGACAATTTGGTTCTTCTTAGTGAGGAATCTGTTCCAAAGCTTGCGGGGGGACTCTTCGGGCTGTTGAATTATGTGACTTAAATCATCCGCGTCCAGAGGTCGGACATAGGTCCCTTGAAAATTGGCCCTGAAAGCGTCCTCGAGTTCCTCCCAACTTCCGACTGAATTTTCGGGGAGGCTTTTCAACCAGTGCCGAGCTGGTCCTTTCAACTTGAGGGGAAGATATTTGATGGCGTGGAGGTCGTCCCCATGAGCCATGTAGATATGCAGGATAAAATCCTCAATCGAGACCCCGGGGTCTGTCATTCCGTCATATGCCTCTATGTTCACAGGTTTAAAACCCTGTGGAAATTCGTGGTCTAGTACTTCTTCGGTGAAGCACAGAGGGTGAGCAGCCCCTCTGTATCTGGACGTGTTGTGGCATGCCGTCGGCTGTTGTTGTGTCCGGTGCTGATTCTGAATTGGTATCCGATCAGTCTGATCGTTTTGATGACCATAATCCTGCGCTGGGGCGTGGCCTCTAGATCCATAGATGGACCTGGTCGCGCCGACCTTTTTATCCAGGAGCTCACGTAAATCGTGTGCGGTGTCAGTAGCTGCTTTATTGCGGTTACGAAGTGGTTGGTTCGGCCTACTGGCCGTATTGTTTTTCGGTGGAACGGCCTCGTCGTCAAATTCTGGTAGCAGCTTGCGCTTTGGATAGCTCTTTGTTTGGCGATCGTCATCGTACTTTTCTTCAGTTTCTAGTACTTTATTCCATCTGCGGTTGAGCATTTCCTATGCGGCTTTAAGCTTTTGCTTCTGCTTCTTTAGAATTCTCGCAGTGGCCATAAGCCTTCTATGGAGGTTATCTTGTTCCAAGCGTGTTTCTGGGATGATGAATGCGTCGTCGTCCGGGCTGTGCTCCTGTCCCGGGGTAGTTTGATGAGTTCGTCCCTCGGGATCACTGTGATCGGGCATCTGCTCCGGGATGTGTTCGGTGTGACCTGGCTCATCCTGCTCCATCTCTAGGTCCATATGGTCGTTGTTGCCTTCGGGGTTGACTGGGGTGTCGATCTTTCTAGTGCTATTATCGCTATTTTTACTGTGACTGGACTTAGAGCGGCGTCTGCGCCATCGCTTTGGCTTTTGTCCGGGGTTTTATCCTCTGTTCTTTCGCAATCGTGCTCCTTAGGCGTATCCACCATGTATATATCATATGATGAGGTGGCAGTCCAGCGCCCTGTGGGTGATTCTGAATCGTCTCCTGCGCCGACGTCCGTACCGTCGGTGTCATCAGAGTCGAAGTCAAGCATGTCTGTTACGTCGTCGACAGTGGCTATGAAGTGGGTGGTGGGTGGGCAACGAATTTCTTCATCGCCTTCTTCCCCCTTGAGGAGGACATAGTTTGGCCAAGAGTCTCCTGACAAGGAGAGAGACTTTAACGAGTTTAGCATGTCGCCAAAGGGCGAGTGCTGGAAGATATCCACAACGGCAAATTCCATTACTGGAGCCCAGCCAGAATCGGCGGGCTCGGGGGCGCGCGGTCTAGGGCCTATAGCCAGACACAAGTCCAGGGGTCTGGAGACACAGGCTTCCTTGGGGATGAAGTCCGTGTTCGGCTCTACCGCCAATGAGTGTGTGGCCTCCGGGGCGGGGTCCATCCACCCATCCTCGGACGACGCAATCTGCCCTGGATTTAGGTCCGGTGCTCTTGCAGGCGCGATATCCCAAGTATTGCCCGACAGCAGGTCTAAGCCGTGCTCATCGTGACTGTTCGGCGTTCCTGGCGTAGGCCTGAATCCACCGAAGATCAAGTCTCCATGGACATCGGCCGTGTAATTCAAGTTTCCAAACCTGACCTGATGGCCAGGGGCGTAGCTATCGATCTGCTCCAGATGGCCGAGCAAATTGGCCCGCAGTGTGAAGCTGCCGAACACGAAGATCTGTCCGGGGAGAAAAGTCTCACCCTGGACCATGTTGTTGATGATTGAAGGAGCCATTGGGCCTTGCAGCGACGACACAGAGGAACTCTCAATGAAAGCACCAATGTCGGTGTCAAAACCGGCGGATCTCGGGTAGGGGGTTCCGATCTGTGCGTCTAAGGCTAATGGTAACAGAAGGCAAGGGACACAATGTTTTACCCAGGTTCGGGCCCTCTCGATGGAGGTAAAACCCTACTTCCTGCTTGATTGATCTTGATGATATGAGTATTACAAGAGTTGATCTACCACAAGATCGTAGAGGCTAAACCCTAGAAGCTACCCTATGATGATTATGATTGTTGTGATCCTCCCTATACGGACCAAACCCTCCGGTTTATATAGACACTGGAGGGGGCTAGGGTTTACACAGAGTCGGTTACAAAGAAGGAAATCTAATATCTGGATCACCAAGCTTGTCTTCCACGCAAAGGAGAGTCCCATCCGGACACGGGACGAAGTCTTGAGTCTTGTATCTTCATGGTCCAACAGTCCGGCCAAAGTATATAGTCCAACTGTCCGGATACCCCCTAATCCAGAACTCCCTCAATGCCCCTGGCCACGTATATAAAGGAGGGAGAGGAGGAGGCCAGCGGCCAGGAGGGGCGCGCCATAGGGGGAGTCCAACTAGGATTCCCAATCCTAGTTGGACTCCCCTTCCTTTTCCAAGAGGGGGGGAGAGGGAAGGAGGAGAGGGAGAAGGAAAGAGGGGGGTGCCGCCCCCTCCCTAGTCCAATTCGGACTTGCCCTGGGGGGTGGGGGGCGGCCACCCTTGCGGCCCTCCTCTCCTTTCC
>NC_041393.1:487805684-487847392 GCF_002162155.2 Triticum dicoccoides
GGGGGGGGGTTCGGTAACCTCTTGATACTCCAAAAAATACCCGAATCACTCCGGAACCATTCCGGTGTCCAAATATAACCTTCCAATATATCAATCTTTGCCTCTTGACCATTTTGAGACTCCTCGTCATGTCCGTGATCTCATCCGGGACTCCGAACAAACTTTGGTCATCAAATCACATAACTCATAATAGAAATCGTCATCGAAAGTTAAGCGTGCGGACCCTACGAGTTCAAGAACTATGTAGACATGACCGAGACATATCTTTGGTCAATAACCAATAGCAGAACCTGGATGCTCATATTGGTTCCTACATATTCTATGAAGATCTTTATCGGTTAAACCGCATAATAACGTACGTCATTCCCTTTGTCATCGATATGTTACTTGCCCGAGATTTGATCGTCGGTATCATCATACCTAGTTCAATCGCATTACCGACAAGTCTCTCTACTCATTCCATAATGCTTCATCCCACAACTAACTCATTAGTCACATTGCTTGCAAGGCTTATAGTGATGAGTATTACCGACAGGGCCCAGAGATACCTCTCCGATACACGGAGTGACTAATCCTAATCTTGATCTATGCAAACCCAACAAATACCTTCGGAGACACCTTTAGAGCATCTTTATAATCACCTAGTTATGTTGTGACGTTTGATAGAACACAAGGTGTTCCTCTGGTATCCGGGAGTTGCATAATCTCATCGTCAGAGGAACATGTATAAGTCATGAAGAAAGCAATAGCAATAAAACTATAACAATCATAATGCTAAGCTAACGGATGGGTCTTTTCCATCACATCAATCTCTAATGATGTGATCCCATTAATCAAATGACAACACATGTCCATGGTTAGGAAACATAACCATCTTTGATTAACGAGCTAGTCAACTAGAGGCATACTAGGGACACTATGTTTTGTCTATGTATTCACACATGTACTAAGTTCCCGGTTAATACAATTCTAGCATGAATAATAAACATTTATCATGATATAAGGAAATATAAATAACAAGTTTATTATTGCCTCTAGGGCATATTTCCTTCAGTCTCCCACTTGCACTAGAGCCAATAATGTCAATAATCTAGATTACAAAGTAATGACTCTAACACCCATGGAGTCTTGGTGCTGATCATGTTTTGCTCATGAAAGAGGCTTAGTCAACGGGTCTGCAACATTCAGATCTATATGTATCTTGCAAATCTCAATGTCTCCCTTCACTACTTGATGGCGGATGGAATTGAAGCGTCTCTTGATGTGTTTGGTTCTCTTGTGAAATATGGATTCTTTTGCCAAGGCAATTGCTCCAGTATTGTCACAAAAGATTTTCAATGGACCCGATACACTAGTTATTACACCTAGATCGGATATGAACTCCTTCATCTAGACTCCTTCATTTGCTGCTTCTGAAGCAGCTATGTACTCCGTTTCACATGTAGATCCCACCACAACGCTCTGCTGGGAACTGCACCAACTGATAGCTCCACCATTCAATATAAATATGTATCCGGATTGCGACTTAGGTCATCCAGATCAGTGTCAAATCTTGCATCGACGTAACCATTTACGACAAGCTCTTTATCACCTCCATAAACGAGAAACGTTTCCTTAGTCCTTTTCAGGTATTTCAGGATGTTCTTGACCGCTGTCCAGTGCTCCACTCCTGGATTACTTTGGTACCTCCCTACTATACTTATAGCAAGGCACATATCAGGTCTGGTACATAGCATTGCATACATGATAGAACCTATGGCTGAGGCATAGGGAATCACTTTCATTTTCTCTCTATCTTCTACAGTGGTCGGGCATTGAGTCTGACTCAACTTCACACCTTGTAACGCAGGCAAGAACCCTTTCTTTGACTGATCCTTTTGAACTTCTTCAAAACTTTATCAAGGTATGTGCTTTGTGAAAGTCCAATTAAGCATCTTGATCTATCTCTATAGATCTTGATGCCCAATATGTAGGCAGCTTCGCTGAGGTCTTTCATTGAAAAATTCTTATTCAACTATATCCATTTTTGCTATCCAGAAATTCTATATCATTTCCAATCAATAATATGTCGTCCACATATAATATTAGAAATGCTACAGAGCTCCCACTCACTTTCTTGTAAATAAAGGCTTCTCCAAAAGTATGTATAAAACCATATGCCTTGATCACATTATCAAAGTGTATATTCCAACTCCGGGAGGCTTGCACCAGTCCATAAATGGATCGCTGGAGCTTGCACACTTTGTTAGCACCTTTTGGATCGACAAAACCTTCTGTTTGCATCATATACATTTCTCCTTTAAGAAATCCATTAAGGAATGCAGTTTTGGCATCCATTTGCCAAATTTCATAATCATAAAATGCGGAAATTGCTAACATGATTCGGACAAACTTAAGCATCGCTACGGGTGAGAAGGTCTCAATGTAGTCAACTCCTTGAAATTGTCGAAAACCTTTTGCAACAAGTCAAGCTTTATAGACAGTAACATTACCGTTAGCTTCAGTCTTCTTCTTGAAGATCCATTTATTTGCTATGGCTTGCCGATCATCGGGCAAGTCCACCAAAGTCCACACTTTGTTCTCATACATGGATCCCATATCAGATTTCATGGCCTCAAGCCATTTTGCGGAATCTGGGCTCATCATCGCTTCCTCATAGTTCATATGTTCGTCATGGTCTAGTAATATGACTTCCAGAACAGGATTACCATACCACTCTAGTGCGGACCGTACTCTGCATGACCTATGAGGTTTGGTAGTAACTTGATCTGAAGTTTCATGATCATCATCATTATCTTCCTCACTAATTGGTGTAGGAATCACTAGAACTAATTTCTGTAATGAACTACTTTTCAATTCGGGAGAAGGTACAATTACCTCATCAAGTTCTAATTTCCTCCCACTCACTTCTTTCGAGAGAAACTCCTTCTCTAGAAAGGATCCATTCTTAGCAACGAATATCTTGCCTTTGGATCTGTGATAGAAGGTGTACCCAATAGTTTCCTTTGGGTATCCAATGAAGACGCATTTCTCAGATTTGGGTTCGAGCTTATCAGGTTGAAGCTTTTTCACATAAGCATCGCAACCCCAAACTTTAAGAAACGACAACTTGGGTTTCTTGCCAAACCACAGTTCATATGGTGTCGTCTCAACGGATTTTGATGGTGCCCTATTTAACGTGAATGTAGCCGTCTCTAAAGCATAACCCTAGAATGATAGTGGTAAATCAGTAAGAGACATCATAGATCGCACCATATCCAATAAAGTACGGTTATGACGTTCGAACACACAATTACACTGTGGTGTTCCAGCAAATGAAGGCCAAACTCGTAGCTCATATATTCGCCTCCACGATTAGATCGGAGAAACTTTATTTTCTTGTTACGATTATTTTCCACTTCACTATGAAATTCCTTGAATTTTTCAAATGTTTCAGAATTATGTTTCATTAAGTAGATATACCCTTATCTGCTCAAATCATCCGTGAAAGTCAGAAAATAACGACACCCGCCACGAGCCTCAACACTCATTGGACTGCATACATCGGTATGTATTATTTCCAAGTCAGTAGCTCATTACATTGTTCCGGAGAACGGAGTTTTAGTCATCTTGCCCATGAGGCATGGTTCACAAGCACCAAGTGATTCATAATGAAGTGATCCCAAAAGCCCATCAGCATGGAGTTTCTTCATGCGCTTTACACCAATATGACCTAAACCGCAGTGCCACAAATAAGTTGCACTATCATTATCAACTTTTCATCTTTTGGCTTCAATATTATGAACATGTGTATCACTACGATCGAGATTCAACAAAAATTGACCACTCAACAAGGGTGCATGACCATAAAAGATATTACTCATATAAATAGAACAACCATTATTCTCCGATTTAAATGAATAACCATCTCGCATCAAACAAGATCCAGATATAATGTTCATGCTCAATGCTGGCACCAAATAACAATTATTCAGGTCTAAAAATAATCCCGAAGGTAGATGTAGAGGTAGCGTGCCGACGGCGATCACATCGACCTTGGAACCATTTCCCACGCACATCGTCACCTCGTCCTTAGCCAATATTCGTTTAATCTGTAGCCCCTGTTTCGAGTTGCAAATATGAGCAACATAACCAGTATGAAATACCCAGGCGCTACTACGAGCATTAGTAAGGTACACATCAATAACATGTATATAAAATATACCTTTCACTTTGTGATCCTTATTATCCACCAAATACTTGGGGCAGTTCCGCTTCGAGTGACCAGTCCCGTTGCAGTAGAAGCACTCAGTTTCAAGCTTAGGTCCAGACTTGGGCTTCTTCCCGGGAGTAGCAACTTTCTTGCTATTCTTCTTGAAGTTCCCCTTCTTCCCTTTGCTCTTTTTCTTGAAACTAGTGGTCTTATTAACCATCAACACTTGATGCTCCTTCTTGATTTCTACCTCCACAGCCTTTAGCATTGCAAAGAGCTTGGGAATCGTTTTCATCATCCCTTGCATATTGTAGTTCATCACAAAGCCTTTATAGCTTGGTGGCAGTGATTGAAGAACTCTGTCAATGACACTATCATCAGGAAGATTAACTCCCAGCCGAGTCAAGTGGTTATGGTACCCAGATATTCTGAGTATGTATTGACTGAAAGAACAATTCTCCTCCATTTTGCAGCTATAGAACTTATTGAAGACTTCATATCTCTCAACTTGGGCATTTGCTTGAAATATTAACTTCAACTCTTGGAATATCTCATATGCTCCATGACGTTCAAAACGTCTTTGAAGTTCCGATTCTAAGCTGTAAAGCATGGCACATGGAATTATCGAGTAGTCATCAACACACGCCTGTGAGGCATTCACAATGTCTGCAGTTGCTGGCGCAGGTGGTACACCTAGCGGTGCTTCCGGGACATAGTTCTTATGTGCAGCAATGAGGATAATCCTCAAGTTATGGACCCAGTCCGTGTAATTGCTACCATCATCTTTCAACTTAGCTTTCTCTAGGAACACATTAAAATTCAAGGGAAAGGTAGCATGGGCCATTGATCTACAACAACATAGACATGCAAAAATTATCAGGACTAAGTTCATGATAAATTAAAGTTCAATTAATCATATTACTTAAGAACTACCAGTTAGATAGACATCCATCTAGTCATCTGAATGATCACGTGATCCAAATCAACTAAACCATGTCTGATCATCACGTGAGATGGAGTAGTTTTCAATGGTGAACATCTCTATGTTGATCATATCTACTATATGATTCATGTCCGACCTTTTGGTCGCAGTGTTCCAATGCCATATCTGCATATGCTAGGCTCGTCAAGTTTAACCCGAGTTTTCTCCATGTGCAAAACTGGCCTGCACCCGTTGTATGTGAACGTAGAGCTTATCACACCGATCATCACGTGGTGTCTCGGCACGACGAACTGTAGCAACGATGCATACTCAGGAAGAACACTTATAGCTTGAAATTTACTAAGGGATCATCTTATAATGCTACCGCCGAACTAAGTAAAATAAGATGCACAAAAGATAAACATCACATGCAATCAAAATATGTGACATGACATGGCCATCATCATCTTGTGCTCATGATCTCCATCACCGAAGCATCGTCATGATCTCCATCGTCACCAGCTTGACACCTTGATCTCCATGGTAGCATCGTTGTCGTCTCGCCAACTATTGCTACTACGACTATCGCTACCACTTAGTGATAAAGTAAAGCAATTACATGGCGATTGCATTTCATACAATAAAGCGACAACCATATGGCTCCTGCCAGTTGCTGATAACTCCGTTACAAAACATGATCATCTCATACAACAATTTATATCTCATCATGTCTAGACCATATCACATCACAACAAGCCATAGAAAAACAAGTTAGACGTCCTCTACTTTGTTGTTGCAAGTTTTACGTGGCTGCTACGGGCTTATAGCAAGAAATGTTCTTACCTACGCATCAGAACCACAACGATTTTCTGTCAAGTGTGTTGTTTAAACCTTCAACAAGGACCGGCCGTAGTCAAACTCGATTCAACTAAAATTGGAGAAACAGACACCCGCCAGCCACCTATGTGCAAAGCACGTCCGTAGAACCAGTCTCATGAACATGGTCATGTAATGTCGGTCCGGGCCGCTTCATCCAACAATACCGTTGAATCAAAGTAAGACGTTGGTGGTAAGCAGTATGACTATTATCGCCTACAACTCTCTGTGTTCTACTCGTGCATATCATCCACGCATAAACCTGGCTCGGATGCCACTGTTGGGAAATGTAGTAATTCAAAAAAATTCATACAATCACGCAAGATCTATCTAGGAGATGCATAGCAACGAGACGAGAGAGCGTGCACGTACCCTGACCAGAAGCGGAAGCGTTTAGTAACGCGGTTGATGTAGTCGAATGTCTTCACAATCCAACCGTTGCAAGTACCGAAGGTACGACATCTTCGTGTTCAGCATACATTCAGCATGGTGACATCCCTCGTGCTCTTGATCCAGTTGAGGACAAGGGGGAGTTCAGTCAGCACGACGGCGTGGCGATGGTGATGATGAAGTTACCGGTGCAGGGCTTTGTCTAAGCACTACAATGATATGACCGAGGTGTTAAACTATGGAGGGCGGCACCGCACACGGCTAAGAGATTGTCTGTTGTGCATTGGGGTGCCCCCTAGCCACATATATAAAAGAGGGAGAGGAGGAGGCCGGCGACCAGGAGGGCCGCGCCATAGGGGGAGTCCAACTAGGATTGGGACTCCCCTTCCTTTTCCAAGAGGGGGAGAGAGGGAAGGAGGAGGAGATGGAGAAGGAAAGAGGGGGGCGCCGCCCCCTCCCTAGTCCAATTCGGACTTGCCCTGGAGGGGCGCGGCCACCCTTGCGGCCCTCCTCTCCTTTCCACTAAGGACCATGAAGGCCCACTACTCCCCCCCCCCCCCGAGGGGGGGGGGTTCCGTTTACCTCCCGGTACTCTGAAAAATACCCAAATCAATCTGGAACCATTCCGGTGTCTGAATATAACCTTCGAATATATCAATCTTTACCTCTCAACCATTTCGAGACTCTTCGTCAAGTCTGTGATCTCATTTGGGTTTCCGAACTAACTTCGGTCATCAAATCACTTAACTCATAATACAAATCATCATCGAACATTAAGCGTGCGGACCCTACGAGTTCGAGAACTATGTAGACATGACCGAGACATATCTATGGTCAATAACCAATAGCGGAACCTAGATGCTCATATTGGTTCCTATATATTCTACGAAGATCTTTATCGGTCAAACCGCATAACAACATACATTGTTCCCTTTGTCATCAGTATGTTACTTGCCCGAGATTCATTCGTCGGTATCATAATACCTACTTCAATCTCGTTACCGGCAAGTCTCTTTACTCATTCTGTAATGCTTCATCCTGCAACTAACTCATTAGTCACATTGCTTGCAAGGCTTATAGTGTTGAGTATTACCGAGAGGGCCCAGAGATACCTCTCTAATACACGGAGTGACAAATCCTAATCTTGATCTATGCCAAACCAACAAACACCTTTGAAGGAACCTGTGGATCATCTTTATAATCACCCAATTACGTTGTGACGTTTGATAGCACACAAGGTGTTCCTATGGTATTGGAGAGTTGCTTAATCTCATAGTCAGAGGAACATGTATAAGTCATGAAGAAAGCAGTAGCAATAAAACTGTAATGATCATAATGCTAAGCTAACGGATGGGTCTTGTCCATCACATCATTATCTAATGATGTGATCCCGTTTGTCAAATGACAACACATGTCCATGGTTAGGAAACATAACCATCTTTGATTAACGATCTAGTCAAGTAGAGGCAAACTAGGGACGCTATATTTTGTCTATGTATTCACACATGTACTAAGTTTCCGGTTAATACAATTCTAGCATGAATAATAAACATTTATCATGATATATGGAAATATAAATAACAACTTTATTATTGCCTCTAGGGCATATTTCCTTCAGTTTGCACATGTCTTCCCATGAATGTCATATACATGACTCTGTTAGTCTTTACTTGGTCTAGTTAAAATTTTGTAAATCATCTATGTTACTTATTTGTCGGGATGGAAGGGGGCGCGGTAGCGTGCGCCTATATGTTATAATAGTACGCATCAAAATATATAGAGTATGAGTTAGTTGAACTTCACTGGCTAAACATAAGACAAGTCATGAGTGCTTTTAGCACGTAGCTAGTGTTGGGGAATGTCGCATGGAAAACAAAAATTTTCTACGCACACGCAAGATCTATCGATGGAGATGCATAGCTACGAGAGGGGAGAGCATCTTCATACCCTTGAAGATCACTAAGAAGGAGCGTTTAACAATGCGGTTGATGTAGTCGTACACCTTCAAGATCCATCCAAATCAAGTACTGAATGTGCAACACCTCCGCGTTCAGCACACGTTCAGTTCGATGATGTCCTTGCCTTCTTGATCCAGCAAGAGGGGTGAAGTAGTAAATGAGTTCCGGCAACACGACGGCGTGGTGATGGTGGTGGTGAAGAACAATCTCCGCAGGGTTTCGCCAAGCACAATGGAAACTAGACGGAGGATAAACTAGAGAGGACGGGGTTGCCGGCCCATGACTTGATGAATCTTGATGTGTTCTAAGTGCTAGCCCTGCCCCTCTATTTATATGTTGAGCCCTGGGGTCGTTTCTTGGAGAAAGATCCTCCCCAAAGTCGGTTTAGCTCGTAAGGAAGAGTCCTTCTCAGACTTCCAGGACCAGACGCTAGTGTCCATGGCGTCTGGTACCGACCTCTATAACACTTCCTTGTGCACGACGTAAAGCCCCATGGGCCTTGATAGCCCACAATTATAGGGGATCGTTTGTAGCCTTATTTGATAAATAAGATTTTCGAACCCAACAAGGAGTGTCGGTGTCAAAACCGGCGAATCTCGGGTAGGGGTTCCTGAACTGTGCATCTAGGCAGATGGTAATAGGAGACAAGTGACACGATGTTTTTACCCAGGTTCGGGCCCTCTCGGTGGAGGTAAAACCCTACTCCTGCTTGATTAATATTGATGATATGGGTAGTACAAGAGTAGATCTACCACGAGATCGAAGAGGCTAAACCCTATAAGCTAGCCTATGGTATGATTGTTGTTCGTCCCATGGACTAAAACCCTCCGGTTTATATAGACACCGGAGAGGGTTATGGTTACATAGAGTCGGTTACAATGGTAGGAGATCTACATATCCGTATCGCCAAGCTTGCCTTTCACGCCAAGGAAAGTCCCATCTGGACACGGGACGAAGTCTTCAATCTTGTATCTTCATAGTCCAGGAGTCCGGCCAACGGTGATAGTTCGGCTATCCGGACACCCCCTAATCCAAGACTCCCTCAGTAGCCCCTGAACCAGGCTTCAATGACGACGAGTCCGGCGCGCATATTGTCTTCGACATTGCAAGGCGGGTTCCTCCTCCGAATACTTCATAGAAGATTTTGAACACAAGGATAGTGTCCGGCTCTGCAAAATAAGTTTCACATACTACCGTAAAGAGAATAATCTTTACACAAATTCGATCTACTGACGTATTGCACGGCTTGACGTCACACCACGACCAAGCCTTTATTGGAATCATTTTTACTGTCCCACCTCAGCGTGTTTAGCGAAGCGATTTCCTTGGCACGTCTTATCAAAGCAGAGATCGTGTCCCCTTATTCCAAGATTCTCATTAATACGGGCGTGGGTAACCCAGTCGTGCCCGTTTGGCGCGCCTCCTCTATCGAAGGCGAGTCCCGAACGGTCACGGGGAGGGCTCTTGGTATTCAACCTCTTTATAACGAGACCAAGGCCCGCTCCTTTCTTCCAATCTCAATCGAATCCGCCCCTCGCCTCGAGTTCCAACACCCAAAGCTCTAGATTCAGGCGCTTCAGACCTCCGAGATGTCCGGCTCCAACCTGCAAAGCCAGTGGATGCCTTCCTGCATCACAGAAGAAGACATGCTAAAGCTGAGAGACGCCCGGTATCTAACCGGCAAAATTTCGCACAGGCTGCCTGCCCAAGGGCAGGTTATTCCCACTACCAAGCCTGGTGAGAGCGTGGTGTTCATGTCTCACTTCCTTCGGGGGTTAGGCTTCCCGATGGACCCCTTCATGAGGGGGCTCATGTTTTATTATGGGCTGGAATTTCATGACTTGGATCTGGAGTCCATCCTCCACATCTCATCGTTCATTGTCGTATGTGAAGCCTTCCTCTGCATTACCCCTCACTTAGGGTTGTGGCTCAAAACCTTCAAAGTGGAACCGAAGATGATCAGGGGGCGGCAGGCAGAGTGCGGAGGGGCTGTTATAAGCAAGAATGTTGACGCTCCATGGCCCGAGGGCTCTTTTCAAGAGGATCTCAGACTGTGGCAACAAGAGTGGTTTTATATCACCGCTCCCAGGGGCACCAAATGGGTGGCACCACCTGCCTTTCGCTCGGGCCCTCCACCGCGGCTGGCGTCATGGGTCAATAAAGGGCTCGACTGTGGACGGCCCTTGTTGCAGGGCCGTATTCGAGACCTCCTAGAGAGAGAGATCAATCTGGTTGTAGTAGCGCAGGTCACACTGATTCGTCGCACCCTGCCCTGCAAACGTCGCCCCCTCCGCCTGTGGGAGTTCAATCTAGAGGGACCATGAGCTCTCCAACATTTTATGGGCATAACGCCCATGGAGATGCACCAACTGTTCTTCGGATCACGAGCAATGTGTCCGGAATTGACCGAGGACGCAGGTCTAAGCTGCAATCGCCCGGATACTCAAGTAAGTAGTCTTGTACCCGGACATGATATCCGTATATCTATCATAAACTTGCCTTTAAAAGAGCTGTCCTTTGAACGGGAGTGGATAGCGAAAGCAAAACTGATCCGGTGTCCGGCCCCCCTCCCTGAGACCACGCCAGATCCTGTGTTAACTAGGATGCTAGAGGCTGCGCCTTTTGAAGAAGGCGAACGGGGAAACAAGGGAGCTACTGCCTCTGCGAAGGAGTTTATCAAGAGGGGAGGGATTGAGAATCCCTCCCTCCAAGGGGAGAAGAGGACCGCTTCTGAAGATCCGGAGACCAAGGCCTCAAAGTGGGGGAAGAAATCCTCGCCAGAGGGTCCTGCACCGAGAGATGTCCCGACCGCACTATTTCCCCAAGGAGATCGGCCCTCCAGCGAGCCGTAAGTAAAGAGGGGCATTTTCTTAAAATGAGAGACATCCCTGTTTTATTTATGAAGATAACCGAAATTTTTCCTTGTAGTTCGGATCTCAGCCCTTCTTAGCAGAGCTCGTCTTCAGGGGATCTCGATCCGGAGATGATGGAGAGTGAAACGCCTCCGCCTGCCGTACCGTCATGCGAGGCGGACGACCCTAAGGTGTCGTCACGGAGGGTTTCTATGAATCCGGCGGGGCTCAAGGGCAGTCATATGTCCCCTCAGAGCCCTCCACATCCGGCCTGCGAAAAAGGCCATCGGACGAGTCCGGCACCGACAGGTGTACGGTCGGAGGAGCTGAAAGATCTGCTCGAACGAGCGTCTATCTCGGAAGATCACCGTGCGCTGATGGGTACGGTGATTGAAAGGATTTCATCCGCTGAAAGCGGATTGCATGAAGCCGTCATAAGTTTACTAACGGGTTCTGAGGTACGCAAAATGATGTACCTTCTAATTATTTGGCATGTAGAATGCGCCCTGTATAGATAGTAGCCCCTGAGACTCGGTGTGTTGTCAAAAATGACAGCGCGCTGAGGATCATAATCCCAGATATAATACGCGCTCTTGCTATGTAGGTGGCGAGGCGTCCGGTGGCAAGCCGGACTGATGAATTTGCCAAAGTAAAGCGGTGACTTGACGTGGCGGATTCTGACATCGCGCTTGTCAATAAGCGGCTTGACGAGTCACAAGGTATGCAGCTTCTCTGCGGACACCTGGTAAGGTAGCTTAATGTCTGTGCCTTACAACTTGTATGCTTGACGCAGATGGTGCCGCTGCCATGGAGAACCTTCGGGCGGAACTCACTCGAGCCAAGGAGCAAGCCCGAAAAAGTGATGCGACTGCCTTAAAAGCGGCCAAAGAGCTGAAAGCCGAACAGGCTGCTCACTGCCGAAGCAAGAAAGAGATGGCCGAGATGGCCGTAAAGTTGACCGTTGCGAGCTTCTTGAAAAAGAAGGTCGAGCGGAACAAGAGGACCTGAAAAAGGCCGCTGCTGAGGCCAAGGATGCTCGCTCTGCAATGAGAGCTATGAAAGAGGAGCTACGTCAGGCCGAAGATATTGTGGCTGGAAAGCCTTTTCTGCTGCGCAGAAAATTCACGGATCCCAAGTATGCTCAGTTGGGCCAGCTGTGGGGTGCGGAGGATGCTTATCTAGATTTGGCAGCGAGTGCCGCGGACGCGGCCGAACACTTCCGAGGCCCAAAGGATCACGGAATGGAAGAGCTTTTTTGGTCGCAGTTCCATAGTCCAGAGCGTCCGCTTCCATCGACCGATCATTTGGCCGAATGGGCTGAGCTGAATAGGTTGTCCGGACTTGCCATGAAGTCTGTCGTGACTCGTTTGTGGCCAAAGAGGCCCGAGCCGAAGAGTTATTTTGGCTTGGTGCAGCAGTTCCTTGGTGCGGTGCCGCATATTAGTGCAATGAAGCGGTCAACATGCATAGAGGGTGCGCGGATGGCTCTCGCCCGTGTCAAGACATACTGGGCAGAGATGAAGGCCACCGATGTTGCATCCTAGGATTCGGACAGAAGCCGAGTACCTGCTGAGCACTATTTTGAGGAAGTCCTGCAGGGCGCTCGTTTAATAGAGATGCAGTGCTCGAAGGATATTATGTTCAAATGACATGTATGATTTGCGAAACAATGTTTCAATATAATATAAGGGCTTTTTATACTTGTGCATTCAAGTAGTAAAGTACCTCCTGTGCGACCATTAATGTATATGTGTATATAACCTGAAAGATGGCAGTCCTTGGCTTCAGCCCCCATGCACATAGTGTGGGGGTGTTTGCAAAAAAGCGTATTTTCACACTTAATCCAACGTCTTGGTCCTATAAAGGAGGTGATAGCATAGCAAACTAGGCAACCGGACTATAATGCTTTATCACTTTCACTTAGCCATAGGAGTTCGATGGTGGGGCTACTATATAGCCCCTAGGGGCACCGTGCTCTCCCGAATTTGGGGCGCGTATGTGCCTGACCGGGAAACAGTCCTTCGTTAATGCGGAGGAATTCTAAACATTCCGGTGGGTCATCGAGTGGTTGACCAGTCTCACGCTATATCATCACAGTCAGTTTTCGGCTTTCTCTACTGAGGTGCTCGCCAGGACGAACCAGGGCACAATCGCAGTAGTTCTCCTGGTGCCGCATTAGCCGATAAAACGGAATGTAAGGCAGCAAAACACAGGATCCGGGTAAACCCAACATTTGACCAAAGACATGATTCGGAGCTGATGCATATAAGGCCTAACTCGAGACGCCGAACACTCCCTAAGGTATTCGGTCTTTATGAAAACGGGTAGAACAATGCCCTAAGCCCCTGGTGTCCAGGTACGCGCAAAAATTTCTGACGCGACCGATGCCAAAATGCCAGCCTCCTCCTCGGTTATAGCAAGAAACCGGGGGATGTGTATCAACAAGAGACAGTAAAAAAGGTTTATGCAGGGTCTTAATCTAAAAAGAATCCTTGCAACGGGTCCCTACTGCACGTCTGCGCCTGTGTCTCTGTTTTGCCGTATCCTGGACGGGTGTAGCACGGTGTTCATCTGTAATGGAGAAGAACTTAGTTGAAGAAAGATCATGCGAAAAATGTACTTTATGTTTAAATAAAAGGAGTACGATTCGAAAAGCGAATAAAATTGAGCTTTATTGTCTCTTGTTGTACATGCATGCAGCCCCTTGTACGGGGGTGTGCGGTTAGTAGGCCTTCATATGATTACGCCGGACTCGTCTAGCCGTGTCCGGGGTCTGAATGACCTATTCAGGTGCTTGGTTTAGCGGAGCCGGATTAGTGTGTGACTGTCCAAGCAGTCTCACGTTCTTCCGTGCTCGAATGACACTTGATATTTCCCTTTAATGAGATGATGCTGCATGGACCGGGAATTTTAAGTGAAAGAGATGCATAATGCGGTATTGCGTTAAAGCGGGCAAAAGCTTCATGTCCCAATAGTGCTTGATAACTACTTTTGAATGGGGCGATATGGAAGGTTAACTTTTCGCAGTGGAAGTTGTCGGATGAGCCGAACACAACTTCTAGCAGTAGGGAGCCCGTGCAATGGGCATATAGGCCTGGCATTACCCCCTTGAAGGAGGTGTTGCTGTGGTGAATTTTGGTTGGGTCTATCCCCATTTTGCGGATTGTGTCCTGATATAGCAGGTTTAGATCACTACCGCCGTCCATTAGGACTTCTGTGAATTGGAGTCCATCGATTATAGGATCTAATATCAGGGCAGTCCATCCTGCATTCTGGATGCGTCCAGAGTAATCCTGATGATCAAAGGTGATTGGTTTTGACAACCAATGTCGGGACTCCACTGGGATAGGCCGTGCGGCGCGTATTTCTATGGGCGTCGTTCTGATTTTCCCTTTTGTCACTTGAAGTGAGTTTACTGTTTTGACTTCTTGTGGGAAATTCTTTTGTTTTCCGGTGCTCTGCTTGTGGGGTTCGTCATTGTCTTCGCTTGGTGTGTCGAGCCCCTCGTGTCCGTCATTGAGTTTCCCGGACTATTGAAGACCCAACAATCTCTTTGGGTATGATTTGCAGGCTTCCCGGGGGTACTGTGGATTTGGCATATTTTGTCCAAGATTTTGTTTAAGTTGGATAGCTCGTGGCTGTTATCCTTGAGAGGCAGTTTTTTATGATTCTGCCGAGAGCTTTTGAATCCAGCGTTGACTGCCATGCTCTTCGGACTGTTTCCCCTTGTCCGGCGCTGGTCCTTGCTGCGTCGTGGTTTCCCGTTTCCATCTCTGACTTCGGATGTACTTGGGTCGCTGGTACTACATCTTGCCAGCCAACTATCCTCTCCTGCGCAAAAGTGGGTCATGAGGCTTGTTAGTGTGGCCATTGTTCTTGGCTTTTCCTGGCCAAGGTGCCTGGTGAGCCATTCGTCTCGGACATTGTGTTTGAAAGCTTCTAAGGCTTCGGCGTCCGGACAGTCGACTATTTGGTTCTTTTTGGTGAGGAACCTGTTCCAGAATTTGCGGGCTGACTCTCCGGGTTGTTGAGTCATGTGACTTAAATCGTCTGCATCCGGAGGGCGGACATAAGTCCCTTGAAAATTCGCCGGAAAAGCGTCCTCGAGCTCTTCCCAATTCCAATGGTATTTTCAGGGAGGCTTTTAAGCCAGTGCCGTGTTGGCCCTTTGAGCTTGAGGGGTAAGTATTTTATGGCGTGGAGATCATCTCATCTAGCCATGTGTATGTGGAGGATGTAATCCTCTATCCAGACTCCTGGGTCGGTTGTTCCGTCGTATGCCTCTATGTTTATGGGTTTAAACCCCGCTGGGAATTCGTGATCCAGCACCTCATCGGTGAAACATAGGGGGTGTGCGGCTCCCCTATATTTGGGTGTGCCGTGATGTCCGGATATTTGGCGTGTTGCATTGCTTTGAAGAGCTTGCTTTCTTGGCCCATAGATGGACCTAACTGGGCCATCCTTTTGATGTGAATCCTTATTAGGATCGTGTGCCGGCTTGTGTGCGGTGCTGCTTTCCGCTCTATGCTTGTCATGTGGTCGTCTATCCGACCGGGCGGCCTCTTTGTTCTTTGATTGTGAGGGTTCTAAGGCCTCCTCATCGAATTCGGGCAGTAGTTTGCACTTCGGGTAGCTCTTTGTTTGGCGATTGTCGTCGTATTTGTCTGTGGTGTTGAGTACTTTGCTCCATATGATTCTGAGTGCATCTTCCGCTGTTTTGTGCTTCCGCTTCTGCTTTTTCAGGCTACATGCAGCGGCAACGAGCCTTTTGTGGAGGTCCTTCTGCTCCAACAACTTGTCCGGTGTGAGATCGTTCGGACTATTATCTTCGCCGGGGACGGGTTGTTTATCCAAGTTGTCCTGTTCAGACGGTTGTTCAATGGCTTATTCATCGTCCACTGGTTCAACCTACTCTATGGTTGGGTCTGTATGGCCGCCGTCTTTGTCGAGGCGGGACTTTGTGTGGCGCTTTCGTCGCCGTCTTGATTGCTTTTCGGGGGATTTATCCTTCATAGCGTCCCGTTGTTCCTCGTCGTCACTTCCTTTAGGTGTATCCACCATGTATACATTGTGAGATGGGGTGGCTGTCCAGTACCCTGTAGGTGCTGGTTCGTGGTTATCTCCTACATCGTCGTCCATACCGTCGATGTCTTCGGAGTCGAAATTAAGCACGTCGTTTAAACTTTTGAATGTGGCTATGAAGTGGGTGGTGGGTGGGTGTTGAATTTCTTCATCGTCCGCATCCCAACCTTCCTGACCATAGTCCTGCCAGGGCTCTCCTGATAAAGAGAGAGACTTTAGTGAATTCAGGATGTCGCCAAAGGGCGAGTGCTGAAAGATGTCCGCGGCAGTGAATTCCATAACCGGCGCCCCATCGGATTTGATTGGCAAGGGTGCGGGAGGTTCGGAGTCCGGAGAGGAGTCCAACACCTCGGAGTCACGGGCTTTGCAAAGGACAGGGATGGTGTTCGGCTCAATCACCGTAGATATCGTAGCCCCCGAGGCGGTGTCCAGCCACTCATCCTCGATCGGCGAAGTCGGCTCCGAGCTAAGGGTTGGAGCGGACGCTGGTGAGGCCTCCAGGGCACTGTTCGGCGGCAGAGCTAGATCATACCCATCGAGACAGTGCGGCACGCTCGGCTGTGGCTCGAATCCGTCGAAGATCAAGTCTCCACGGATGTCGGCCGTGTAGTTCTAACTCCCAAATCTGACCTGATGGCCAGGGGCGTAGCTTTTGATCTGCTCCAGATGGCCAGGTGAATTGGCCCGCAGTGCAAAGCTGCCGAATACGAAGATCTGTCCGGGGAGAAAAGTCTCACCCTAGACCACGTCGTTGTTGATGATCGAAGGAGCCATCGGGCCTAAAGGTGACAACACAGAGGAACTCTCAATGAAAGCACCAATGTCGGTGTCAAAACCGGCGGATCTCGGGTAGGGGTTCCCGAACTATGCGTCTAGGCGGATGGTAACAGGAGACAAGGGACACGATGTTTTTACCCAGGTTTGGACCTCTCAATGGAGGTAAAACCCTACTCCTGCTTGATTAATATTGATGATATGGATAGTACAAGAGTAGATCTATCACGAGATCGAAGAGGCTAAACCCTAGAAGATAGCCTATGGTATGATTGTTGTTCGTCCTATGGACTAAAACCCTCCGGTTTATATAGACACGGGAGAGGGTTAGGGTTACACAGAGTCGATTACAATGGTAGGAGATCTACATATCGTATCGCCAAGCTTGCCTTTCACGCCAAGGAAAGTCCCATCCAGACATGGGACGAAGTCTTCAATCTTGTATCTTCATAGTCCAGGAGTCCGGCCAACGGTGATAGTTTGGCTATCCGTACACCCCCTAATCCAGGACTCCCTCAAGGAGCTAAAGGTAGAACAAATATTCCCTCAAGTTCTATCGACCACCGATACAACTCTACGCACACTTCACGTTTGCTTTACCTAAAACAAGTATGAAACTAATTTGCAAGAACAAAACTACGAGTACTTTGCGAGAATAAAACTACGAATAAATTGCAAGGTAATAAAAGCAGATAGCTTTCGTCAACAAGAAAGTCATTTGTCCCTACGCAATCGATAACAAGTACCGGTAATCATTCTTGCAATTTTATATGAGGGATAAGCATGAGCTAACATACTTTCTCTACTTGGATCATATGCACTTATGTTTAGACCCCTAGCAAGCATCCGCAACTACTAAAGATCATTAAGATTGTGAAACCCAACCATAACATTAAGTATCAAGTCCTCTTTACTCCCATACGCCATAACCTACTTATCCATGTTTGGGATGCTGTCATCCCCCACAACACTGACAATAAGCAAACCATGAACATATTGCAACACCCTACAGCGGGAGCACCTCAGTTTGTGTGAGACGGAGGGCACTATAGACATCACCATAAATAAAATATACAATCATACCAACCAAGATCACGATTAACTGATAGGACAAAACCGATCTACTCAAACATCATAGGATAGCCATAGATCATTGGGAAATAATATATGGAGTTGAGCACCATGTCTAAGTAGAGATTATAACAGGGAGAAGGGGTGTTACACTGCTTCATAGAGGGGGGGAGAGTTGGTGTTGACGGTAGCAAGATTGTTGATGTAGATCGTCGTCATGATCCTAGCCCCGGCGACACTCCGGCGCTATCGGGGGAGAGGGGGGGAGAGCCCCCCACCTTACTCTTCTTCCTTGTCCTCCCCCTAGATGGAAGGAGAGTTCCCCTCTGGTCCATGGCCTCCATGGTGGCGGAGGGGTGAGAGACCCTCCGAGATTGGATCTCCCTCTCTGTTCTCTTTTGTTTCGTGCTCCCCAGATCTGGCCCTTCACGGTTTCTTAAATTACTGGAGATCCGTAACTCCGATTGCGCTGAAGTACATGATTTTTTCCATAAATTATCTTTCTTGCGCTAGAAGAAGGTCCCCAACTGACCTTCGAGGAGGGCATAAGATACCTGGGCGTGCCAGAGGGTGCCCCGCGCGCCCTGGTGGGTGGTGGTCACCGTGGGCCCCCGTTTGCATTGATTCCACCTCCCAAAAATCATAAATATTCCAAAATAATTCTCTGTAAATTTTTATCGCGTTTGGACTTCCTTTGAAATTGATTTTCTGTGAAACAAAAAACATGCAACAAATAGGAACTGGCACTAGGCACTAGATTAATAGGTTAGTCCAATAAATCATATAAAAAGTTGCCAAACATATGTGAAAGTTGTATAATATTGGCATGAAACAATAAAAAATTATAGATATGACGGAGACGTATTAGCATCCCCAAGCTTAATTCCTGCTCATCCTCGAGTAGGTAAATGATAATAAAGATAATTTTTGATGTGGAATGCTACCTAGCATAAACTTGATCATATATATAATCATGGCATGAATATCAAGACATAAGTGATTCAAAGCAATAGCCTATAATTTGAGATGAAGACATCAATACTCAGGCATCCCAACAAAGAATCGTGTCTTTCAAAATAACAATGCTAAAGAAAGCTATCCGTACAAAATCATATAGTCTTGTCATGCTCTGTCTTCTTAACAAAAAGTATTTATCTTGCACAACCCCGATGACAAGCCGAGCAATTGGTTCATACTTTTTAATGCGCTTCAGCTTTTTCAACCCTCATACAATACATGAGCGCAGGCCATGGATATAGCACTACGGGTGGAATAGATTATGGTGATAGGGGTAAATATAGATAAGACAAAAAAGTAAGAAAGTCTCACATCGACACGGCTAACCAACGGGCTATGGAGGTGCCCATCAATTGATATCAATGCGAGGAGTAGGGTTTGCCATGCAATGGATGCACTAAGAGCTATAAGTGTATGAAAGCTCAATATGAAAACTAAGTGGCTTGATCATGAAGACCTCGGGCATTTGAGGAAGCCCATCATCGGGATATACAAGCCAAGTTCTATAATGAAAAATTCCCACTAGTATATGAAAGTGACTACATAGGATACTCTCTATATGAAAAACATGGTGCTACTTTGAAGCACAAGTGTGGTAAAAGATAGTAACAATGCCCCTTCTCTCTTTTTTCCTTTTTTTTCTTTTTTTTTCTTTTCTTCTTTATTTTTTTCTCTTTTTTTCTCTCATTGTCCGGAGTCTCATCCCGACTTGTGGGGGAATCATAGTCTCCATCATCCTTTCCTCACTGGGACATGTTGTAATAATGAATAACGATGATCATCACACTTCTATTTACTTATAACTCAAAAGAAATAAAAATTACAACTTGGTACCTAGAACAAAGTATGACTCTATATGAATGCCTCTGGTAGTGTACCAGGATGTGCAATGATCTAGCATAACAAACATATCAAAAAACGGACAAGCCATGTAAATATTATGATAGCTATCTTATGATCATGAAAAGCAATATGACAATCAATGCTCACCTCATCAAAACGGAGGCAGTGGAAGTTGCATGGCAATATATCTCGGAATGACTATGGAAAGGCCATAATAGGTAGTTTTGAGGAAGATATAATAAGG
Organism: Triticum dicoccoides; assembly: GCF_002162155.2. NCBI lineage: Eukaryota > Viridiplantae > Streptophyta > Magnoliopsida > Poales > Poaceae > Triticum > Triticum dicoccoides. The sequence continues at coordinate 487,825,906 of NC_041393.1, forward strand.
CTTATGTGTGATAGAGCGTATCATATCATGGGGTTTGGATGCACCTGCGAAGTTTGCACCACATCTCGAGGTGAGAAAGGGCAATGCACAGTATCGTAGAGGCTAGCAATTTGCGGAAAGGTAAGAGTGCGTATAATCCACGGACTCACATTAGTCATAAAGAACTCATATACTTATTGCAAAAGTTTATTAGCCCTCACAGCAAAGTACTACTACGCATGCCCCTAGGGGGATAGATTGGTAGGAAAAGACCATCGCTCGTCCTCGACTGCCACTCATAAGGAATACAATCAAGAATAAATCATGCTCCAACTTCATAGCATAACGGGAGACTATATGTGCATGCTTCAGGAATCACAAACCTTAACACCAATATTCCTACTAACCACATATTATCATCTCTATATCGCAAAACTATTGCAAGGAATCAAACATATCATATTCAGTGATCCATAAGTTTTATGTAGGATTTCATGACTAACCATGCAAATGACCAATTCCTTTTGACTCTCTAAATAGATATAAGTGAAGCAAGAGAGTAATTCTTCCTATAAAAGACCATGCTCTAATAAATATAAGTGAAGCAAAAGAGCATTCTTCAAAAAACGGTTTTCTATGTGAAGAGAAACAAGCAATCCAAACTTCAAATGATATAAGTGAAGCACATGAAGCATTCTATAAAGCCATACTCAAAAGATATAAGTGAAGTGCAACTAGCATTCTATAAATCAACCATGGACTATCTCATACCATCATGGTGCATAAAAAAATGAAACTAAACACAAAAGACGCTCCAAGATTTACACATATCACATGAACGAAATGAAGACGAAAACATACCGATACTTGTTGAAGAAAGATGGGATGCCTTACAGGGCATCCCCAAGCTTAGACGCTTGAGTATCCTTGAATATTTACTTGGGTTGCCTTGGTAATCCCCATTCTTGAGCTCTTGCATCTCCTCCTTCTCCTCATATTGAGACCTCCTCGATCTATGATCACTTCATCCACACAAAACTCAACAGAAAGCTCGGTAAGATCCGTTAGTATAATAAAGCAAATCACTACTCTAAGTACTGTTGCAAACCAATTCATATTTTGTTTTTTCATTTTAGCTACTGTAATATAACTTTTCCATGGATTATACCACCGATAGAATCGATAGTTTCATCAAAACCAACAAAACAATGCATAAAAAATAGAATATGTCTTAAACAGGACAGTCTGTAGCAATATGAACATCTACCATACTTCTGGTACTCCAATTTTTTTTATAAAATTAGGACAAAATAAAAAATTTGTATATAAATAGTGTGCAAAAAGTTTCAGAACCGTTTGATGTTCCAGTAACAAAAATGAAATTCACGCGCTACAACCAAAGTTTTTGTTTCTGCACCGCACATACCAACAAGCAATCTAATCATCCTAAAGGAAAATCTTGGCACATGATATAATAAAATGGATTTGTACAAGGGGATAATTATTTTTGTTGAAAAGTTTTCTGTAATTAAGATTCACAAAGTTTCCATGGGCATGAACAAAGTTCAAGAAGCTCCCCCACTTCAACAATGCTCGTCTCTCTCACTCTCACTTTCCTTTTTGAAAAGTTTTAGGTTCCCCTTTATATTTTTTTGTTTTTAACTTTATAAAAGCACTCAACGGAAATAAATGACTCTCTAAAACTTCTGGGTTGTCTCCCTGGCAGCACTTTCTTTAAAGCCATTAAGCTAGGCATAAAGTGCTCAAGTAATGAATCCACCTGGATCAAAGCCAATTTTAATTAGCAATGATTTGGCATTTCACACTGAGCACAAAGCAACATATATCATGCAATGAGGAAGTCTAACTCTCTTCCTATGCGGCGGCATGTCATAAAAGAACAATTCATGCACATCAAGTAAAGTCCAATACATAGCATAAGCAGTTTCTTGTAATTTTATAGTGTTGGAAACATAAAGATGTGGAAATGTAGTTCCTCTCTCATATAATTGCAAGTAGGAGCAGCAAGCACATGCATATTACATTCATCAAAATTATCATGTACAACGATAAAAGGCAACCCATCAATATAATCCTTAATAAGAACAAACTTCTCCGATATAGTGTAGTTTGGAGAATTCAAAAAGATAATAGGACTATCATGTGTGGGTGCAATAGCAACAATTTCATTCTTAACATAAGGAACTATAACAAGTTCATCTCCATAATCATAATTCATATTGGCATCAAGGCCACAAGCATAGCAACCATCAAGTTCATCAAAAAGGGATATTTCAAATGAATCAGCGAGATCATAGCAATTATCATAGCATTCATCCTTCAGTAAGAACGAAGGGGTATTAAATAATGTATGAGTTCAAGAATTACTCGCGTTAGAAGGTGGGCACGGGTAGCTAATCCGCTCTTCCTCCTTTTGTTCTTCGCTCTCCTCATAATCTCTTTCATCCAATGAGCTCACAGTTTCATCGATTTCTTCTTCCATAGACCCCTGCAAAATGTTAGTCTCTTCTTGGACAGCGGAGAAGTCCTCAATATTTGGTTTAATATAAGCATTAGAATAATAATTTTCATAGCAATATTTAAGTATGGCAAAATTTTCAAATATATAAAGAGTAGCATCATACTTTTCAATCAAAGAAGCAACTTCATAGGCACCCTTAAAAGCAACAAATTCTTAAATTTGTTCAATATCAAAGTAATTATGAACACCCTTGGCATAAGAAGATAAGATTCCATTATCCTTAAACTCACATTGGAAGAAAAGGTGTTTCTTAGGGTCTTCAGAACAACAAGTAAAATCATGTATTTCACATAAATTCAAAGCATAGTAATATAGACTATTAATATTATGCCACAAATTTCCCCTTTTTGAGATAAGCGGTGTCACACAAGATAAGCATCCTCATTTAATGATTTTCCCTCAACTAAGCTAGTTGGATTTTCAGCACGAGCACAAATGGATCGAAGATGATCCAAGCTTCAGTAGTATGATAGATTTTGGGTGGTTCTTCAACCATTGGTTTAGTAGGTACAACTAATGTTTTTGGTCTTTTGCATTTCCTACCCATAACTAGAGATAGAAAACAAGAGCACAAAATAAAAATTACTTAGTGATAAAGCAAACAAGCACACACGAGAATATTCACCCCATGCTATTGCTCCCCGGCAACGGCGCCAGAAAAAGGTCTTGATAACCCATAAGTATAGGGGATCGTTTGTAGCCTTCTTCGGTAAATTAGAGTATTAAACCCAACGAGGAGCTAAAGGTAGAACAAATATTCCCTCAAGTTCTATCGACCACTGATACAACTCTACACACACTTAACGTTTGCTTTACCTAAAACAAGTATGAAACTAATTGGTGAAAGGATCAAGAAGAGGTGTCTAGAGGGGGGTGATTAGACCCTCAACAAGGAAAGGTAGCAGTTTTTTAAGTTCTTTAAGTTGAGGTGGAGTTTTAGCACAAGTGTAAGCATTCACAATACATTTGAAGGAAGCATCACTACTAGGGAAAAGCCTAGCAGTAGCGATGGTTTTTGGCATATCAGTAGCGCGGGTAAGCGCGCTACTGATAAGGCGCTACAGCTAAAGCTTAGCAGTAGCGCATACTGGCATTCGCTACTGCTATATCTACTTAGTAGTAGCGCTTTCCAGGCCAATCGCTACTGCTAATTACTAGTAGCGCTTTCAAAAATAATCGCTACTACTATTATTCTGTATTCCATTTCTTTTTAATTTTAGGTCATATTCATACACCTGTATATAATTTTTCATACAGTAGCAATTTAGGGATTGTTTTTACATCATAATGAGTTATTAAATCACTAGGTGAAAGAACCTTGGATTAGTTTCAAGTGCATGGATCCAAAGTAACCAATGGTCACTTTGGATCCATCCATTTGAAACTAATCCGCGGTTCTTTCACCCAATGACATAATAACTTATCATCATCATCATAATATCATTAACAACTTATCATCATAATATATCATTGTCATATAACTCCTCATAATCATCATTTTCGTCCATGATGAGACATCATATAACAACTTCATCACTAGTTATAATAACAACTCCTCCTCCTCATCGTCATAGTACTCATAATCACTACTCCTACTCAGCATCACCATCAAGTCTAAGACATTGTAGTCATATATAATCAACACTAACTAATTGTTCTTAATACTTAGGACCTACTCCTCTCTCCTAGCTAAAATACCATAAAACAGATAAACCGGTCCTTCACCATAATGGAGAATGGACATAAACCTATATCCAACTTGTGGCTTGTGCACATTCATTTTGTCTCCAGTTATTTGCGTGTGCGCATTCATCACTTTGCTCCATTATTTGATTTTGAGCCTTCCATCATTTGAAGAAATTGAGTATGAAGTATGGTAAGCCTCCAAAGGAGTTGGTCGTAAGCTAACCACATGCATATCACCTTCGATAAGTAGCATGTTAGGCACAACCTGCTTCGGGAGCCTCTGTTCAAAAACGAAATAGTAACATATATAGTTAGCAATGTAGTTTAATTAAGAATAATGTATGCAATGAAGTTACCGTCATTAACAAAATCTTACCAAGTTTTTGGCAATGAAGTTACCATCAAGCAATTTATGGACTAGTGGCACGTATCTAGTATAATTTGGGATGATAGAGTGACTGGTTTTGAAGGCCTCAACATCTTCCATGAATGAGACAAGATAACCTTTCTCCTCACAATTAAGCTTGGAATCATAGCTGTAGTATGTGTTGTCTACTACCTTCCGAGTAATTCTTGAAGATAAGAAATAAGCTAACAATTATAAATAAATAAATTTAGTACGGATGAACACCAAATAATTTTAAATTAACAACATAAATTATTGAACTTAACAAATTAGTTTGACAAACTCACATCTAGGTAAAACTGGAGGCATATCCACATCCTCCCAGATGTCGATATTATCATCATCATCATAATCTTCGGGACGAATATCAAATCTTATTCGCATTCCCTCCTCAAATCCATATGCCTGCAGAGAGCTTCCCAATTAGAGCAACCGAAATGGGAGCGATCGACCGCATTGTGGAACTTAACCAGAAACTCATAACCATGTTTAGTTCTTAAGTGAGCCCTCCTTGTCTCCACATTCTCAAAGTGATCTAAACCAAAACCAAGCTTCTCCAATACATATGGTCTAGCATGGCACGGGATGTACTAATCGAATTGGGAAAAAAATCCATTAATTACACGTTGAACAAAAGAAGCACAAGTGATGATATTAATTACGATGAAATGCGTGTCATTGCGTACCATACAAACATCGAAGGTCTCTTCCAGTTTCACGGTGAAAAACCTATCATTATGCAGGTGAGGAAACCTGTTGCACACACCCCGGTCAAAATAGCAGTACCCGCACTCCGGGATCCCATCGTCATCAGACATCTCCTGTGTTCAAAATTCAAAGATTATAACTCGACGGCAAAACCTAAAAAATCCGGCATGATCTTTGCTAAAAAAGGACATATCGAGCACCTGAAATTTGCCGGAACGGAAATTAATCAACACTCCGGCAAAACATAGGCCACTTATCAATGGTCAATGCATTTCAATGGTTGAAAATATGAAAAAAAACATTTGAAAATATCTTATATATAATCCTAACACTAAATAAACTAGTTCTATTAAGCACTTACTATAAATAAACTAGTTCTATTAATCACTTACTAAATAAACTAGTTCTATTAAGCACTTAATATAAATAAACTAGTTATATTAATCACTTACTAAATAAACTATTTCTATTAAACACTTGCTAAAAAATTACTATCCTAGTTCTACCCTAAATTTTCTTACTTCTATTTTATTCAAAACACCTAAAATAGTCAAAAAAATTATTCTATTAAAAAACCTACAGTCTACGATGTCTACATTCTAAAATCTACATTTAAATTACCTACGATTTGCAAGAACAGAGATAACGGAGGGAGGGAGGAGAGAGGAGGGGGTGAGGGCGGCCGGAGGAGGAGGGGGAGGGGCCGGCCAGAGGAGGAGGAGGAGGAGGAAAGGGCGGTGGGAGGAGGAGGAGGGAGGGGCGGTGGAAGGAGGGATGCCGGCGGAGGAGGGAGGAGGGGGCGACCGCAGGCGGAGGGAGAAGGGCGCGGTGGGAGGAGGAGGGAGGAGGGCACGGTGGCGGACGGACAACGGCGGTGGCGGCGACGGACAACGACGGTTCTCGGCGCAGGCGAGAGTGACTGAGAGGGAGAGTGAGTGAGAGAGAGGGTCGGTTGCGTGGGGATAAGGTAGGGTTAGTAGTAGCACGGGCACGAAAAAGCGCTACACCTAAGGAGAATAGCAGTAGCGCAGTGCAGGGACACGCGCTACTGCTAAATTGGACTAGCAGTAGAGCTTTACTATTAAAAGCGCTACTGCTAAGTGTAAGCATGCAAAAATACATTATTGTCTGTTAATGCAAAAATACATTGGCCATCAGTGATCTTTTTGTGTATAATCTGAATTGTCAATATGAGTGCTCTCCGGTAGGAACCGGAGAAGACTCATATTGCGGCCACAAATTCTACACATAGAGTTCAGTGAAGACCAAGTGGTTGTGATGGTTTGAGAAGTAACATATTTAAGGTGGTAAACACCCTATTCACGGAGCGAGGTGGGACTAAACTTGGGGACTAAACTTAGCAGTGGCGAGCTTTATAGAAGTGCGCTACTGCTAACATCCATAGCAGTAGCGCGGTATGGAATAGGGTGCTACTGATATAACTAGCTGGAAAGCGAGATCATGGCAATTAGAGCAGTAGCGTGGTTTAGACGGGATGCGCTACTGCTATTTCTCTTTCAGCAGCGTGTTTTTCTAGCACGCGCTGCTGCTAAATCATAGTAGCATGGCATTTTGAAGAGCGCTGCTGGTAAGATTCTATGTATAAGGTTTCCCCTAGTAGTGCATGGCAAGAGTATAAGCTGCAGAAAGAGTAAAGCATGCAATTTGCGAGAAAGTAAAGGGATGGTATTGGAGTGTGCAAATGCAATGAAGACACGGAGATTTTTTGTGTGGTTCCGATAGGTGGTGCTATCATACATCCACGTTCATGGAGACTTCAACCCATGAAGGTAACGGTTGCGCGAGTCCACAGAGGGCTCCACCCACGAAGGGTCCACGAAGAAGCAACCTTTTCTATCCCACCATGGCCATCGCCCAGGAAGGACTTGCCTCACTTGCGTAGATCTTCATGAAGTAGGCGATCTCCTTGCCCTTACAAACTCCTTGGTTCAACTCCACAATCTTGACGGAGGCTCCCAAGTCACACCTAACCAATCTAGGAGACACCACTCTCCAAAAAAGGTAATATATGGTGTGTTGATGATGAACTCCTTGCTCTTGTGCTTCAAATGATAGTCTCCCCAACACTCAACTCTCTCACATAGATTTGGCTATGGTGGAAAGATGATTTGAGTGGAAAGAAACTTGGGGAAGGAAAGAGATCAAGTTCTTGTGGTTGGATTGCAGTGCCTTGGTCTCAACACATGAGTAGGTGGTTCTCTCTCAGAAAATGAGTAGTGGAAGTGTAGGCACATTCTGATGGCTCTCTCTTGAATAGAGAAGGGGGTGGAGGGGTATATATAGCCTCCACACAAATTCTAACCGTTACACACATTTGACCCAACTCGGTCAGACTGAATAGGTGAACTCGGTGAGACTGATTCAGTTCAAAATGTGAACATTAGGATTTTTGGTGGGACCGACATGATCAACTCGGTGGGACCTATGTGCTAGGGTTAGGGAAAAACCTCATCTTGGTGTGACCGATTGCATGAACTCGGTGAGACCAATTTCAGCAATAAGCAAACAGAGAGTTGGTCAGGCAAACTCGGTGGGACCGATCCCTCATTTCGGTGGAACCGAAATGTTACAAAGGGAAACAAAGAGTTTGCATTGCCATCTCGGTGAGACCGAGATACCTATCGGTGAGACCAAATTTATTAGGGTTTTTGGCAGTGCCTATGTCAAAGGAACTCGGTGGCGCCGGATAGATCAAATCGGTGGGGCCGAGTTTGACTTTAGGTTTTGGACATATTTGGAATTGAGAAAGTGGTTGAGGGCTTTGGAGCATATCACTAAGCATTTTGAGCAAGTAGATCATTAATCAACACCTCATCCCTTTTAATAGTATTGGCTTTTCCTATGGACTCAATGTGATCTTGGATCACTAAAATATAAATGAAGAGTCTTGAGCTTTTGCCAATGTTTCTCCTTAGGATCTTGAAGGGGTTCCACATCCTCTTGTCCATACCACGCCATTGTTGAACTTTGTGAAATATACTAGATAAAGATATTAGTCCAACAAGAGATATGTTGGCATTAATTACCAAAATCACCCAGGGAGCAGTTGTGCTTTTATTCTCCCCCTTTTTGGTAATTGATGACAATATACATCAAAGCTTTAGATAATGATGTGAAGAGTAACAAGTAAAGCTTTGGAAAGACATGTAACATGCATAGGCTCCCCCTACATGTATGCAATCATGTAAAGATAGAATATGAGAGCATGTGAATGCATAAGCATGTCAGAGCAAGCAATGAGTTACATGTGTATTGGCTATATGCATCAGAGCAAATGTTGTAGATACATGAAGTGTACCCTCATGTTCATGAGTCCTTCTTGCAAATAATATGTACATCAGCAAGAGATCATCATGCATATGAGTGTTATTCATATACTTACCGTGTGGTCTTGAGCTAGCTTTGGAAGAGGTGAACTTGAGAAAACAGGGTTACATAACACAAGGACAGTACTGACCAAAGCAAGTTCAGAAAAAGCCACAAGAGAACCAAAATTGGGATGACATGTAGCGAGTGAGTACTTAGTACTGTATTTGGATATAGACATGTCCCCAAGGATAAAGATATGCAATGAATTCTAAAGATTTTCCTCCCCTAGATATGAACTCTTACTCCCCCAAATCTGATATTGGATAATGGGAGAATATAGGGTAAGAGAAAATCAGAGCAAAGGAAATATAATCAGAGCAAGAAATGGTACAAACGACCATACAATAACATCACTACAAAAAAATACACTTCCATGATGATACATCTTTGTCACAGTAGGTCGCGTTTTTGTCATGCATGTACATCCATGACGATTTTATGACAGAATCAAGATAGTCATACCTGTGCTGTCGTAGAAGTGTTCCATGACATTACCAAAATTATCATCACCGAAGTGTCCACTTCCATGACAATAAATCACGCGTCACAGGAGTGCTTTCGTCAAGGGTGACCGACACGTGGCATCCACCGTAACGGAACGCCGTTAAGCAATCAAGTCGGGTTTTGGATCCGATAACCCGTTAACAGCCCAGACCAATGGGAAATTTCCACATGTAAAATTCCGATTGGCCGGAGGGAACACCTGTCAGCTCGTCAATGCGCCAGATGTCTCCTGTCCATTGGAGGAGACATGCCTATGATACGTCGACACGTGGATGGGCCCAATAGAGGCCCATATAGGTTAAAAAGGCCGGCCCAGTCAAAGGCTCGTAGTACTTACTCAGGGACTAGTGGGCCAGCCCAATAACGGCCTGCTTAATAAAGGCCCATTTACAGCCCGAAGCCAGATCTGGCCCGTTAATTGTTCGTCGAATATTTGGGCCCATTTACGGCCCGAAGCCAGATCTGGCCTGTTAATTGTTCGCCAAATATTTGTGCACAATTACGTCCCAGTGACTTTCGGCCTATTAGAAGCCCGATGTAGACATGGGCCCATTTCATCCCAGTGTGACTTTCGGCCTGGGAATGGCCCGTGCTGCCCATGGGCCATATATGGTCCGATGGGACATCGGGCCCACTAACAGCATGTGATAAAGGTGGCAACAGTTAAGCCCAACGTGACTTTGGGCTTGTTAAAGGCCTGTCGCATAATTCGACCCGTTCATGCCTATACTAAGCTTTCGGCCTCTTAAAGGCCCATGATATCAGTGGGCCAACTAAGGCCCGAGATATTTTTCAGCCTGGTAACGACCCGTGAGCTAACTGGGCCGAAAAAGGCCCGGTCTACATTTCATCCTGCTGAAGGCCCATCGACGACTAATGAAAATTGAGGCCCATAATGCATTTTCGGCCTGCTAAAGGCCCATGGTTTCATCTGGGCCGTAACAGGCCAGTACAATATTCAGCCTATTAATAGCCCAACGCTACCTGGGCCAAACTAAGCGCTGGGTCCACAAAAGGCCCAACTAAAATATAGGCTGGTGTAAGTTGTGGGCCTAGCGCAAAGTGTGAAGGCCCCAATCATTCGGGCCCAAGAAAGACGTAGGCCGGCCCAATTGTGGCCTGCTAAAAACCAGGCCCGTTAGAGTCGAATGTTTCGGTTCAGTCGACTGCATCTAATTTTTTTTAGATAGCGAATGATGGCAGTAACTAGTAGGAATTAAGAACAAACCTACTCTATACAATAAAGAAATTACGGCATAGTAACTAAGAATAAACCTACACTATACATTAAATGATTTAAGGTATATTACATCCACTAGGCATCGAAGTTCGGCACCAGTGATCATAAAGCGCACCGAAGAAGCAGATTACAAAAACTAGGCACCATTGCAGCGTAACAAAATAATACTGAACCGAGACCACCTCCAAGACAGTTCAAGAAAGGTTAGCCTTGCAGGGGAACTGCTGCGCAAGCTGCTGAGCAAGGCTGTGAGACCGGCCTAGCATGTCGGTCATAGCTTCCAGGTGTAGCTGTTTAGCGATGAGGTTCTCATTGGTGTTCTCCGCAATCTCTCTTAGAGATAGGACTTCAAGTCGAAGTTGAGTTGCAGAATGCCTTTCTGCTCGAACTTGGGTTGAAGAAGTCGAACTAATTCAGACAACGAATTCTGTGAGCTTGTCTGACTGCTAGTCTCAAGTAACTTGAACACTGCATCAAGACAAGACTTTGGGGTTGTCTCGCTATCTTCAAGATATTTTGCCTTCTTTGCTGCAATATATGTTGGGTTTGTCTCACAACCTTCAGCAGACTTGTGCACGCCATCAGGCATATCACCCTGAAGCAAAGCAGAGAGATGACAGGTTTTGCACGTGTATAAACAAAGATGATAACTGTGCTGTCAATTCCATCCAATTTCAAATTAGAAAATAAAGAGTAAGTTCAAGATACCAATAGCATAATTTGGCATTGTTCATAATGCGGGGAGCTTCACCACACTACTGGATTACCATGTCAACATAACGAGCATAGATGAATGGAAAAGAAAATCATTGTATCTATTTTGGTTAATGTGCATGGCATGTTGTTCATATCATCAGCCACATCAGTAAGATAAAACAGGAGATGACAAGGTGCAAACGTGGGCTGCTTCACCACACACTGGATTATAGATCCACAAAAACAAGCATACATATAGGGAGTATTGAGTAATGTGCATGGTATGAATAAGGAATTTGGTTTTACAAGTAAAACTTAGAACTTACGGTTCTTGCGAACATGCATTTTGGTAGAAACAGCAAACTAAACAGCAGTAAACGATATGGAGTATGAGCAAATTAAACAGCAGTTGAGGATAAAGGCTTTAGAAGGACTGACTTACATTAACAGTTAACACTGGCTTTATAATGCCCTTCTCCATGTCAAGGGAAGGATAACTCAAGAATTTCAGCACCGAATCTTCTTCATAAGCATTGCCTGTACTCTACATTTTGTAGAGAGTAATTATAGATATGATAATACTGGAAGGGATAGAGGATAATGAAGATAAGATGCAGATTGATGCTACATAATCAACTACCAATCCCTGGAAGTACAAGCGTTACAGGACAAAATGTACTGACAAGAGCAATGGGCTACACTTCTGCACTGGCATTGTCTGTGTATTCTACTTGTTGGTAAGATTAAATATAGATATGATCTTTTTTTAGTAAATGGTGGGCGAGGGAGATAAGGTGCAGAATGCTACACATTGAACCAATCCCTCTTCCCATAATACAAGAGTGTTTTGAACACTGGTGTACTGTACAAAACGTTCTTATATTATGGGACGGAGGGAGTAGCTATTAATGTAAGTACAGTGATAGACGACGTTCAGTCCTTACAAGAGGACTGCAGAGCTAAACCTCTTCAAAAGCATTGGGTTGATTCTCAATTTATGTAAGAGTCCATACGGATCTTATAATGTCCACCAAATGGACGATTACGAGGCTAACATGTGCAGTGATGCTACATAATCAAACAACTATGAAAGTAAGTATGGTCATACAGGGCAAGAGGTACTCACAAGAGCAATGCAGTGTGCAGTATAGGTGCAAGATTCTGTGGTCCCTTGAGAACGAATGTTCTTCTGCTAACAGTTTTCGTACAAGTGAGGCATTAAGGCAAATGCAGAAATGTAGTTCAAATTGTGATGTGATATCATAGACAATACCTTACGCTGCAGCCGAGACCAATGTGTAACAAGATTATTCCAGTCACCGTCAGATAAATGTAGCACCGGAGACTTCACAAAAATTTCATTTAGAGGCTTGCCATTGAAGTGTGCTTGCCTCAGGTAGGAACGATACTTCATCAACGAGTGCTTGAAAAGCGCAACCAACCCTTGCTCGTCTTCACTATCCAGTTTGCTCCTCGCCTATTTTTAAAAAATGAAATCGTGTGTCTTTTGTCAGCAGAAACAATGCAGTAATGACCATTAATAACATTAGTACAGTACTTACGCATAAGTTGCGGAGAAAGACTGGACATTGTTCTGTGTCTGCAGTATAATCTTTCCATGAAGGAAAGATGCACACAAAGTTCCTGACAACAATATAAGCTTCATCTTCTAAACTGGGAAGAAATGGAACATGGGTCCTATTTGCTGCAATTGGGGCTCTCTCTGGTTCGAAAAGGGATTTGGCAACTGGATTTGGTGTACTCTTTGCTGGAATGGGGGTTTTGCATCATAGAGATGGTGCTATGTCAACTGGCATAATCATACTGTTTGCTGCAGTTGGGGTTTGCTGAGTTGGGGCATCAGAAATGACCAGTGTAGTAGGGCTAGAGTCTGCTAGAGTTGGGGTATTTTGTGGGTCAGGTGATATTACAACTACACCTAATGGGATATTTGATTTATCAGGTGCCACTACCTTTTCCAAATACTTTGCTTGTGCTCCTCCATGATCAGCAATCGCCCTCTTCCTTTTGAACGTCTGATACACAAGAACAACATTTGAATGGATAAATATGGTATGATGAAAGATGGAATATGTACTAAAAATGGATAGGCAGGGCATATTCACATACACGATGTGTAAACTAAGCTAATGGCAGTTCAACAAAGTAGAACCAATGCAAAGCATCAGTTGCAAGATATGTGCGACCAATGTAACCTTGGAAAGTTAGAGCAAGCACCTTGATGGGTGAATAAGATAGGGCATCTTCCTCTGTCTCCTCCACTAGGGAGCTACATTGACTTAGGTCTCCCTCTAGCTCAGAATCACAGTTAGGATCATATTCTGAGCATGAATCTATAGGTGGAGAGCGTTTGCATTGCATTGCATCCAGACTTGATTTTAGTCCCTTAATGTCAAGTTTGACAACCATGGCATTGTTCTGCTTTATTCTTTTTATGCGCGCAAGCTCCTAATCATTATGATGCTGTTCAGAATCTAAGATTCATGAAAACACAAAAGGTAGTCAGATTATCTATGGAATGCATTGCGGATTCAACTCGAAGAGTGTCTCCCTATAAACCCCTTTATATGCAAAGTTCACCCCCAACCGTGCTGACCAGACCACACACAAAAATACAAACCCCTTATGTCTCTATAGTAGGCAGACACACATTTCAAAACTGAAGTAGGAACATTCGAATCATATGGAATTAGTATTTGAACAAATAAACTAAGGAATTATGAGTGGCATAATGTTTAGCTTCAAGGGTGGAGTGTTGCTAGTGCGACACAAAGCAAGTAGGCAGATTGTATTCCATGTAAAAGATCGAAACCTGTGTAAAAGCTGTAAATGACACTTTCTTTCTATACAATGCAGTGTTCGTTGCCCACACATGATGGAAGAGATCACATAGAGAAATACTATTCACTCATGTATGTGGTTCCAGCATTTAGAAACAGGGTGCTCCACCAAGAATATTGACAACAAATATGACAAGGCAAGCATAGATGTAGTGAATCAATCATTTACTTGTGAGCTTACTAGGAAAAGTATGCAGAATTGTAACTGCAGTAAGAGACCGTGCAGAATCTGAATCAAGAAGTTTGTCTAGCACTTATTGTTTGCAACTAATCGACATGAATAATTGGATATTATATCGAATGAGTAAGAAAGACAAGTAAAATTGTCAACAAACCTGGCTTTCAGTAGTAATCTGGGTCAATGTCACTACGACCAACAATCCAAAATGACTAGTGTCTATTCTGAGGGCCAGAATTTTGAAAACCCTGTGAACTTTACAGGTACTAAAGATTATTGAAATACATCTGAACCATTAAGTGTAGGTAGCATTGAGCACACAACAAACCCTAATGACAGTCCTGCCTAATGAGTAACGAATCAATTAGAAAATGGGTGATGAGGAGTGGTTGTTGAGTGTTGAGGACGTATCTCAGGATAAATCGGGTTGGCTTGGTGGGTGCTGCATGCCTGAGCCCTGAACGGACTGGGAAGGTAGGCACGACGGCGTGCCCAGGCAGCGGTGACGCTGTTGGGCGAGCGGCTCCTGACCTCCTGTTAGTCCGGCGTCTCCTCCTAGAGTCATGCCGTCCGGGGACGGCAAGTCGCCGGCGAGGCAGGCGGCTGGGGTCCGAGTAGAGATCGGAAGCGCGCACCAGAACATAGGGGAATCGGGGCTTGGGATGACCCAAAATCCCAAGGTGGGCCGGCCCACCATGGGCACCCTATAGAGATACACACCCGAGCGGCGAACATGCATTTTCGAAACTAATTTAGGAACTTTAGCTATCCAATTAAATGACTCTATTTTAATAATATCAGATTCGTATTTGAACAACTCTAAGCATATTTTGATGGGTCGAGCAATGCTATTATGACACGTAGCATGTATTCTGATCGTATAGTAATCATAAAAGGGGGAAACTCTAAGCATATTTTTTAGCAAAAGAGGGTTTCCCCTCTGATTTCTATTAAAGAAACCACCATGGAGCCAACATGATCAATTAAACCCTAAGCATGATCAATTAAACCGTATTATGATTTGAACCTGCAAACCGGAGAAATGATATTTAGCATCCATTGTTTGCTTCGAACTAAGAACTAAATTCTAAGAGCTGAAAAGAAAGTAGAGTAACCAAGTTAAGATCTATTTTCTGGTTGAGATCAAAAGGTTGAGGAGATATGAAGTACCACCTCTCTTGCGACGTCGTGTAGGCATCGGGGGTGCGATGGCTGTTGGTGGCGTTGAAGCAGATCTGCAACGGTAGACGGGTGCATCGGGGGATAAGTCCCATTGCGGTGGAACAGAAGGTCGTGTGAGCGGCCCCGGCAAAGAGGACGACGGTGCTGATGAAGCAAGAGGATGTGATGCAAGGCTATTGGTCCATCGCCGTGGATGAGAAACGTCCATCTCTAGTAGTGCACGATGCGGTCTTGGTAGGCGCTCCGTCATGGTGGAGGACGGTGGCGATGGATGTGGTAGAGGACGGCGATGGGGTGGAGGACGGCGGCGATGGATGGGGTGGCGGACGGAGGCTGGTGTGGGGATGGTGTTCTAGCACGGATGGTGTATGAATGGGAAAATGGAGGAGAGGTACGGGGAACCATGTTTTTGGGACGCGCCTGTCTGAAATATGGGAAAGTTACGAACTTAGCCCCTGTTTAAAATTTGGACATCTCGTCGGTTGGGGATAGGACGGTAATCTTGCATCTCACCAATATTTGCCCAGAGCGATTTCGGGCGAGGAGAGGGTGGTTGGCGCCTATGGTTGGCACCCACGATGTATGGACGGGGCTGATAGGTAGGGCGGTTGTGTCATGTCTGAGTGAAGTTACAAACCTGCCCCTATTGAAAATATTTGTCTACATCGATTTCGGCTAAGTCTAGTTTGTTTTGCCGCCCACCGTGTATGAATGGGGAAATGGAGGGAGAAACAGAGGTCTTTCGGACAATCTTGAATCAAACGTGTTTTGCCACCCATGTTTGGCGCCCACCGTGTCAGAATGGGCTCAGAGGCGGTCGTGTCACGTCTAATTGAAGTTACTAGCCTACCCCTATTTAGAGCAGTGGAAATCGGGGCGATGGATTGTCTGTGTAATGGGTAGACAATAATTTCCATCTCCCAAACACTTGGCTTCAGGCAGCCGACATGGGAGTGGACATTTTGCCGCTTCTTTCGAATTTTGGGACAATAAGCATCCACGTTTACCCTGGCAACTAAATTCGAATCCATTTTGTATTCCTATAGGAATCTTTATAAATCATTCTATGTGTTTTTATATATCTTCAAAAGGATGACAAAGATGTATTCCACTGTCATATATGAATATGGTTTACAAATGCTGATACTGAAATTCAGAAGCTAGAATCCAGTTTAAGGTGAATTCGAATATTTGGAACAGTTCGTGTCCAACTCAAATGTCACACGCAACATAATGTGTACTCCCATTCAGATATGTACACAAGCGATGTATCAAGATTCAAATACCGAGTCAATCAACCAAGAATGTATAGAACTAACAGACATATAAACACTTATAGAGTATATGGATCAATAATATCAACTAACATACATAAGCCAGGCCGCTGTATTTTTTTGCTAGAACATCATCATTTGTTTAGCCAAGCTACTACAGCATCTTGGTCCTTTCCGATGCGTTCCACTTATGGTCCATCTATACTACTATTATTATTGAATGCACATTCAGCCCGATTGCCATATTTGTAGGTCTGGCACAGCAATCAAAATGAGATGTCTCCGAGTCTTATCAATTAATACAGACTTGTGCTCAAATAAAATTACATAAAAAAACAAAAACAAAAAACAATCATTACATGATCTCTAAAACAAATGGTTTGATTGATTACATGAACAAAAACACAAAGGTTATTCAACAACGGAAAGAACATTTGAACTATGATTTACCAAGTGGGAATTTAATTTCCTTTTTTCCTTCAGGACCTTAACAATGTGATCAGTCTCAGCTTGCTTCATTTTGAAATCCACCAAATAATTAATGGTTGTCTTGAATACTGCTTGTGATTGTGTTGTTTGCTTCCTCAACATGCCAACTTCATCTCTAAGTGCAGAAGCAGAATCTCTTTCTACCACTAGTTTAGCCTCTAGAGCATCAAAATTTGGCAATTCATAATGCACAATTGGGCCGGTGCCACTGTTGTGGGATGATACAACGTCCATGGGGACCTCTCTCATTGATCTTGGGCTAACCTGTTTTGCCATTAAAGTTCCGATTGGATTCAGAAAATTGGAAGTTAGCAAAACATCTCAACTGGGAGTTATAACAACAAACTAGTTAAACAAACAAGGAATTAAAGAGTTTCAATTGGATGCTGAAAAGTAGTTATTAACATCATTGTAACCCGTTGTTGCAGCATCAAAGCAGTTAAACAAACAAGTATCTATTTAAGTTCAGGCAAACAGGTAATTCTTAACAGTTAGTATCAAACACATAGATAGGCGTAGTCTATAATAGGATTAACATGCTTTGGCATTATGTAATCAGTAGCAAACTAAATTAAGCCAAGCAACATAATTGAACAATTTTGCAATAAGTGGCTAACTAAAATTCTGAGAAGAAGGTAACTGAACTTATGCTAGTTATTTCTACAGGCACACTGCAACTTCTTTTTTTCTTACAAGGTTGTACGAAGGAGTCCATGGCATCAATTGCTTGGATACGCAGTCCCAATACTTCTTTCTTCCCACACTGCATTGGTAAGTCGAATGGTTAATCTGGTAAGATGGTGCGTCCTTGATATGTTATCTGAGAACGTGTAGTCAGACTAGTTGTAGCCACACACATCACACTGGCTTTTACTGTATATTTCATGCGATTACTTTTGGCATATTAAGATGTAAGCAATCTACAATAGGATGAAAAGACTGGCATCCTTCACATTATTGGCGAACTCAGTTCATAGAAACAAGCAATTCAACCATTCTGTGGGTAAATCAAAAGCGCCACTGGAATATTTTTTTCACTACCCCAATCATACACGCAAAAAGGGACGACGCCACCATAGGGGCTAGTATGGGCGGCCGCCTCGGGTGGCTGGAAAGTGTGCACCTAGTTTGAGTCGTCCAGGTTGGCCCAGGCTAGTTTTGTTGGTCTCAACGCACGAGCAGGCAATGTAAAAAATGAAGAAAAATGTTTCAATATGGATGGGCGAATAACATAAGTGCAAGGCAGGCCCTATAGCAGGCTCGCGGCCCAAACGAGCGCCTCCCATATTGGCCGACAACAGGAAAAATCCCAATTCATTTGCTCCAGCCTCTAGTCTGGTTTGCTCCTAACCTAGCCACCGCTGGACAGACCGACACAGCACTTCCTCGCGCCCTTTTCGGAGGGCGGTCACTGGGCTTCAAGCGAACGAAAGGACAACAAGATGAAGATCCAACCCTGGATGTAGCCTGCGCGGGAGGCAGCGACGACAGCACGGGCATGGAATCGAGCTTGTGCAAATGGACAGTCGCAGCTTGCAAGAGTAGCATGCACAACGAGCAGGTACATCACATCCCTGATTATATCTAATTCAACTCTTCAATTTCTGGCCAATAGTTAAACCTGGCGGTGTTGTAAAACTGCTTGTATGTAGGAAATCTATGAGAAAATGAAACCAATTTCTACTTATTTTATAACTCCCCAAATCAATACTGAACTGACTGAATCTAATGTATCTAATCAAGTTTCCGGTGCAAACATACAAGCTCATGTTGTTCTTGAGCCTTAAGTGTCTAATGAACAGACTGCTAATGAAGGATTTGATGCAAACATTTTACATGCTCCTAGCGATGAACATATAGTGTCTAATGAGGGATCTAATGCAAGCATTTTGCAACCTCATTGAAGGATTTAGTGTCTAATGATGATCTGCTATGTTGAGAGAGACATAGAGATTTGCAGGCATTGGTGACAGGCAAACTATAGTGCATCTTCATATCTTAAGGAAACATCGAGGCCATCTACCAGGAAGTCCCCGTATCATGACAACGTAGCATAAATACTTTTCTAATATGTTGTTTGAAACTATTGGCATACTTGTGCAGGATAGATATATTGGTATGCAGTTTGCGCACTGGTTATAGGTGCAATTACACTTCGATATTTTCAGCCAGAGAACGAATAATTCAAGCAGGTACAAACCATGTTTGTAGTCCTTGTACACCATGTTGCATTTTGTGTTTTTTGGTGCTTGCATCAGTTAGTGTTTATAATCTGAACTACTTTGGATCATTAGCTGGTTTTCAAAGTGCATGTAGCTTCACATTTCTCAAGTTATGTTGATTTCCGGAGTGCAAGTGCCTTCGTATTTTTTAAGTTAAATGTTCGGCCCTGGTAACTTGAATTCGTGGATCTGCCACTGCACACAAATCAAACACGAATGCCAGTATGAATTAAATGAAATGCAGGGACTTATGCTAGCTCGTTGTACAAGCTCACTGCAGCTCTGCTTGCGCTTGGGATGTTCCATGTACAAGTCCATGTTACCACTTGCTTGGATGTGCAGGCCTTGTGCTCCTTGCATCCCCCTCTGCATTTTTGACACGGGGAATGGTTGATCAAATAAGAGGAATTGACCTTGATGTTGTACCGGAGGACATATACTTACAAGGTTATACGGGTGTGCAGGATGTGTACCAGATCCCGTAGCGCCGTCATGCTTCGCTAAAAAATGGATTTGCTTGTTTCAGATGATATCTCCAGAAGAAATAAGAGTTAAAGTCAGAGTTGCATAGGCGTGTAAGCTAAGAGAGCAGTGAAAGGATATCCGAACATCGTCGGAACAGTGCACAAGGGAGTGATGTGTGGATACCTAATTAGGGCCGGCGTTTGGGCATGCTCACCTAGCTAGAGTGCGGGTCACTTCAGAGCCATTGAGGGTGATACGCTGGCATTGGCTGGCCGCGCACGGATGCAGATCTTGAGTGGCAGCGGAGCGCTACGATGCGGTGGACGAGACCGTTGGTGAAGCCCTAACAACCTCGGGGGACGGAGGTGTGACGATGTGCTCGGTGAAGTAGCCCGGTGAGCTGGGAGACGGCGTCGGTGAAGCGCACCTGATGCGGTGGAAGTCAGTGTCTGTGAGGCACATCGGTTGCAGCGATCGATGTTGTTGGTGGACCACCCGGTGCGGTGGACGAGGACGTAGATGAGGTAGCTCCGGTGCTGTGGTGAAGCACGACCGTCGTCTTCGTCGTCGTCGTCTGGCACAAAGTTGGGGAAAGAGACGAGATGAGGGGTGATTCGAACTTTGCTTGGGTTGGCGGCGAATTAGGGATTTGAGCAATCTGGGCGCGGAAGGGGGCGGTGGAGAAGGGCAATTTTGCAGGGCTGGAATTGGGGGCGCCAGATATTTCAATCCAAAACGTGGAAGCGCAAACTTATTTTGTCGTCATCCTTTTTGGGGGGGAGGGGGAGGGGGGAGAGAGGGAGGGGGGTGGGTGGCTGGGTGCTACGCGTCCGTCCGACACACACGGCCACCACGACACGACCCTGGTCTGCCTGGTGCGTCTACATTTGAGAATGTAAACGAATCTTCTTTCATTTGCAAACTAATCTGTATGTATTACCATGCCCATGTTTTCCTTGCAATAATTAGTCATTCGAAACGAGATAATCCCTCCGTTCACTTTTGCAAGTTGTTTCAGACAACTTAAAATGAACTGTTTTGCACATTGTCTGAAATGTCTTCAAGGTCTTATAAAAGTGAACAGAGGGAGTACTATAAATTAATTAATGAGGAGTTATTAGAAAAAAATTGAAATGGTATCCACAGTATCCACGCTAACGTGTATTAGAGTGTGTGTCACATAATTAGTTATTTGAATTAGAGTGTGTGTCACGTAGCAATCTCCAATTCTAATGTGGATTTCGCATTTCACTGTATCCATGCTACTTTTTTAATACAAATTCATATGTATATGATGAACACCATGGTAGTGAGAAAACTTTTGGGTGGATTCAAACATATGACCTACAAAATAGCATAACAAATCGAGTCAATGTCAACTTTTCAAAACCTAGTATGGCATGAATTCGAAATAATTACCCATATGCATGGTCCTCAGTTCAAATCTTACAATGTACACCGAATTGAAACATCGATATTAAGTCTCATACTATCTACATTAAAATGTTGTTTTTACCCCCCCCCCTCTCTCCATGTTTCGATCTCTAACTCTCTCAACTACACAACCCCCATTTTCCACTCTGTTACCAAATGTATTTACCTCACACACCCGCCATTGCACCCCATGCTGAGCTCTCTCTCTCCCTATCCCTCTCACCCTCTCGC
>NC_041393.1:487847765-487891934 GCF_002162155.2 Triticum dicoccoides
CACACTCTATACTCTCTCACACATATTGTCTATCTAGGTCAGTCCATCCAAGCCGCCCCCACTCTTTTGACCTCATGGCGGGCCACGCTCGCTCAATCTCTCTCTCTCTCTCTATCTCTATCTCTCTCTCTCTCTCTCTCTCTCTCTCTCTCTATATATATATATATATATATATATATATATATATATATATATATAGACACACACACATATATCCCTCTCTCTCTTTGTATGTCTCGGTTGACCTCGCTCTTTCTTGGACAAAAACGATATATCACCTTGTTTGAGCCCAATTCGACATATTCATATTGTATACTCTCTCACGCACATTGTCTATCTAGGCCACTCTCTCCAACCCATCTCACTCTTTCGATCGCACGATGACCCTATGTGATCGATTGACCTTGCTTCGTCCCACGCACAAAATATATCTACACGTCTGTGATTGGATCATCTCTCAAGCTCTATCTTACAGCCCTCACCCTTGACAAAAGCTCAATCGGACAATATCTCTCCAGAGCATATATATCTGTTCAATGAATGTCGGACCACACTCACTTTTTCTCTCTATCTATATGTCTCTCGATTGACCTCGCTTTCTCACACCGTATCTTCCATGCATTGAAGCTACCTCTCTATCCCTCGCAAAGCCGGAACTATTTACATTGCGAGGGGCACTCCAACCTTGGATTAATTTGTGTAGGCATTTATTCCGGTCGGTTTAGATTATATTTTTGTAGCATTCGGCCCACAACTACTCCAAACACCATTGCAACCCCCGCAACTCCCCTAGTTGATTTCCCTCTGGCTCAGTCATCACTCTCTCGCACGTCCTTTCTCGCCTTCAACGTCGCACCATGGTATTATTGCAAAAAAACTTTGTTGTTCTCTTTATTATTATAAATAAGCTACAAAACTACACACTGATATTCCACTTGGAATGGAACAAATTTCGACCCACAAATTAAAGTGCTAGAAACTACACACCGAGGGGCCCACATGTCATGAAACAAATTTGGACCCATATACAAATTAAAAAATAAAGGACGATGATCGAACATGCGACTAGGGCCTTCAAGCCGCACGTCAATAGGCAACATACGTAGAACAACAATGTTTGTTGTATGCCCCTTTGTTCACATAATGTTTTTATATTACTGCAGCCTATTTAATGGATAACATGTAATATTATTTTGAGTACTATTCGCCTTCACTTACTAGTGGGTTCCTTGTGTGTTCTCTCTCTCTCTCCTCCCCTTCTGCATTTAGACGCACGGGCAAACACGAAGAACTCACGGGGGATGTTGTCGTTGTCCATATCTGGACGCGTTCACACGTTACGGGCAAACATGAAGAACTCACGGGCGATGTTGCCGTTGACCATATCTAGACGCGTTCACAAGTTACGACACCATTTTCACGTACTAGCAGCACTAGTCAGTGTGTACGTGCAATGCACGTTAATTTGGAAGTATATTAAGTGCATGCGGATATTAAGTAGGATATTATTTGCGTGTTATTATGTGATTAGCACTATTTTGGCATGAAATTAACTGCACGCTAAACGTGTTGAGCGCTCGACATTGAAGCAGTCTAGGTCGTTGGATGACAAGGAATACATGTGGCTTGATGATTTTTTATATTTAATTTGATACGGCTCAAGCAGAACATTCAATCGATCAAACCATAGATTTCGTTCAGTCTTACTCCGACTTTAAATTATACGACGATCAATATAAAATAAACGGAAATGATAAATGTTTGGATTTTAAGCATGGAAGTCCAAACGTTTTTCAAGCCAAATTTAGATTACGCGGCAGCGGCGGCATCTTGCGGTGGGAACGGCTCCACTGCCGTGCTCTGTGTGTCGTCGGGCCACTGACCGACGGCGACGGCGGTGTCTTGCGCCGTTGTTGGCGTACTCATGGACATTGGCCTAGCGTCAAGGAAGGCCAAAATGTTCTAGACTTCAGAGTGAGTCAACTGGCAGGAGGAGGCGACTGGCGTTGGTGCAAGGAAGCGGTAGACGGCGGCCATCCATGCCGTTGAGGGGGGCACTGGCACTCGCGCGGGGACATGCGCTGTCAACGGCATGGCGGAGACATTCATGTGCACGGGCACGGGCGCGCACGTCAGTGCACACGCAGGCGTATGCGCTGGCAGGTGCACGGGCACTGGCATGGGCGTGCGCATCAGTGCACGCGCAGGCGCATGCGCTGGCAGGTGCACGGGCGAGTGAAAGTCGGTGGGGACCTCGTGGAACCCCGTGGCATCAAGCTCGGCGACAATGTGCGGCTCCCAGCCCATCAATGGCACGGGGATGGGTGCTGGCGCAGTCGGGGTGATGGGAGCTGGAACGGGAGAGGGGATGGGCGCGGTGTCTTCCCGCAAGGCCAGTTCAAGCTCGTCTCAAAGCGCCTTATGTTCTTGAGACTCCGGCTGGGTGTCTTTCTCAGGAAACTGGAAGACTAAGGGCATACCATCGTGATGCTGCATGGCATACGTTTAGGTCAGGCTAGTTGGAGGTAGATGACAGGAAAATCGGAGAGGAAGAGAGAAGATTGTAGCGATACCGGGTAGTGCGGGGTTGATTTTAAACTGCGGCGCCAGCGACATTAATAGTGGGAGCAGTTGGGACGAAGGTGGGCGGTGGATCCTGGTCAAAGGGCTCGCCTCCTGGTGAGCCTACATAGCGGTCTGCTCGCACTCCTCCCTGTCAGCCGGCGCAGCAGTCTGCTCGCATGCCTCCCTGTCAACCGACGCAGCGGTTTGCTTGCACGCCTCCCATGGACTCACACACTTGCTCGGACGGCACCTGCCGATGAGAAGCGGGACTTGTGGCGGCATGTAAACGCCCACAGTTTCAATAGTGAAAGCGTTTGCCTTAACATGATAGGTCTTTGTTCCAAAATACCTTGGCTCTTCATTTGTGCAACTTGTCATCAGTAGCTTGTCTCAAACTGAAGAAAAAAATTACGAAGTAATATTTGTGCCATATCACGTGACCATGCTCAGTTTCAAGAATTTATGTTCACTTTTGGATTTTCTGAAATGTAAGATCCAGGATTCAAAACAATATCATAACCTGCATCATGAAATAGATTTTCAAGCCATACATCTGTCCTGTTGTATTTCTTAAGAAAGGATTTGGTCAAACATTTTGCTTAGTTAGACTTCAGAAAAGTTATATATGCAGAGTAAAAGGATAATCCCTCCATACCAGTGCATTGCCTGATATATTAACTCAAGTACTAGGCACGAACAAACTGGCTCAATTTTGTGCTCATCCTGGTGTAGTAGTAGTAGTACTAGGAAATACATTTGACAGGTGACCATGGCGAGCAGCGACTGAGGGAATTGAACCGTGCTCGACACGGTAGGTAACATTGTCTAGTTACTAAAGCATCACTCCGTTGTTCATCGGTAGTCATTATGGAACCGGGGACATGAGGGGAATTTCCTAGGGCTGGAATTCTAGCCGCCAGATATTTCGACTCAAACCGCTGAGGCTCGACTGGTTGGGGTTGCCTAATGTGCGTACCACGCACGCCACCAGAAGGACATGAGCCCGGTTTTTTAATTTTTTTAATTTTTTAGGATCAACACGAGCCAAGGTCTGGCTGGTACACCGTTGGGCCCTACCATTCAAGAATACGAATGGAACCTTTTAAATTGCCGAATGAACCTATGTGTGTTACAATGCCCGTATTTTCCTTGCAAATACTAATCTCAACGTGGTAATTGATTTATGACGAGTTGTTGAATTAGAGTGAGTTTGTGATATAATGATCTCAACGTGGATTTCACATTTCATGGTATCCCTATTAAGTTCTTCAATGCAAATTCAAATTTAAAAAATGAAGGATATGGAGGTGAGAAAACTTTGTATGTATCAAGCATATGAACACACACACACACACAGAGACACACACGCACGAACACAACAATAATCCAATAAGCATAGTGCATCTATTTTTTCCAAACCATGCATGTATGACATGAATTCAAAAATACTCCTTCTATTCCTAAATATTAGTCTTTTAGAGATATCAACAAGTGACTACATACAGAGCAAAATGAGTGAATCTACACTCTAAAATCTATCTATATACATCTGCATGTGCCAGTCCATTTGAAATCTCTAAAAAGACTAATATTTAGGAACGAAGGGAGTAAAATGTAAGACATGCATGGTCCTCGGTTCAATATTTAAAATGAACATGAAACTGAAACATGAATATTAAGTCTAGTACTACAGTACATGCAAATTTTGTGTTTAGGCGGAGCTATGATTGTCGGGGGTCAACCCCTCGACCTTAGATAAAATTGTCAAGCTCTGTTTAGGGTTGTTTAGATTATATTTTTTCCCACCCTCCCAACCACCGATTGGTTGTGCACCCCCACCCCTCATCACTGGGAGAATATCATGTGCCCCCATACCTTAGATGTTATATGCTGATACGAGTTGCTTGGAGCTTGTAGATCTGAGATATAGAAGCTCACATGATGTCTTAATATTTTTACGGGAAACCTTGATGAGTTTGAGAACTGCACACAATTTGTACAAAAACTACTCAGATGCCCTTAGATCCCATATCCAACGACCTCGAAGCTCGTATCACCATAGCATCTAAGATGAAGGAGGACATCATATTCTCCTGTATGTAAGAATATCATGTGCTACCACACCTAAGATGCTTAGGTGATACAAGCTCTTCGGAGTCGTTGGATTTGTGACCCAACACCTCCTCGGTGGTTCGAATGGTTTTTTGCAGAAAAGCCCCCAAAGAGTTCGGCCACTGCTTACAAGCACATGCCATTGGATCTCAGATCAAACGGCCTCGAAGCTCGTATCACCGTAGCATCCAAGCTGTGATAGCACCTTATGTTTTCTCGCACGAGAGAATATGAGGTGTTCCCGCACCGTAGATTCTATGGTGATACGAGTTCACGGAGATCTGACGACCCATAGTAAGAGGTTTGAATGTTTTTGCAATATATGGCTGAGAGAGTTTGGGAAATGCCCAGAAAGTACAAGTACTACGCATGTGCCATCTGATCACTGATCATACGACCTAGATGCTCATACCACCGTAGCGGGTAATTAAGCTACGGGGAGCACCTAATATGAGCAACGGGGAGCCGTTGGATCCGAGATGCAGCGGCACACATGAGCCCTAGATGTTTTATTTGCAAAAAAACCTTTGGAGAGTTTGGAAATTGCGCATAATTACAAAGACTACTCCCAAGCCATTGGATCTCACTTCCAACGGTGTAAAAACTCGTATCACCATAGCATTTAAGCTGCGGGGTGGATGTGATATTCTATGCCTCTGTCATTTTTGTTCGTAAACTTGCAAAATACATATAACTCGTGTCGTTACTTGTCTAATCACGCA
Organism: Triticum dicoccoides; assembly: GCF_002162155.2. NCBI lineage: Eukaryota > Viridiplantae > Streptophyta > Magnoliopsida > Poales > Poaceae > Triticum > Triticum dicoccoides. Next base: position 487,853,165 of record NC_041393.1, read on the forward strand.
AAGTGTTTGTTCAAAAAAAACATTCTACACTGAAATATCGGAACAACACACGGGGGTCCCACTTGTCATTAATCAAATTTGGACCTAAAACTAACAAATCTGAAAGACGAGATTCGAACTCGCAACCTGGACTACAAAGCGTAAGTCGATAGCCTGAAACAACAACGGTTGTTGGCTTTGTCCCATAACTTGATTTTATACAGTATTACATTGAGTAGAGCAGAGGGAGTGCCTCGTGATCACATGCATGACCGTTGACTCACTTACTGGTGGGTCCCAGGTCTGCAATCTCTCTCCTCTCTCCATCATCTAACCTTTGCACGGGCACACACGAAGAGCGGCGCTAGCTTGCCTTGGTGTTATTACAACTAAAAAAAGATTGGAAAATAGAAGAATCGCCTAGAACAAGAGATGTTGTGGCTGGTCGAGACGGAGCTAACCACACCTATCCTCCGTGCCACGTTAGCATGATGAAGCTGTGTGGCTAGTGGGGTGTTTTCGACCGACTGGCTGGGTCCCTAGGTCGAAACATAGGTACTACGTCTAATACAGTATATTTTTACACGCACATTTTTCCTCCGTGCCGAGACGTGGCACACCCTACCGCGCGGTTTCGGGGTCCTCCCGGGTGGTGCACGCATATATTCTTCCTCACGTGGGATGCCCTACCGCGCGTTTTCTGGGTCCTCCTCGGTCGTAGCGCTAAAGCAAGTAAATGAGTCATTAAATCACGAAAGACCACCTTTCCCGCCGAGTACATCAGTGAAGCACGGTGGCTAGCTAGTTGGGCTAGTTCGACCAATTAGCTAGGACGCCGCCACATTTGTTTTTTCACCCCTTTTTTTATCTACTTGTCGGCAGGTAAATTTAAATATCCACCGTGGCGTTGCTCTGGTGTTTTGGTGCGGTAGGATTTTTAATTTTTTGATTGACGGGAGCAGGCGCGACAGGGATTTTAATTTTTTGATTGATGGGAGCAGGCTCGGCAGCAATTAGTCACGATGACTCCGCCTGCAAAACCCACTACTCCCTGATGTGAGAAGTCGTCGACATGTGTTTTACCATGGTGAAAACCAAAAGATTCCCTGCTCCTTGGCTGGCTCCCTCTGCCTTCTCGTAGATTGCATTGCCTTTCAGCCGTTTTGCCCCCTTTGCTTCCTCTCCCCATTGCTTCTACCTGGTGCCATGGCGGCGCAGCAGATCATGGAGTCCGAGGTGAGGCGCCTGACACAGGAGCTCTAGGCCAAGGATGCGGAGCTTAGGGCCAAGGACGTGGAGCTCCATGATCTCAAGGAGGAGAGGAGTGCCATGCTCCTCCATTATGTGCGGGAGTTCATAGAGCTTCAAAAGCGGCAGGCGTCCACCACAAAGATGGTCGAGGCGTCGGCGGCGTTGCTGCAGAAAGAAGGAGATACGATAGGCCATCGGGGGAGCCGGTTGGAGCGCGAGCGGGCCAATCGTGACGGGGTCCAGGATTGCCTCAGCCACATGGTGAACCAAGTTGCCACGCATGTGTTGCGGCTGCGCGATGCCTACCGTGTGCCAGCGTGACCATGCCGGCCGTCGGGCTAAACCCGTTCGACCACCCGGTCGACTTCGACGAGCTGCGGCTTCCTGACCTGGTCTCCTTCTTCACCTATATCTCCAAGGAGCTGAGTCGTCTCCGCGCGATGGTGGGGGCAGAGCTGGACAAGGAGGGGTTGCGGGCTGCCATCGCCGTTCCCGGGCGAATCCTTTCAGGGCTCCGTCACCGGAATCCATTCGTCCCATTGGACGCTGTTTTTGACGAGCTGGCTCCCGTCGACCGGGAGCGGGCTCTGCGGGTGGTTGCACCCTGCATCACCAACGTCGTGCGCCTCGAGAAGCAGAGGGACTTTGGTGGTGTTTAGGTGCCCTCTGCATGGGCATGTCCATGTCTCGGCGCAACATGACCGTTGGATCAAACTCAGATGGTGCAGATCAGTTACTGTAGCACAAAGCGTGTGGGTGTGTTTGGTTGCATTCTCATCTCATATAGTTGTTTCCTCTTCGTGTATTTGTGTTAACCTACTAGTGTGGACTCATGCACCCTTCATGCACTCTGCCAAACACCCAAAAGTGGGTCGAGAAGGGAACTTTTGCTCCCATCCCATGCACCCTTCATACACCCTGCCTAACACTATTCGTGCTTCATATGCTTCATGTTTCGTGGAGTACTGTAGCATCGTACTCTCCGTACGCTATAGACCTAGTTCTGTTAACATTGATATCACCGTTCATTCTCGACCGGACGGTCGAAAAAGCGGTACTATGTTACTACATTACTGTTCATATAGTTGACATGTGCACAACATCATTTGTTATCGTCATATCTTACTACCCTAGCAACAAGATTATGTAGTACTTACGTATGAACCACTGCACATGCCTACTTGTAGGAGAACTATGTATGTTCAAGCGGCTGCCGTGTTTCGCACTCCTCCGTCGTAAGAGTGGAAACGCTTTCTGTAATCATTTTTTTTCTTCAGAAAAATAGTGGACATGCTCTACCGTGCGGGTCCTCGTCCAGCCATGCACTAAATTACTCACTTTCGCTGATGTGTGGGACAACCAGCATCTGGGTCCACCGGCCATGCACTAAATTACTCCGTAGTAGAGTGACGGTAGACTACCCCGATCGAAGCGCCGCAGTAATGCCCAATGAGCCGTCAAATCACAAAACCCCCTCCTTTCCAGCAGTAAATTGGACGGATGAAGCAACCATCATTTCACTCTTCTCTCTCAGATTCCTCTATTGAAGAAAACCCCCACTCGCTTCGCTTCTCCCTCATCTCGTTCCTCATTTCACTCTTCTCTCTCAGCTTCCTCTCTTGGATGGACGCTGGAGCACCGGCCGATGTGATGTCTATGGCTCTGGCCAAAACCGTCGAGGCTCATGGTACGAAGAAGCGCAAGCACCCAGCCGAGACTACCGCAGACAAGCTCAAAGCCATCGCCCTATCCAAGCCCCCCTCTCCGGGATCCCTCATTGATGGAGTCCTGGACTAGGGGGTCCTTGGACAGCCTGACTATATGCTCGTGTCGGACTGTTGGACTATGAACATACAAGATTGAAGACTTTGTCCCATGTCCGGGTGGGACTCTCCTTTGCATGGAAGGCAAGCTTAGCAATTCAGATATGTAGATTCCCTTCTCTGTAACCGACTCTGTGTAACCCTAGCCCCCTTCGGTGTCTATATAAACCGGAGGGTTTAGTCCATAGGACAAGAACAATCATAGTCATAGGCTAGCTTCTAGGGTTAGCCTCTACGATCTCGTGGTAGATCAACTCTTGTAATACTCATATCATCAAGATCAATCAAGTAGGAAGTAGGGTATTACCTCCATCGAGAGGGCCCGAACATGGGTAAACATCGTGTCCCCCGCCTCCTGTTACCATTAGCCTTAGACGCACAGTTCGGGACCCCCTACCCGAGATCCGCCGGTTTTGACACCGACATTGGCGCATTCATTGAGAGTTTCACTGTGACATCACCATAAGGCTTGATGGTCCTTCAATAATCTACAACAATGCGGTCCAGGGTGAAGTTTTCCTCCCTGAACAGATCTTCGTATTCAGCGGCTTCGCATTGCGGGCCAACTTGTTTGGCCATCTGGAGCAGATCGATAGCTACGCCCCTGGCCATCAGGTCAGGTTTGGAAGCCCAAACTACATTGCCGACATCCGCGGAGACTTGATCTTCGACGGATTCGAGCCCATGACTGGTGCACCCTACATCCACGATGAGCATGACCTAGATCTACCATCGGGTAATGTTTGGGAGATCGCACCTGAAGTTGCCCTGGCTTTAGAACCGGAGCAGATCGTGCCATCGAAGGACGGGAGGATGGACCCCACAACGGAAGCCGCACACTCTACGACGATAGAGCCTAACACAGATTTCACCTCCGATGAGGTTTGTATCATCGGATCCTCGGACTCATCTCCAGCCATAGAGTCCGAACTGCGTGTATCCGCGCCCATCGGATCTGATTGGGCGCTGATCCTGGAGTTCAGCTCCATGGACATCTTTCAACACTCACCCTTGGGCGACGTGCTAAACTCATTAAAGTCTCTCTCCTTGTTAAGAGACTCTCGGCCCAACTATGTCCGGCTTGAGTGGGAGCGGACAACGAAGGAATTCGTTATCCACCCACCACCCACTTAATAGCCACTGTCGACGACTTAACCGACATGCTTGACTTTGACTCCAAAGACATCGACGGTATGGACGACAACACCAGAGACGAACAAGAACCACTGCCCACAGGGCGCTGGACAACCACCTCATCGTATGACATATACATGGTGGACGCACCCAAAGAAAACAATGGCGAGGATCAAAAGGATACAAAGGAGGATAATCCTCCTGAGAAGCAACCAAAGCGCTGACGTCAGCAGCGCCTCTCTAAACCACGCCATAGTAAAAACAGCGATACCGGCACAAGAGATAATAGCACTCCGGACGTTGCCGAAGACGAAAACAATCCCGCCCAGCCAAGGTTTGAACAGGCCAGACGGGAGGACGGGCAAGCTAGCCCCAATGAACAGGCAATGAATGAAGACTCGGAGGATGACAATTACATGCCCCTCTCCGAAGACGAGGTGAGCCTCAGTGATGAAGAATTTATACTGTTTGAGGATCCCGTCGAACAGGAGCACTTCAAGCGTCGGCTTATAGCCACTGCAAAAAGCCTAAAGAATAAACAACAGCAGCTTCAAGCAGATCAAGATCTACTCACCGATAGATGGACTAAGGTCCTGGCAGCCGAGGAATATGGACTCGAGCGCCCAACCAAAAGTTACCCTAGGTGCAGGCTGTTACCTCAATTCAAGGATGAGGCACTAGAGCCCATACTACCAGCACAGGATGCGGCTGACCGACCACCTCGTGGCTGAGACAAAGCGGCTTATCAGTCCAAACACTAGCCCGCACCCAGTCACCAAACAAACAAAAAAACGAAGGCCCGGGGCTACATGCATGACCTGCAAGACAAGTTGGAAAACAGAGCAGGGAAGTCAAGATCGATCTATGGATCGCGGGGGCGCGCCCCAACGTGTGATAATGACCGCCACGCCGGATATACTAAATACAAATCTGTCCGGGCCGAATACTACAGACCATGTTCATCCTAACTGAGTCGCGATGTAGCCTGGCATAGAGGCGTCGCACACCCCCTATGCTTCACCGACGAAGTAATGGAGCATGAATTCCCAAAAGGGTTTAAACCTATAAACATCGAATCATATGATGGGACAACATACCTCGCGGTATGGATTGAAGATTTCCTTCTACACATTCACATGGCCCGCGGCAATGATCTTCATGCAATCAAGTATCTCCCACTAAAACTCAAGGGACCAGCTCGGCATTGGCTGAATAGCCTCCCAGAAAACTCCATTGGCAGTTGGGAGAACCTGTAAGATGCGTTCCTCGACAACTTTCAGGGCACTTATGTGCGACCACCGGACGCTGATGACTTAAGTCACATAACCCAACAGCCCGGAGAATCAGCCAGGAAATTCTAGACTCAGTTCTTAACTAAAAAGAACCAAATCATTGACTGTACGGATGTTGAAGCCCTAGCGGCCTTTAAGCATAACATCTATGACGGGTGGCTCGCCCGACACCTCAGCCAAGAGAAGCCGAAATCCATGGCAGCCCTCACAACACTCATGACCCGCTTCTGTGCGGGCCAGGATAGCTGGCTGGCTCGTAGCAACAGCACCTCAGGGAAACCTGGAAATCCTAAATCCAGAAACGACAACGGCAAGCCCCGAAGCAGCAAGCACAAACGTCGAAACAACGGCGACAACGCCGAAGACACAACTGTCAACGTCGGATTCAGCGGCTCTAAGACCGGTCAAAGGAAGAAACCGTTCAGAAGAAACAATCCGGGCACGTACAGTCTGGACCGCATACTCGACCGTCCATGCCAAATTCACGGGACCCCAGATACACCAGCTAATCATACTAACAGAGAATGCTGGGTCTTCAAACAGGCCGGCACGTCCAAGGCCGATAGCAAGGAGAAGGGGTTGCAAAGCGATGACGATGACAAGGAACCCCGGCCACCAAAGACAGGAGGGCAAAAGAAGTTCCCTCCGCAAATTAAAATAGTGAATATGATACACGCCACACATATTCCCAAATGGGAGCGGAAGCGCGCACTTAGGAATGACTGCGCGGTGGAGCTACTCGCCCCAATATACAACCCATGGTCGTCCAGCTCGATCACTTTCAAACAGAAGGATCGTCCGACCAGTATTCGTCATGGCGGCTCAGCCGCACTGGTCCTTGACCCTATCATCGACGGATTCCACCTTACACGAGTCCTTATGGACGGTGGAACCAGCCTGAACCTGCTTTATCAGGATACAGTGCGCAAGATGGGCATCGATCTCTCAAGGATCAAACCCACTAAAACCACCTTTAAAGGTGTCATATCAGGTGTAGAGGCATGTAGTACAAGCTCAATCACACTGGAGGTGGTCTTTGAATCCACAGACAATTTCAGAAGCAAAGAGTTAATCTTTGACATCGTCCCTTTCCGCAGTAGTTATCATGCACTGCTTGGACGAACCTCATTCACTCGATTCAATGTGGTGCCACACTACGCTTATCTTAAGCTTAAGATGCCCGGTCCACATGGTGTCATAACAGTCAATGGAAACATTGAACGCTGCCTTCATACGGAAGAGCACACCGCCGCCTTAACGGAGGAGCACAGAGCAGCCTCTTCCAATCGAATATTCATTGGCCGGTCAGGTTCCTAGACACTTTCAAAAGAGTTCGAACCACCTTGCCGCACAATAGCCCAGCTCGTCAAGAGCCCAATTAACCACTTTGGCGATGGACGGAGGCGCAACAAGGTTGTGTGCCACAATACGGATAAATCGCTCGGGGGCACACAAACATTTTTTGCATTTTCTTTCAGGTTCACCTTTCGACTAAGCCATCACCGGCGACCTGGCGACCGAACCTAAGAAGGTACGGACACACCACGGAGGGAAACAGCTTGAACGCCTAGGGGAATCCCTAGATACTCTCCTCAACAATCATCCTACTATTATCCGGATCCGCATACAACTCCCACCCTGGCCTCAGCAGGTTCCGAAGTCATATTTCTTCTTTATCGCACTACTTGTACTCATATGCTTTGACGTATTATTAAATTACCAATCTGCAACTTCATATGACGATCACCTGTTGTTCCTTTTTATTGACATTTTTTGCCAAATAGCAGCCATACACTTTGGTACGCCTTAATATGCCAGGGGCTTTGTTGTACCCATAACACGGCAAGCAAGTCCGAACACCTTCACGGTCGTTCGGCACCCCGAACTTATAGCATTATATGCATCATCTCCGAATCATGTCTTGGGTCAAATGTTGGGTTTGCCCGGCTCCCATGTTTTGCTACCTTACGTTCCGCTATATCGGCTAAGGCGGCACAGGGAGAACTACTGCGATTGTGTCCCGGTTCTTCCGGACGAGCACCTCAGTAGAGAAAGCCGAAAACTGACTATCATGATGCGGCGAGAGTTGGTCACTATTCGAGAGGTCACAAAATCTTTAAGGATTTATTCCACATTATGCGATAACTAATGCAACGTGCGACGGATCGGGTTTTTTCCGATCAGGTGCTTATAGAGCCCCCGGTGCGGCCTTCCGAACACCAAGGGTTGCGCCTACCTTTCTTTTATCAAACTCCTATGGCTAAGTGAGGGTGATAAAGCCTTATAGTCCGATTGCCTAGTTCGTTGCGCCGAACACCTCCTTCAAGGACCCAAAATTGGGGTAAAGAGTGTTCAGGTTTATCCCGAACACCCCCGTACTTCCTACGTGGGGGCAGAAGCCGACGACTGGCCAACTCTCAGGATTAATATATAAAACAGCCGCACAGGAGGTAAAATTTTCCAAATAACAGGCTTTATACTACATAAACGACCTTGTCCAAAATTACAAAGGATAACATGAATGCATTCATGGGAATATAATATCCTTGGCACATTGCTCCGCTACAAGGCGGGATCCTTTCAGGACACTGTCATAATATAACTCGGGCTTGCGGTGTTCCTTCCCCTCTGGTGGTCCCTCGTTCATCAGCTTTATGCCATCCATCTTCTCCCAGTGCACCTTGGCGCGGGCGAAGGCCATTCGCGCACCTTCCATATAGACTGACCGCTTGATGACTTCAAGTCAAGGGCAGACACTTACAAGCCGCTTCACGAGCCCAAAGTAGCTGCCAGGAATTGCCTCGGCGGGCCATAGCCGGATAATTAAATCCTTCATGGCTAGTTCGGCCACCTTATGCAGCTCGACCAACTATTTCAGTTGATCGGCAAAGGGCACTGGATGCTCTGGCACCAGATATTGCGACCAGAAGAGCTTCTCCACAGAGCTCCCTTCCTCGGCCCGATAGAATCGTGCGGCATCAGATATGCTGCGTGGCAGTTCCGCAAACACCCCTGGAGAAAGCTGAATTCGGATTATTAACATGACTTTCTCCCTTTAAACATTTGCTTTGCATAGAAAAAGCCTTACCCGCCGCGATCTTTCTGGCCTCTTGGATTTCCTGAAGGGCGCCTTGGGCTTCGCCCCGGGCATCGTGTGCGGCTTGACAAGCCTTGGTGAGTTCATACTCTTTCTCCATTAAACTCTGCTCCAAGGTCTGACATTTCCTCACGTTCTCTTGGAGCTCTTGCTGAACTTCAATAACCCTGGCTTCGTGCTTTTCACGAAGAACCTGCTCTATGGCTGCCTTCTTCTCGGCCTCGGCCACTGTCTTTCTAAGAGCCTCGACTTCGGCCGTCGATCCTAGAACAAATCACGAAATTTTTCATCATACTCAATTATTCATTCGCACCGAATGCAAACAAGGTCTTTCGCATACCTTGGTTACCCTCTAACTGCTTCTTCACTTGGCCGAGCTCTTCTACGGCCCACTCCAGACTCTGCTTCAGTCTAGAGACTTCCGCAGTATGAGAGGTGGCAGTCACTACAGATGCCTGCATGAAAAAAAGAGAAAGAGAGGTATTACAAGGTCAGTCTCCTGCGAACATATATTTGATCCTCTATCCGGCTTTTCCTTCCAAACACCGAATAGTGTATCAGGGGCTACTATCTATACTATGACACTTTTTAAAACCTCACAACATACCTCAAAGCCTGTTATAAGGCTGATGCAGGCTTCAGTCAGCCCGCTTTCGGCAGACTGAATTTTCTCAATCACCGCACCCATAAGGGCGCGGTGCTCTTCTACGATGGAAGCATTCTTCAGCGCTGCTGATAAGATATCCAGCACCTCTGGTTGGGCAGAGGTCGCCAGTGGAATAGGTACACCCCCTTCTGTCGAGGGAGCTTGCCCGCCTGACTCTAGAGCCGTGTTAGTCTCCGGAACAGTGTCCGGCTGGGGGCCGAATTTAAGATAACCCCCGCCGTCGATGTCCATGGGGGCCTTTTTCCCTGTGTGACCGGCCACCGAGGTTTGACCCTCTGGCGCCGCCTTGATGGTCTCCCCAGTTCCTCTTTGGCCTGGGACTCTTGGGGATGATACCTTGGTATCGTCCATGTGTTTTGGGGAGGAAGCCGTCGGGGGAGTCCCGCTGTCCATAGCATCTAAGCCTAGTGAATCCTCCGATGAGGATTGCTCGGTGCGGGACTTGGATGGACTGCAAAAAAGGGATGTGACTCAATGCGTTAATGCTACCCGATAGTAAATCTGGATATACAAACATGTCCGGCTTTTATATACTCACGAATTAACCAGGGGCTGGACCCTGGGATCCCACTCTATGCTGCTGTCGGTGGTGGTATGGGGTTCGTCTGGAAAGGTTTTTTTTTCCTTCTTAAGTGACTCGGCCTCCAAGCGTGTTCAGGCCATCCTTTTCTTTCTCCCCCTCGCTGGGGGGATCGGCTTTCCTCCTCTTCCTCGTCCTCTTTGGAGGAGGAGCGGGCCTCGGAGTCCTCAGACACTATGTCCGAAGTACCCTGGCGATGAAGGCCGCCCCTGGTCTCTTTGGCCCCTTTGTTGGCCTTCTTCTTCGGCGCCTCATAAGGCGCCGTGACCAGCATCTTCGTCAGAAGTGGGCCGGCTTGTTCTTCTAGGGGTCGGGCAATAGATCCGCTCTGCCTTCTTCGTCCAGCCCTAGGAGAGTTGTTGGAAAATATATTAGGCGTTTCCTTTGAAGTATATGGATAAAGCATACGACATGCCAACATACGGAGACTTACCGAACTCGCGGGTCGGGACAATTTGTACCCACGGTCCTCGGCTGAGTCCAGCCACGATTTGCCAGACTTAAAGAGCGCCTTCCAGATGTCTTCGTGCAGTGAGCCGAAGAGACCTAGTAGGGTCTGGTGCTTGGCCGGATTGAATTCCCATAAACTGCAAGCCCTGCGTTGACAAGGGAGAGTCCGGCGAACTAACATCACCTGGACTACATCGACAAGTTTGATATTCTTGTCTTCCGTGCTCTTGATACGCGCCTGGAGCACCGCCAGCTCATCTCGCGAAGACCAGTTCGATCCCTTTTTGGGCCAAGACGTAAGCCGCAATGGAGCTCAGGATCGAAATTCGGGAGCCGCGACCCATTTTGTGTCGCGTGGCTCAGTGACATAGAACCACTGTTGTTGCCATCCTTTGACGGAATCATTGAAGGTACCTGATAGCCATGTGACATTGGGCATCTTGCTCACCATGGCTCCTCCACACTCGGCGTGCTCTCCGTACACCACCTTGGGCTTCACATTGAAAATCTTCAGCCATAATCCAAAGTGTGGAGAGATGCGGAGGAAGGCCTCACACACGACAATGAATGTCAAGATGTTGAGGAAGGAATTGGGGGATAGATCATGGAAATCGATCCCATAGTAATACATAAGGCCGCGAACGAATGGGTGGAGTGGAAACCCTAGCATGCAGACGAAATGAGGGAGGAATACAACCCTCTCGTGGGGTTTCGGAGTAGGGACAATCTGTCCCGCCGTCGGAAGGCGGTGGCCAATCTTCTTGGCCAGATACCCGGCCTCCTGAAGTTTCTTAATATCCTTCTCCTGGACAATAGAGGCCATCCACTTGCCTCCCGCTCCAGATCCGGAAATGTTCGGAAAGCCTTTGTGGGCAGAGAGGGCGAGAGCTTGGGCGTTGGAGCTCAGGAATGGATGGGCAGAGGAAGAAGAAGGCGTGGGTGAGAAGAGGGGTAATCCTTATCTCTTTATAAAGGAGGCGGAAGTCATGCGCCTCCCCACTTGCCCTAAACGCTTGCTTATTCCCCAAGCGCTGTATTGATGGCGCGGTTGGGTTACCCACACCCATATTAATGAGAATCCCGTGATAAGGGGACACGACCTCTTCAAGACCTGCCAATAAAAACTACCTTGTAAGATGTATAGTAGCATGTTGAGAAAATGGTTCGGATAATAACCGGGCCGCGACATGATGTCACGCTATGGAAAAGCTGTCAGCAGATTAGACTCGTGGAATATCATACTCTCTACGGTGGTATGTGGAATTTGTTTTGTAGAGCCGGACACGATTCTTGTGTTCAAAATCTACTCTGGAGAATTCAGAGAAGGAACCCGCCTTGTAATGCCGAAGACAATCTGCGTGCCAGACTCATCGTCATTGAAGCCTGGTTCAGGGGCTACTGAGGGAGTCCTGGATTAGGGGGTCCTCGGATAGCCGGACTATATGCTCGTGCCGGACTGTTGGACTATGAAGATACAAGATTGAAGACTTCGTCCCGTGTCCGGGTGGGACTCTCCTTTGCATGGAAGGCAAGCTTGGCAATTCGGATATGTAGATTCCCTTCACTGTAACTGACTCTGTGTAACCCTAGCCCCCTCTGGTGTCTATATAAACCGGAGGGTTTAGTCCGTAGGACAAGAACAATCATAATCATAGGCTAGCTTCTAGGGTTAGCCTCTACGATCTCGTGGTAGATCAACTCTTGTAATACTCATATCATCAAGATCAATCAAGCAGGAAGTAGGGTATTACCTCCATCGAGAGGGCCCGAACCTGGGTAAACATCATGTCCCCACCTCCTGTTACCATTAGCCTTAGACGCACAATTCGAGACCTCCTACCCGAGATCTGCCAGTTTTGACACCGACACTCATTAAGCAAGTCCAGGTAATATCTCTTCCTGACGATCTTTTTCTCGATGTCGATCGTGTTTTTTCATCTAACACGCAGTACAAGTACTAGTAGTACAACTTCCTGGGTGATCTTGCATGTGATATTAGTGTGCCAAATGACGGTTCTAAATTCCTCATTTGAACAAAACATGCGAGAGGTTGACACTGATTTCTTATAGATTACTTTCAATAACTCCCTCTGTCCCAAATTTCTTGTCTTAGATTTGTCTAGATACGGATGTATCTAATACTGTCTAGATATGGATGTATCTAATACTAAAATGTGACTTGATACATCTGTATCTAGACAAATCTATACATCCTTATCTAGACAAATATAAGACAAGAATTTTGGGATGGAGGGAGTACTTTATGAACATCAATGCTACCTTTGAATAGGGTATATTTGCCTCAGTAACTTGTGTTATGGATATTGCAAGTAATCCGTTTGCTCTCATGCCTTTGAAGACATGTTCTAGTGTCTTTGTTCACTCATTTCTGTGCGTATATGTAGTCATATATGGAGTATAATATCGAAAATCATCTTATACTTCTGAACGGGTGTAGTAATAAAATATGGTTTCTGTTTGAATTAGAACCAGGTCCGCAGTGGAGATGAAGTTCTCAAAGTCATGCCGTGTGACCTGGAAGACCTGAGGATGAGTTCTACTGCTAAACTATCCAGCTGTTGTGTCCTTGTCGCCACGTGTCCTGAACTAGTGTTTTCCTGTAGCATTGTTGTCAGGCGTGCTCTCGAGGCTGTACTTGACCACAACAATTTCCTGGTTGTGCCTTCGATTACGAAGGGTGTGGTTCTTGTAAAGCTTCACAACAAATCTGATGCAGCATGTCTTCATCATCATATTTATGAGTGGAAAGGCCACTCTGTTAGGTTCTCCAAGGTTGATGAGATGGTGATGGTGCATGTAGACATCTCTCATGAAGTCCAAGGCCTAGTCAGTTATGCGGGGTTCATCCCGTAGGTCGGTGGCAAGAAATAGTCTGCAGAGTTTAATTAGTGCAACTTTGCTTGTCTGTATTAAGTACTATTATTCAATACTTGATTTGTGTTTGTGAACCCTGTATTATTTATTAGTACTACCTCTTTTGGTGTGTGATCAGTCCAGAGAACGGTCTATGTTAATGTCTGTCCACTCAATTCAGTCTGTATATTTTGAAGTATCTAGATCATCTTTCTTGTGAGGACGGTTTATCAATTATGGTTACACTCCAATATCTGTATGCATTGCAGGGTTTATTGCACCCACCAGGATTTCCAGTCCCATGGATGTTCGGTCCATATGATTTGTCACGACCTTTGGTCTGTCCTGCTTGTCGGAGTAGGCGGGGCCCCTGCATGCCACCCGTAGTTGGACGATCAATCTTCTGTTTAGTACTTCAACATAGCGATTTCCTAGTAAGGATTCACTCGTGTCACATCAAGTAAATCTTATTGATTTAGTGTCTAAATCTTATTGATTTAATGTCATGTTTTCTTTCTTTTCCTGCAATTTTACGATGCAAGTTTTTCCATGTGACATTCATCATAGAATAAACCGTTTGGTTTGCTCTACGATGGCTATTTTTGCAGGTTTCACTTCTTATGTCGTGTCAGTAACGAAGGCACTGTCCATCATTATATTACTAGAAAAAATTGGATCAGTCTGTTGTCTAAGTACAAGTTGAATCCCTATGATGAACTGCAGTTTGGTTTAACAAAAATGCCACAATTAGTCCTTCTCGCATTTAAAAGAAATGAAGAAAAAATTGGATCATGGTCATGCATCCTAGTCAAGTTAGAAAGCTGATCATGGCAGACCAGACACGATCGCCGCTGTCTCGCACATTGACCACCTTCAGCAACGGATCAAGCACCGATAGTTGCTCTAGCACTAACAGCGGTAGCAGCTCAGTCTGATCCAGCAGAGGATTGGGCACCGACCGCGTCAGCGGATCAGGCTGATCTTCCGGAGGATTGGGCATCAACACCGGCACCTTCTCCGACACCGGCACCAGCTCTATAAGGAGCACCATCTCCGGCAGCAGCAGCGGCTTCGGTACCTGCACCAACACTTGCACTTGCATCTGCTCCGGTCCGTGCAATGGCAACCGAACGAGCAGTTTCACTGGCAATAGAGTGGGCTGCAGTTCGCCCTTCATATACCAAAGTTCTTAAAAACCCTGATATGTCCACCTTGGTAAGCATTGGCCGCCCAAGTGCTTCGTTCTTTTTTATTTCCATGTTGTTTCACATGATTCACTGTGTTGATCTAACTGTTTGGGTATGTCTTCTTGTTTGCAAACGGAGAATTCCTAGAGCAACGAGGGAGTCGTTCAACAATCCGGGAGACCGCGACCAAGTTTGTCTTACCATGCGCAGCCTTGGTGTGAATGAACCTGCTAAATATACCGTAAGTACAAAGGATGGTCAGATGATGATTAATGCTAAAGGATGGTCAAGGTTCAAATCTAAATCATATCTTGCGGTAGGGGATTGTCAGGACCCCGACTCAATGCCACATCGATCTAGCATGTAACACCTCATATCACTTTGCGGCCTCACGCACGGTATTCCCACGGGTGTCGCCTTACCTTTGCCCGGGACCGTTTGCGTCTTTTGGCACACGTATATGATAGTGTCGCTAGCATCCATATGATAAGGAGCCCGGGCTGACATGGCTAGTCGTAAACCCAAAGTGGCCCAAACTTATAGGGACAGGCATCCATGACCCAACATCGAACGTGTCGGTCATCAGCGAGTGAATCCAGGCTGTAGCACTGGGCTAGCAGGACTCCGGTGAACCGGGCTGTAGCAGGCTAACAGGACTCCGGTATTCATCGCGTGACATTTCCCCGAAGGGACAGACACAGGAACGAAGAAGGACACATGCCGGCCAGCCTAAGTGTTCCGGAGCAGTAGCAAGCTACCATGGCTCGGTGGAAACACTAGGAGACATTTCCCGGTAAGAGAGGCTACTAAGGATAAACAACTAGATAGTCAGATCCCACACATACCAAGCATTTCAATAACATACACACAATATGCTCGATATGTGCAATACAACATGGTATCACAAAATGACTCTACGACTCAAGTAGTTTATTCAATAGGCTCCGAGGAGCGAGACATTACAAACATGGGTCTCATGACCCAACAATCAGAGCATACAAGTCAAAGCACAAGCGGAAGCTATCATGTCTGAGTACAGACATCTATAAATGAAAAGGGCTGAGAAGCCTGACTATCGATCAGATCCTGCCGAGGGCACAAGATCGTAGCTGAGGTAACAAGCTAAACGTCGAAGTCCACGCGGAACTACTAGTGAGACCGAAGTCTCTCTGCAAAACATAAAATAGGCAAACGTGAGTACAAATGTACCCAGCAAGACTTACATCAGAACTAACTACATATGCATCATTATCAACAAAGGGATGGTGGGGTTTAACTGCAGCAAGCCAGCTTTGACTCGGTGGCTAACCTGAACTACGACTGCAATGTAACTCTTTTGAGGTGGCGCACACGAGTCCACATATTCACCATATCAATACACCACTATGGATCCGCTCCCGTCTCCCTACGAGAACGCCATCCATAGCACTCACGCTTATCTTGCGTATTTTAGAGTATCCACTTTCACTTGTCTATGAACTGATATAAGCAACCCAGAAGTCCTTTACCGCGGACACGGCTATTCGAATAGATGATATTAACCCTGCAGGGGTGTACTTCTTCATACATGTTTCCACCACTTAGCGTCTGCACACGACATGTGCTCGGCAGACTTCAAGCGAAAGCCGACGTGGGTGTAAACCACGACCTACCTAAACACCTAAGTCTCTAGTCCAGGTTTATCGCCTATTCGGGTTCCATCCATGAGGAGATCCGGCCGGAGTTTCACTCACAGCCCCAAACGATGTGAACAGGGTTCCGTGACACCAAACGGGCGCCCGGTATACCCGGCCACGTGCCTACCGCATCACAGCCCACCCCTACGGTCAGCGCTGTCCACGGCCTCCAGCATACTACAAACACCAGAAACTACTTGCAACTCCTGGACAGAGGACAAGGGTGAATAAGAAGTCGAGCGGGGTCATATTTCAGGGCCCAATGTATGGTAGTAGCTGAATCATGGATCACAAACACAGAACTCAGTTCCTGAGGACGGCTGCAATGAGACAACCCACCATGTACTCCTACATGGCCTCTCACCGCTACCTTTACCAAAACGTATTCACACACTTAGCTCACACACAGTAGGACATGTTCACATGCCTCTGATTCATCCCCGATGAATCAGACCTGACTCAACTCTAAGCAGTAGCAGGCATGACAAACAAGCAAGAATGAGTAGGCACAACAGGGCTCAAACAACTCCTACTCATGCTAGTGGGTTTCATCTATTTACTGTGGCAATGACAGGTCATGCAAAGGATAAAGGGGTTCAGCTACCGCAACAAGTAACAAATGAATCGTTGTTGTCCTAATGCAGTAAAAGAGAGCAGGAGCGAGAGAGTGGGATTTTATCGGAATGAACAAGGGGGTTTTGCTTGCCTGGCACTTCTGAAGATAACATTGAGTCTTCATCAGTGTCAACGATCACATCATCGGTATCACGTCTATCGAGAGGGGACAAATACCGGCAATACAGAAAGGAACACAATCAATGCAATGCACAATATGATGCATGCTCATGACATGGCAATATGAATGTGTTTTGAGCTAATGCAACTAGCAACAGATTAAATGAAGTTGGTTTGAATATAAAATTCAAATTCAAACTCCATATGTGATTATTCAAATGCCATTTATTGGTTTTGTCCAAAACAGAGGACAAACATTGTTCAAACATGCATGAAAATGGTACAGATGGATTCCTTGAATTTTTCTGATAATTTTTCATATATAATTTATTTAATTTGGAGTTACGGTTGAATTTCTATGATTTTTAGAAGTTTTTACAATTTTCTGGAATTTCCTGAATATTTAGAATTAAAAATAATTCCAGAAAATGAATTATGGCGTCAGCATGACCTCATGCTGACCTCAGCAGGTCAACGGGCGGTCCAGGTCAAACCTGACGTGTGGGGCCCACACGTCAGTGACTCAGGGGCTAATCCCGCGTTGACCCGGGCTTTGACCCGCTACGGGGCCCACTGTCAGTGTCACGGGGTTAGTTTAATAGGGTCATTAGTGCTAATTAGGCGTGCCACGTCGGCAGTCGCCGGAGTGTCGCCGGCGACGACCACGGCCGACAGCGGAGGTGCACCGTGCGCTCGCTACGGAGCACCATTTGACGTGCGGTTTGCTCCTACGGGTTCCTGGGAGGAAGGCGCATCTAAAGAGGCAAGTGACAGCAGCTGGGGTGGCCGGAGCTACCGGCGGCGAGCTCTTTTGCGGCTGCCGGAGCTCGGGCAATCTCGGGGTGGCGTTACAGAGCACGGGAGGAGGCGTTGTGGGTGTCTACGGTTTCATGCGATCGTGCTGATCACGATGGTGGGCTCGGGAACGAGCTGCGGTGGCTGTGGCCACGGCCACGCCATGGCCGGCGGCGAGAAGCTCTCGGCCGCGGTGGGAGATGGGGCTAGGGGGCGAGAACGGAGGGGGCGAGCAGAGGAGAGGCAGCGGAGGCTCACAGCGGATCCATTCGAGGTGGAGACGAGGCCGGGGATGGTCCGGAGCCGGCGAATCGAACGGCGGCGAGTTCCGGTGGCCGAGGAGGGGAACGGCGACGTGGGCGGCGATGCAGGGCTCCCGGCGTCACGTGAGTTGGTGGGGACGAAGAGGAAGGCGCGGCGGTTCCTCTGGAAGCATCGCCGAGGCGAGGGGTGGACACTGGCCGCGGTGGAGCTCGTCGGTGCTCTCGGGTGCTCGTGGTCGATCGTGAGAGAGAGAGAGCAGAGGGGATAGGGACGGAGGGAGAGATACGGGAGAGTGAGAGAGTTCGTGGGGGCCGCGTGGCGTCTCCAGGGAGTAGTGGAGGCAAGCAGGGAGGCAGGAGGTGGCCGAAGCAGGGAGGAGGTGGCCGGGGCGCGTGGCCGCGCGCGCCGGGCGCGTGCCCGTCCTCCTGGCAGATGAGGAAGGCGACAGGGGAGGGAGGCGGCGGTGGGCTGGGCCAGCGGGAGGAGCTGGCCAGCTGGGCCGGCTACAGGTAAGTGGCCCAGGTAGTCTCTCTCTCTCTCTCTCTTTCCTTTTTAATACTGTTTTCTATTTTGCAGGTTTGTTTTGAATTTGGTTTTGAAACCAATTCAATTTATTTTGCTTCTGACAATATTTTTAGGAGCTAAAAGAATTAAAACAATGCTCCACAAAATATTTCAGAATTATTGGACCTATATTTATTTAATAGTAGATATAAATCCAATTCAAATAATTATTGATTTAATTCAAATGCCCAAATTAAATGTTTCTGAGACACCAAAAATATTGGTTTGGATTTTACCTCTTGCCAATATTTCCAGAGGATAACAGGAACATTTTCCTGGACTCAATTGATGAAATTTAAATGTTGGTTATTTTTAGAGGTCTTCTGAGGCTTTGAAAATTCCTCAATTCAATTTCATTTGAATTTAAACATGATGCACACCTGAGGTCTAGCCTAGTGCATGACAGGACCAGGGATGTGACAACTCACCCCCACTAAACAAAAATCTCGTCCCGAGATTCAAGCTTAGGGTAAGGTGAAGGGGGAACGCAAACTAGCATAATCTTCACGATCCCGGGTGCACTTCAGTTGAACGTTGATTCATTCACCATCATTGTCTTGAAGTCTTGCCTTGAGAACTCCAACTATCATGACAACGAGAGGAAAGGAAAGATCCTAAAAGAATGGTTCTTCTCGAAGGTCGAACAACTCAGGATTAACTCACAGAATGAGACATAGCAACATCTCTTGAGCTCAGAGGCGAAGCACACATCCATAGGAATGGAGGGAAGCAAATGACGAAGGTTCACTAGGTGGACAATAATTCCACACCTAAGAAGGTGGTAAACGATTGTCAACGTAGCGAGGAGTTGAGTTGCCATGATACCATAACGATACACCTTAGGGAAGGTGACTCGTAGAGATATCCCCTTAAGTGGCAAAAAGAATTACTTTTGATTCAGAGATCATTGAAACTCTTTAAACCAGCCTAAGGCAAATCACAGCAATCGATTGGTGGGGGTCGGTAGAATGGCATACTCAGACTTGGATGATGTGGATTACCTTGTTGAAGACAACGTAATGGATGATTTTGCTTATCACCGGAAATGGAAGAGACCCATGGTAGAATGGCACATTGGCGGTGCAAGCTGGGAACAAAATGCAAATGCTGGGAATGATTCTGGTAACTGGGGAAGAACCCAACAATAGAGAGTGAATTCACTGTTTGAAAAGGTCATAGTATTGCCGAGGAAACTGAGAGGAATCTCGGTTAGAGCCGATGATAACACGTAGCGCTTGTGCGTGCTCTCAAGAACTTGAGCATTTCCACAATCATCAAGGTTTTATCAACAACCGCGTCAAGGGTGCTGACAACACAACATACTACCATGATGAATAGCGATGGACGATGCAGATGCGAAGGAGGATAACACTTTCTCAGACTTCACCTTAGCGAGGCCAAGCAAATAAAATCTGGATGATAGACCGAGAGACATTTAGCACTCCGCTTCTAATGTTCTCCTTGATGTGCTAGTGTAACCCATTCATAGATACGGTTTGATATCTAGGACATCAAGTAAAAGGTCGGACTTCGGGAATACAAAAATCCATAGGGGCAACTAGGGAGTAAACCCTACGAAATCCCTATGGGGAGGTGGCCAACTTCCTCAAACAAGATACTATAATAATAGGTCTACCGGATGGGTGTGTTGGCCACGACATCCACCTTGACGGTTATTGAGAGACCAATATTATAATTCTTGGGAAATGTTCCAACCATCATATATGCCTGAGATTCAGATCTGGTTGGTGTCAGGATATTCCAGACTCATCGAGTCTAGGAAGAAAACGGAAGTTTGCAACACAAATCGACGAGATGACGTTGCGAGATTCTCGGGGAATGAACTACGATAGCAAGCTCCAAAACATGAGCTGGTTCTGCTACTAACATGTGAACACGTTGTCCCAGACAAGCATGACCACATAGTAGTCTTATAATAAAACACTACCGAGTTCAGGAGGGGGAACCATCAACGAGGGTATCGAAGTCCTTACATAAGTCCGGATTAGCTCTTATGAAGGAACTCCTTCTCCTTGAACAAATCAACCAGTGGCTTGGTGTGCTAGGGATACATATAGATTGAAGGTTGCAAGTCTTCAAACCACAGCATTCTTCGTACGTGTGCATGACTGATTTGGAATGATTCCAAAGGAAGCAACATTGACTTTCTCGAATCCACGGCGGCAACTTGCATCAGATGCACATGAATTAAAGGAAGTCACTACCTTCATCCAAACATATGCTTCATGAGCTAGCATGAACAAATGCTTTCAAAAATTTCCAACAATAGCTTAATGCTCAACAAAATCATGGAGGAGATAAGGATGTTGTCAATGGGCTCAACAACAATTCATCCGGGTTTCCTTTTAAAAGGAATTCCATAGTTAAGTGAACACATGATAGCATTGGTCAGACCCAAAAGATATAATGGTGTATGCTCGGGGGATCAACCACGAGTAAGACAACATTACGAATATCGTTGGTTTTGGTCTGATTGGATGATAGCCCACACTCAAATCAGAGGATTGATAAGACGATAGATCCAACAACTGATCACAGGGACCAATCGATGAAGATATCATCTTTCTTCAACACACACTACACAAGAATATCCCTTTGGAACGAACTAAGTCAGGCAAGCTTTTATCTTCCAACCCTCCAAGTTGTCGTTTAGCTTAACCAACTAGCTCAGGGATATCTAACACCGATTCTTGGAGAGAAGGTGGTTCACAAGAAACCAACTTGATCACGAGCTCAACATAGCGGTCAGGTGACAACCTGGTAATACTTCTGAGAAGATATTCAGAAAATCACGAACCACCGGTATGTTACTAAGCTTGAGAACAATCTTGCTTTTCAGGGCAGGACGATATGATCAATAGAGTAAGGATTTGAAATAATCCTAACTCATCGATCGAGGAGTGAACTAGGAGAATGGACTAGGTAGCACGATCAATCTTAGAATGATGATTCTATAACCAACACACTAAGAATGAAATTATTGTCCTTTAACTACCCAACAACGAGGTTGCTAGGCGTATTGATTTCACACATCACAATTCATTTGTCGGTATTCCGGTTGCGACAACACGGAACCGAGGGATGAATAATGATGGCGAGAAGTATCACTACATCAAGAATTCACAAGAGCCGGTGCAATCCTCATGAAAATCCTGACATAAAGACGGTAATACTTCAGGGTAGAACAGAATCAAAAGCTGGATTGGCATTTGATCTGCGGAATACAACTACTTTGACCCAATCCTAGATATGGATGAGGTACTGGAGTTTGTTTCTCCTATTCATTCTAAAATAGAATGGTTTGGCGGACCACAAGGGTAATAGGCATCGACGAACGAATGCACGCATACTCTTGACTATCAATTGATAGACGAAGGTCAGTAGACAACTAAAGAGGGACAACTCGAAGGAACATATAACTTTCTGAGTTGTGGATACATGGGTTGGTATGCCGAACAAAGTTCAACATAATTCTTCCGGATAACCCATGCCGAAAGGTTGAGCTGGCAGAGTCACAATATAACATGGAGAACTCATAGAGGGCCTGTTGTGATCTTTTGATCCAACAAACTTCTGCCATAATGGTTCGTGGTATTTGGAAGAACGATATACCATGGACCTCGAGGACTATCGCAAAGATTACTAATATCCTAAAGGCACTAGCAATTACTATCAACATGAAGTAGGTAGAGTGAATCTCAGGTTCAAGAACCCAGGAATAGAATACCTACTACTAAGTAGCATCACGGAATGCTTTCGAGAATAAAGGCCAGAATCTCACACTGGGAACACAAAACGTTGCTAGATTACTAGGTGACTCCCTAAATACCTAGGGTCATAATAGTAACTCCAACATAAATGTCAAGGCAATAGAATACCTCAACTCAACAATTAGTGTGATTGAGCTGGCATAAAGGAGCATCGAAACCAGAGGGAAAGGATTTTGCAAATGCATCAGACTATTTAGAAATCTGGAATGACTCGGACAGCATAACGGCTGTAAATGCTCAGAAAAGATTTGAGACATACTACAAAATGGTGGCATAACCACTCAGAAGCACAATATCAAGGTTCCGAGATCAACAATTAACATACAGAAGTAGTAGAAACTGAAACGAGGCTTAAGTCCAACAATCTATAAGTCTACGGATTAGTAACACGTGATCCTGATAGAAAGAAGAGATAGCCTAGTTCTTAATCCCCGCAGGAAAGATAAGGTGACTTAGATCAGAAGGGCATGCGGTATAAGGAGTAAAAGAGCCTTACGTTCCATCCCACAATCAATTCCCCTACATATAACTAAAGAATTTCTAGACTCAACTTCGACCAGTTTGGCTTGGTAATCCTACAGGCAGTCAAGCTCTGATACCAACGCTGTCAGGACCCCGACTCAATGCCACATCGATCTAGCATGTAACACCTCATATCACTTTGCGGCCTCACGCACGGTATTCCCACGGGTGTCGCCTTACCTTTGCCCGGGACCTTTTACGTCTTTTGGCACACGTATATGATAGTGTCGCTAGCATCCATATGATAAGGAGCCCAGGCTGACATGGCTAGTCGTAAACCCAAAGTGGCCCAAACTTACAGGCACAGGCATCCATGACCCAACATCGAACGTGTCGGTCATCAGCGAGTGAATCCAGGCTGTAGCACTGGGCTAGCAGGACTCCGGTGAACCGGGCTGTAGCAGGCTAACAGGACTCCGGTATTCATCGCGTGACATTTCCCCGAAGGGACAGACACAGGAACGAAGAAGGACACATGCCGGCCAGCCTAAGTGTTCCGGAGCAGTAGCAAGCTACCATGGCTCGGTGGAAACACTAGGAGACATTTCCCGGTAAGAGAGGCTACTAAGGATAAACAACTAGATAGTCAGATCCCACACATACCAAGCATTTCAATAACATACACACAATATGCTCGATATGTGCAATACAACATGGTATCACAAAATGACTCTACGACTCAAGTAGTTTATTCAATAGGCTCCGAGGAGCGAGACATTACAAACATGGGTCTCATGACCCAACAATCAGAGCATACAAGTCAAAGCACAAGCGGAAGCTATCATGTCTGAGTACAGACATCTATAAATGAAAAGGGCTGAGAAGCCTGACTATCGATCAGATCCTGCCGAGGGCACAAGATCGTAGCTGAGGTAACAAGCTAAACGTCGAAGTCCACGCGGAACTACTAGTGAGACCGAAGTCTCTCTGCAAAACATAAAATAGGCAAACGTGAGTACAAATGTACCCAGCAAGACTTACATCAGAACTAACTACATATGCATCATTATCAACAAAGGGATGGTGGGGTTTAACTGCAGCAAGCCAGCTTTGACTCGGTGGCTAACCTGAACTACGACTGCAATGTAACTCTTTTGAGGTGGCGCACACGAGTCCACATATTCACCATATCAATACACCACTATGGATCCGCTCCCGTCTCCCTACGAGAACGCCATCCATAGCACTCACGCTTATCTTGCGTATTTTAGAGTATCCACTTTCACTTGTCTATGAACTGATATAAGCAACCCAGAAGTCCTTTACCGCGGACACGGCTATTCGAATAGATGATATTAACCCTGCAGGGGTGTACTTCTTCATACATGTTTCCACCACTTAGCGTCTGCACACGACATGTGCTCGGCAGACTTCAAGCGAAAGCCGACGTGGGTGTAGACCACGACCTACCTAAACACCTAAGTCTCTAGTCCAGGTTTATCGCCTATTCGGGTTCCATCCATGAGGAGATCCGGCCGGAGTTTCACTCACAGCCCCAAACGATGTGAACAGGGTTCCGTGACACCAAACGGGCGCCCGGTATACCCGGCCACGTGCCTACCGCATCACAGCCCACCCCTACGGTCAGCGCTGTCCACGGCCTCCAGCATACTACAAACACCAGAAACTACTTGCAACTCCTGGACAGAGGACAAGGGTGAATAAGAAGTCGAGCGGGGTCATATTTCAGGGCCCAATGTATGGTAGTAGCTGAATCATGGATCACAAACACAGAACTCAGTTCCTGAGGACGGCTGCAATGAGACAACCCACCATGTACTCCTACATGGCCTCTCACCGCTACCTTTACCAAAACGTGTTCACACACTTAGCTCACACACAGTAGGACATGTTCACATGCCTCTGATTCATCCCCGATGAATCAGACCTGACTCAACTCTAAGCAGTAGCAGGCATGACAAACAAGTAAGAATGAGTACGCACAACAGGGCTCAAACAACTCCTACTCATGCTAGTGGGTTTCATCTATTTACTGTGGCAATGACAGGTCATGCAAAGGATAAAGGGGTTCAGCTACCGCAACAAGTAACAGATGAATCGTTGTTGTCCTAATGCAGTAAAAGAGAGCAGGAGCGAGAGAGTGGGATTTTATCGGAATGAACAAGGGGGTTTTGCTTGCCTGGCACTTCTGAAGATAACATTGAGTCTTCATCAGTGTCAACGATCACATCATCGGTATCACGTCTATCGAGAGGGGACAAATACCGGCAATACAGAAAGGAACACAATCAATGCAATGCACAATATGATGCATGCTCATGACATGGCAATATGAATGTGTTTTGAGCTAATGCAACTAGCAACAGATTAAATGAAGTTGGTTTGAATATAAAATTCAAATTCAAACTCCATATGTGATTATTCAAATGCCATTTATTGGTTTTGTCCAAAACAGAGGACAAACATTGTTCAAACATGCATGAAAATGGTACAGATGGATTCCTTGAATTTTTCTGATAATTTTTCATATATAATTTATTTAATTTGGAGTTATGATTGAATTTCTATGATTTTTAGAAGTTTTTACAATTTTCTGGAATTTCCTGAATATTTAGAATTAAAAATAATTCCAGAAAATGAATTATGGCGTCAGCATGACCTCATGCTGACCTCAGCAGGTCAACGGGCGGTCCAGGTCAAACCTGACGTGTGGGGCCCACACGTCAGTGACTCAGGGGCTAATCCCGCGTTGACCCGGGCTTTGACCCGCTACGGGGCCCACTGTCAGTGTCACGGGGTTAGTTTAACAGGGTCATTAGTGCTAATTAGGCGTGCCACGTCGGCAGTCGCCGGAGTGTCGCCGGCGACGACCACGGCCGACAGCGGAGGTGCACCGTGCGCTCGCTACGGAGCACCATTTGACGTGCGGTTTGCTCCTACGGGTTCCTGGGAGGAAGGTGCATCTAAAGAGGCAAGTGACAGCAGCTGGGGTGGCCGGAGCTGCCGGCGGCGAGCTCTTTTGCGGCTGCCGGAGCTCGGGCAATCTCGGGGTGGCGTTACAGAGCACGGGAGGAGGCGTTGTGGGTGTCTACGGTTTCATGCGATCGTGCTGATCACGATGGTGGGCTCGGGAACGAGCTGCGGTGGCTGTGGCCACGGCCACGCCATGGCCGGCGGCGAGAAGCTCTCGCCGTGGTGGGAGATGGGGCTAGGGGGCGAGAACGGAGGGGGCGAGCACAGGAGAGGCAGCGGAGGCTCACAGCGGATCCATTCGAGGCGGAGACGAGGCCGGGGATGGTCCGGAGCCGGCGAATCGAACGGCGGCGAGTTCCGGTGGCCGAGGAGGGGAACGGCGACGTGGGCGGCGATGCAGGGCTCCCGGCGTCACGTGAGTTGGTGGGGACGAAGAGGAAGGCGCGGCGGTTCCTCTGGAAGCATCGCCGAGGCGAGGGGTGGACACTGGCCGCGGTGGAGCTCGTCGGTGCTCTCGGGTGCTCGTGGTCGATCGTGAGAGAGAGAGAGAGTAGAGGGGATAGGGACGGAGGGAGAGATACGGGAGAGTGAGAGAGTTCGTGGGGGCCGCGTGGCGTCTCCAGGGAGTAGTGGAGGCAAGCAGGGAGGCAGGAGGTGGCCGAAGCAGGGAGGAGGTGGCCGGGGCGCGTGGCCGCGCGCGCCGGGCACGTGCCCGTCCTCCTGGCAGAGGAGGAAGGCGACAGGGGAGGGAGGCGGCGGTGGGCTGGGCCAGCGGGAGGAGCTGGCCAGCTGGGCCGGCTACAGGTAAGTGGCCCAGGTAGTCTCTCTCTCTCTCTTTCCTTTTTAATACTGTTTTCTATTTTGCAGGTTTGTTTTGAATTTGGTTTTGAAACCAATTCAATTTATTTTGCTTCTGACAATATTTTTAGGAGCTAAAAGAATTAAAACAATGCTCCACAAAATATTTCAGAATTATTGGACCTATATTTATTTAATAGTAGATATAAATCCAATTCAAATAATTATTGATTTAATTCAAATGCCCAAATTAAATGTTTCTGAGACACCAAAAATATTGGTTTGGATTTTACCTCTTGCCAATATTTCCAGAGGATAACAGGAACATTTTCCTGGACTCAATTGATGAAATTTAAATGTTGGTTATTTTTAGAGGTCTTCTGAGGCTTTGAAAATTCCTCAATTCAATTTCATTTGAATTTAAACATGATGCACACCTGAGGTCTAGCCTAGTGCATGACAAGACCAGGGATGTGACAGGGATGATGTCAAAATCAAACTTTCTTGGCAAGGAGAGCTGGTCCAAATCAACTTTGACATTCTTTAGTAGCAGCACGCAACTGCCGAACTGATCTATCCTTCAAGAGATTTTGATGTAATAATCTGGCATGGTGAAACAAGTGTCCTGCGTGTATAAGTGATAGTATTATTTATCACATGGTATATCGTTGATAGAATTGCAACTCTCATTGCTGGTTAGGAACTGCCATTCGATTTCATTCCAACAACTGTCGTGCTTTATTCAATTTTGTGTATTCGCCTTGCGACAGCATCTAAAACTAGTGCCGTACCGATCGCTTGCAATATGAAAAGCGCTGAGGTAGAACACATGGGCCCCCAAACATGTAGGGTGGGCCTACGGCCCAAAGTCTAGAATCGTGAGCCTGTCTGAGTATTATATTCTCAGCTGAACCCCCATAATTCCCGTGCGTTGCATGTAACATCAAGATGCATTTGTATGAGTATTTTATCTTGTGAGAGAAAAAGATGAACGAGGGAAGGCGTTATTTGCAAATGTGGAGAGGTCTGTGGGTACCTTTTTGCAAAATTGCCATAGTTTCCTTCCTATCCGTCAGATATAAATCGGACGACCTATATTGCGGGATGGCAGGCACACCATCATCACCAACTCGTCTATATTGTGTTAAAAACAACTCTATTTTTTAATAATTATATATGTTATATATATTCCCCTTGATTTTTCTTATGTATAAAGTTGTGATCTAAAAGATTTGTATATTTCTTTACAGAGGGAGTATCTCTCTGTCGAAAATATATTTATGTGTAACTAGTTACTCCTGTCTTTCTACTTCCTTTCGCTGATATGTGGGGCATCCAACAACGGGGTCCACGTGCCATATGCACAAATTAGAGTGCACAACTGCACGGTAGACACACCCCAGTTGTAGCGCCGCAGTAATGCCCAATGAGCCGTCAAATCACAAGCCCCCGTTTCCAGCTTTAGCAGTAAGCTGGACGAACGAAGTGGCAATATTTCACCGGGCCTGAATCCCCTTCTCCCTCATCTGCTTGTTCAGAGAAAAACCCCTCTTGGCAATTGCATAGGGTTTTCTCATGGAGAACTAGGTACGAATTCTTCATCCATCCCTCATAAATCCAAGTCCTTTGGTCGCAGGTAATCCTAGGATGGCAGCCGCCGCCGTTGATGCATTTTCTTCCTACTGAATCTAGTGTGTTTCATTTGCAGTGCCCAAAGTGCGAGGACCCTACAGGTTTCTGCGCCCTCGGCAAGACTCCACACTTGTTCCTTCTCATCCTAACACATGATTTTAAAACGCGCACAATATGTTCCTAGAATCCTCTTTTCTATCCGGGAGGGTGGGTTTTTTTTGAACATGTTGTCGACTAATTTGAAATTTGGATTGCTATATTTGGATAAAAGGTACTACTAGTACGATGGTCAACACTGACGTGAAGGAGGAAGTTATTTCTAGATTTGGATAGGGAATACATTGTGTTCTCATATTATTTTTCCTGTGGTGCATTATTTGCTCTGTCAGAACACATGTACTTAAGATACTCGGCCTTGCCATAACTGAATACACCAGTTTAATGGTCACAGTGAAGACAAGCCATGAATATAAGTTCCATGTTGGGTTCATGAACCAAGAAGATTGCTGCTTTTTTATGGCCGAACTTGGATAAACTTTCTCAAGTGTTATGGACTAAAATTTGGCGCACAAATGTTGATGGAAATAGCAGAACCTGGTCTCATCTTCACTGTGATCTTCCACCCCGACGTTGTTCCAATTGTTCATCCATGTTAGTTTTGTATCTGGTTCTTGCTTGTTGCCTCGATTACTTCTTAATCCACCTATTCTGTCTAACTAATCACAATTTAACTTTAGAAGTAGCAACGAATCTCTCACGAAGATGCTACTTCTAACTAATAATTTCTTATAATTGGTGGCACGTGTAGGTTTTTCAGAGTTAAGCAGGCTGCCCGTTTGTTATTCTGTAATAACTCGGATGTTACTGATGGCACTAAAGTTGACTGGGACGTCATCCACAAGTTCCTACACTTTATTGATCGTCTTGAGGTCCTTGTGGGGCATTTCAATGGTGGAAGGCCACATGGGATATGTGTGCCACTGCTGTACTCGTTGAACAGGTCCAACTGTGTCGAGAAACTTATGGTATGAGCTGTTTTCTGTTATGTATGCAGTTCATAAACTATTGCTTATACACAGTTTTACAGTTGTGATCTTCTTGAAACAGAAACTGCCCAGTTCCATTGTTCCTATATAGATGGTTGACCATGGTCGGGTCAGACTTGCGCTAGGTCACAACATGATGTTTATGTCGACCTACACCATTCCCCTTGGAGGTGAAAAGATACTTATTCATGGGTGGTCTCAAATAATTAAGGCCCATCCATCTTGGAGAATAGGACAGAAGATTAAGTTCATGCTTTTCCATGGCTCTAAAGCGAATATCCTGTTTATTGACAACATTGCGAGATGAAGCAGCTTTCAGAAGGTTGTGGATGCGCGGGGTGGCGCCTGGGCCTTGTCCTGGGGCATGGCGGCCTCACCCTTGGTTAACTGTAGGCAAAGTAGCACTGTTCGGGGCATGCTTTGTACGGTTAAACCTATATAATTACTCATACTGCTTTCAGCTTTGGTTGTTAAGTGCCCGTGCTGGTTTTAGTTAAGGTTGTTAAGTACTCCTACTGCTTTTACAGTCTGTCGTGTTTCTTCAGTCCTATCTTCCTCCAGCCGCCAAAACCAAACCAGCGCCGGCGGGGCCGCCTGGTTCCACCTCCCACGGCTAGCTACGCCTCAGCGCACGCATCACCACCCCACCGTCTCCTAAATCGTTAACACCGATGTTCGAGGCCTCGCCGTCGTCCTCCGCGCGCTTTGGTGCGCTCGCCGCAGCGCCACCCTCTCGCATTGTCAACATGGTCAACAAACAACTGGAATCGGCAGAAGTACGTGGAGAGGAAGACAGTAGGGGCTCACCATGTGAGTGTATGGAAGAATAAAATGCTTCCTCCTAGTGTTTTCCTGACATCTGGGACCCATAACATTTTTGAGCGTATATAGTCAATAGACAAGAGAACAACACAAGATCGACTGAAACCTGGGACGTAGCTGCTCGAGCATTATTATTATTATTGTTATTGTTGAGACGGAGCAGGGTTTGAACTAGGCTGTGGCCCGTCTAGCCAGGCTTGTATTTTATGTTCACCATGTGACCAACCCAGCTATTTTTTCTTTGTGAAAATGAGCCCAGTTTATTTTTTCTAAAGAATACCAATCCAGCCCTACTTATTTTTCTACGCCATGATGGGCTGCAACTCTTTCAAGACGCTTGCAAATCTTGAAAGTAATATGAAATGGGTTGTAAATATAAAAACAGATGACAAATTGGCAATTACTTTATAATTTCTGAATTTTTTCACATTTTCAGATTCCTATTTAACTAGGCATTAACCTAATTTAAATATATCTTCAAAGTACTTTAAATATGGCTCGACATTTCGGTATTAAAAATAGTTTGGAACCCACAGAAATATGCGAAATTGGCCCTGGCCAACCAAAAAAATGGACTACAATGAATTGCATAAGAAGTTGCAATGAGCTGTATATAAATTATTAAAGAGGGAATGGTCTGACTTGTGGGCCTGTTAAGTTGACGCGTATGCAAGATTTTTGTAGTTATTATATACGTCAACAAACGATTCTAGTAGACATAACCGTTGGATGTCAATCCAACGGCCGTCCACTACTAGGGAAAACCCTAGCAGTAGCGCTGGTTTTGTTCTCACTAGTAGCGCGGGTAGGCGCGCTACTAATAAGGCGCTACAACTATTGCTTAGCAGTAACGCGTGCCAGCACGCGCTACTGCTTGGACAAATAGTTGCAGCGTTTGTTCAATCCCACGCTACTGCTAATGTAACTACTGGCAACGTGTTTTCTCTCCATCGCTACTAGTATTCTTTTTTTAATTTTTTATTTTTAGTGTATTTATGCGCCATCGTACAAATATTCGTACAATACCAGTTATGAGGTTTACATCATTATGTCCATAACAGTGTGTCAAATGAAGGTGGATTAGGTTCAAGTGGAGGCAATATGTGGTGCATGTCAAAAGTATACTACTAATCCAAACTTGATCTAGTTTGGACTAGTAGTATTTTTGATGTGCACCACATGTTGCCTCCACTTGAATCTAATCCGCCAGCACAAGCTATTTAATCATCATCATAGTCATTACCACGAACAGTATTTATTTAATCACCACTAACACTAGCTAATAATAATCATCATAGTCATTACATAGTCATTACCACCAACACTAGCTATTTTATCATCATAGTAATAGTGTAGCACATTATCATCTTCAAACTCATTTCTAGCCAGCTAATCACTCCTGCTGCTCTCTCTCAGGTAAAATAACATAAAACATGTGTATCTCTCCTCCTTGATCAAGTTGGAGCATGCAGATGAACCTATCTCCTAATCGTGGGTTGCGCTTCTGCTTGCTGCCCCCTAGTACTTGTCTGCGCTCCCCCATCACATATTTGGTCCAGTTTTGCAATATTAAGCATCCGTCGCTAATCTTGAATGCACTAGAGTAATCTGTAGGATATCTTGGCCGTAAGCTAGTAATACCCATGGCACCTTTAGCCTCGATCCCATAAGGCACAACATTCATCGGGAGTCCCTATTGAAGAACATCGTATGGTAACATACTTAGCAATGAAGTTTAGCTTCGAAAATAATGTATGGAAAAGATGCACTGAGGACAAATAGTAAAAATCTTACCATCCTTCCTAAATAGATGTGACCATAGTTCATTACGAACACTATTGGTCACACGTTTTCAGTACTAACATTTCTAAATGCATGAAGAAAATTTGTCTTGACAGTATCAAGATCCGCAAGCCATGAAACATAATGACTGAGCTCCTCGCAGTTGAGTTCAGCCCCGGCACAGTAACGGTCCTGTCTATCAAGTGCTGGACATGTTTGCTTGCACCGAAATAAGCTGACAATACAAATTAGTTGTCAACTATTTTTTAATAAACAATATCAAAGACATAAATATGGTTGAGAAACTTACATAATGGTATAACTGGAGGCGTCTGCACATCGACCCAGATGTCGGTATTACCTTCAATATCATCTTCCGGACGAATATCAAAGGTGATAACCATATCAGGCTCAAATGCATAAGTCTTGCATAGTGTTCGCCATGTTTTGCATCCAAAATAGGTGTAGTCGTCTGAATTGTATAATTTTACGTTGAAAATATGACCATGCTCGGTCTTCAAGTAAAATTTCTTTTCCTCCATAATGCAACTGAAACCTATCTTATCCAATACAAAAACTCTTACATGGCAGGGGATACGCTAGTAGAATAGTAAAAAAAGACTTGTCATGCTTAATGTCATGCTTAAATTATAAGTTGAAGCAAATGAAGCAAATGTCATGCTTAATTACGAAAAAAGACTTGTCGTTGTGACTTACTGTATCCACTTCGACGTTCTCGTCCAGCTTGATACTGAAGTGCCTATCATCATCTAGGAAGATTCCATCGCACAGGCCGCACTCGTCTTTGCAGTATTTGCAAATACCGAAATCCTTTTTGTCGTCAGACATTTCCTATGTTCATAGTTAAAACATTAATTGAAAATCGATCGAAGACAACTACCAGGATACTCAACACACAAATCCGGGGGCACTCGATATTTCCTACATATTCTGGCACAAGTCATGCCAAAATTTACGGAAAAATCTGGCATGACCTTTGCTAAAACAGGACATATCGAGCGCCTTAAATTTGCCGGAACGGAAATGAATCAACACTCCGGCAAAACATAGGCCACTCGAAGGTGTAACCTGCAAACATGACCGGCCACTTGAATATTGAGCAACACAAGATATACATTTCAAAATATCTTATAGGACTCAAAGTAGCATGCATTCAATAAGCAAAAGTAAATCATCTCATGCGTCCGTACATCGTCGAATATTATCACTAATACATCACGAATAGTGTCATACATATAACATCACTAATACAACTAAAACCCTAGAACACGACGGGTATCGGTGCGGGCGGTGGACACCCACAGAGAAGGAACCATCACGTGATCATAGCTCCAGTGAGATCCCTGGAGAACCTGCCAGGTATTGGAGAACCTGTGCTCCAACACAAACAAGTAGCGACGGACGTGTGCGTCCTCCTCACTGAGACGGTGACGCACCACCTCCGCAAAGTCCTCGAGCCTCTAGACCGTCACTGGCCCACGCGACCGCCACCAAAGAAGGTTCGGGTCAA
Source organism: Triticum dicoccoides (assembly GCF_002162155.2). Lineage (NCBI taxonomy): Eukaryota > Viridiplantae > Streptophyta > Magnoliopsida > Poales > Poaceae > Triticum > Triticum dicoccoides. Next base: position 487,886,391 of record NC_041393.1, read on the forward strand.
CGACAGGCTGGCTCCTCACCAACCTGCGCCCCCCGATAGGGAGCGCCTCCCAGTACCACCCCGGCGGAGCCCAGCCCCGGACATGGCCCATCTGGTCAAGCAGGTGTCGTCCTCCGCCGACTCGACGACGAGGATGCGGGATAGGCATCGTCCACGACGAGGCAGGAAAAATTGCTTTAACTAAAAAATAGCAACAAGTTCTTACTAACTAGTTCTATTAATTCAACTAGTTCTTACTAAAAATAAACTTACTATAAATAAAAATATTCTAGTACCTAATTAATACCTAGTTCTTACTAACTAATTAGTACCAAGGAACTACTGCCCTAATTACCATCTAATTTGATGAACCTATAGGGGTGGAAAGTGGTAGCAGATATTCCAATTATCCAACTATAAAGTGAAATAAGTGGTCAAATTTTACTCGTGATTCATCTTAGAAATTTGATTCGTTTCCACCCTTACATGAACCCTAACTCATTTGAGCCGCATCCGCATCCGATTTGTTTCCACTCTTACATGAACCCTAACTAATTTGATGCAACTAAAATATAAAGAAACCCTAGGTAGAGGTAGGGGAGAGGGAGGAGCAGGCGTGCTCACCTCGGGTGCCTGCAACGAGGGAGGGGCAGGGCGGCGTCGAGGTCAGGGTCGGGGCTCGGGCGCGCGGCGGATGGCGGCATCGAGGTCGGGGTCGGGGGCGGCGTCCCGGGCGGCATTGAAGTCGGGGGCGGGGCGGTGTTGAATCTGGGGTCGGGGCGGCGTAGAGGGTGTGCGGAGAGCGCACGGGGGCCGATGGGCGACGGCGGCGGCGAGAGTGGAGAGTTGGATTTGTGGGAAGTGGCCGTGGGGAAGGACGAACCCCGTGGTTAAGTCAGAAGTAGCAGTAGCGCATTCCAGGAAGAGTGTTGCTGCTACATTAGCTACAGCGCGTTCTGGGATACACACTACTGCTACTCCTTTCTCTTTTTTCCCTTTTTCATTTAGTTTTTCACATTTTTTTCTTTCACCTTATTCTATTTCTTTCATTTTCAATTACCTTTCTATTTTCTTTTCATTTAATTTTATATCCTTTAGCAGTAGCGAGTTTAGATTAAAACGCGCTGCTACAAATAAAGTAGCGGTAGCGCGGTTCGTTATAGGTCGCTACTACTATGTGTAGCCTATCGGCTAAGCCGTGGGAATTTTAGTAGTAACGTGTTTAGAGGAAGACGCGCTACTGCTAGAACTTTATCTGTAGCGTGGTTTTCTCAGGCGCGCTACTGCTACTTAGCACTAGCGTGCTTTTTTGACCCTCGCTACTACTAAAGTTCTGTGTATAAGGTTTTCCCTAGTGGTGGTCGTGTTTCTTCAATCTCTAATCTTCTTGCTCCAGCCGCCAAAGCAGCGGCGGCGGGACTGCCTGCTCCTGCCACCCGTGGTCGGCTGTACTGACGTGCAGGCCTCACTGCCCCCCTACTACTCCCACCACTGGCCAGAGCATCCCTCTACTCACCCACACCCCCTGTTATTCTGCAGGGATGGCAACCTCATACCGCAGCCAAACCAGCGAACCCTCGTACTCCTCTCCAAGCGGGCTTCCACTACCACGTCTTCCCCGGCTCTGTGTCATCCCCTTCCTAGGCCTCGCTGTCGTCCACCGCCCTGGTGCTCTCGGCGCGGCATGGTCAATGTGGTCAACGACCGACTTCCATCGGAAGAGTACTATACGTGGAGAGGCTGACAGCTGGGTCCATGGCAGCCCCAAGGAAGTGCCTCCTTATTACGTGAAAAATAATTATTCCTCCACCTGACAGTAGGGACCCACCAGACAGGCCACCATATATCACGAAAAAACATTTCCCCCTAACTGCTGGGACCCACCAGACGGGCCACCGTATTTCACGAAAAAAATGTTCCCCCCGCTGTCAGCTCAGATCCATCGGAAGTGCCTCCTTATTACACACAAAAAATGAATACTCCCCCTGCTAGCTGGGACCCACCTTGGTGGGAGACTGACTTGTGGGCCTACTAAGTTGACTGGGACGGATGCCTTTCTCAACTTAGTCAATATGAACGATTCTAGATCCTATGACCGTAGGATGTCCATCCAACGGTCGTAGTGCTTCTTCAACCTCTGGTCTTCTTGCTCCAGCCGCCCAAAGCAGCGCCGGTCGTGTCGCATGCTCCTGCCTCCCGTGGCCGGCTGTGATGCCGCGGAGGCCTCACCGCCCCTTCTACTCCCACCGCTGGCCAGGCCATCCTTCTTGTCGGATTTTGGGTTCCGGCAGACCCTCTAGGCTCGAACTCTCGGGTGCGCGCGGACATTTCACCCTCTGCCTACCTACACCTCACCGCCTTGCTATGATCTAAGCAATCAAAGGAACAACACAAGAGACACAAAGTTTATACTGGTTCGGGCCACCATTGTGGTGTAATACCCTACTCCAGTGTGTGGTGTGGTGGATTGCCTCTTGGGCTGATGACGAACAAATACAAGGAAGAACAGCCTCGCGAGGGTATGTTCTTGGCTGGTGCGATGAACTGCTAGGGGGAGTTCAGTCGCTCTCTCAACTGGTTTCCTGGTGAGGATTCCCTTTCTTCTCTCGTCTCTCCTCTATCTGTTCTTGTTCTGTTCTTGTTGTTGCTAGTCCTATTTATAGGCAAAGGCCCTGGGCCTCCTCCCAAATATTGAGCGGGAAGGGCGCCAACAATTGGCCATTTTGAAGGGGAACATCTAGTACACTTATCCTGACTAAAGTTGGTCCTCGCCTGCTAAAGGCTCTGGTGGTGACGCCGGCTTGGGCTCCACGATGACCTCCATCCTGTCGTTCTGCTGGTCTTGGTCTTGTTGCACCGAAATGGATACCTTTGCTTGATGCTCTCGCCTGCGCTTGCTCCCTTTGCACCAAAGAGGAAAGAAGGACATTGCGCGGGCTGGCGCCCTCCTGGCACCCTTGGTCGTCATGTCTTGCGTCATGGGCACCTCGTGAGGTACCCCGCCTTGATCTCTTCGCCTCCTCGCGAGCCAGCCTGACGAGGCCGTGCCTAAGTAAGCCTCCTGTCGTCCGCCCCGCGAGGCTTGGCGCCTCGCGAGGGTCTTGAGCTCGTGCTGGTGAAGATGGGACACGCTGGGCCGCCCCTTCAGCCACGCCGCAGGCCGCAGGCAGGCAAGTCTAGGGACCCCCGTTCCCAGAACGCCGACAGTAGCCCCCGGGCTCGAGGCGTGCCCGGGCTTGGCTGAGCAGAGAGGCGAAGGGGCAAGTGCGAAGCGCCACGGGCCCTAACAGCCTGCCGCCTCGGGCGCCGCGTGGCAGTTGATTGGACGTGGGTGGCTCCACTCCCCCACGATGCCTCGGCAACTGCGTGAGCTGACAAGTCCCTACATGCAAAAACTAGTCATGATTACCTGCGATCGTGGAAGCCGATTGTTGGCCTCCCCTGGCTATAAGTACGGAATGGCGCGATCCATTCCAGTTCATCTTCCTCTGCTACTTCTCTTCTTCTTCATCTTCACCGCAGCTCCGCCTTGCCGCCATGGCTCCGATACGTCGGTTCTCCACAAAAGAGAAGGGGAAGGCCCCCCGAGAGGGCCCCGACCCACTTCCACCAAAGAAGAGGTTGGTCCTCTGCTGCTGAGATGAGGGCGCGCGGCAGGAGGTGTCGAGGCCTTGGTGCGAGCGGCCACCGCCAGGGTTTCCGCTGCCCTTGTATGCCCGCCTTGAGGGCCGTGCAGGAGCTGATGCTGAGCACCATGGACAACGCCGCCGTCGGCGCCGGCGGGTCACGGCGGTGCGCGTTGTCCCTCCGGGAGTTCACGCTGAGGGCTCCTCCTGAGAGTTTGTGCTCCACGCCGCCATGCCTCCTCGATCTTGGATTCGTCTTCCTCCTTCCTTCGCCTTTGAGATTCCGCCGAGGGGGGCCCTTCAAGCTCTGGCTGCAGCACGCTGATTTCCAGACTCCTGCGACCGATGCGGATGTCGAGGTCATCGCTCCAGGTAAGGTCTTCATGACCCGGGGCAGGGGCGAGATCACCCGGGTTTGCAGGACGAGGGGCACCCTTGTGATCCACTTGGAGTTCGACAGTGCTTCCATGATGCTCTTCGAGGTCTTCGACGACGATGGGCGTCGGCTGGAGTGTTGTCCCAGAGGCAGCAGCAGAAGCCCCGGAGCGGCAAGGACCAGGCCTGCCGCCACACGTTCTTCCAGCAGCTCCTCAAGCGGCATGGGCGCTGGAGGATCCAACGAATCCGCCGAGCCCTTCGCGACTCCAGAGGCGAGCGACGACAGCTACGAGCCCTCGAGCCTCCACCGCTCTCGGAGCAGGATGGGCTCGTTAGGCTGCCGCCGTCTCTGATCTGGATGAGGTTGACGTCGGTGCCCGGCGGCCCACTGTTGATGATGGCATCTACCGCGACGGTTCCTGTAGTTAGGACTCCTTAGGATATGCATCTTTTGTCCCTGCGAGGAGCCAAGAATACACCCCGTGGGGGCTTGTAAGGTGTCTGTAGCTCCGTTTGTCAATATGATCCTTATCGTGAAGCGGTGCGAGATGCTTATTCCGTCTTAGCTTAGTTTCTTCCTTTCAGACCTCACGAGGGCTTGGTGCTCTGCGCTGACACGTCCCGGTCCCAAGGCGGCTTCAGCCGTCGCTGGTATGCCAGGTCGCGATGCCGTGGTCAAGGCCAGGAGGTGAGCGGCCCGGGGTCCAGTAAGAGCCCCTGAGTCGCGATGCTCAGGAGGTCCCCTTTGGTGCTCAAGCAGCTATCATTCGGTGAGAATGGAATGTGGCGTTGCTAACACGGGATTGCATTGGATGCGGTGATGGTGCTGCAATAGCTAGTGTTTCCGGAGAGTTACTTATCTCGAGGGCCAGGAGACGCTTCCTGGTGCGGCGCTAGGTCCGTGCCTTGGCCGGCGAGGGGTTGCCTGGCGAGGTCTCCGCATGCCTCTCTCCTCTCGCCTCTGCTCCCCTTTCTGCTCTACGTCCTCGGGTCCCGGCCCTCGAGTGAGTCTCAGTCGTCGCTGGTTTGCCGGGGCGCGATGCCGTGGGCAAAGCCAGAGGGTGAGGGCTGGAGAGCCGGTAGGAGCCCTGAGTCGTGATGCTCAGGTACCCCCCCCTTTAACGCGCAAGCGGTTCGCACGGACCAGAGTGGAGAGGATGCCTTGAGGGCCCTGCCTGGCGCTTCTCCTTGGGGGGGATCCTGCAGACTCACCAAAAAAGAGCAAAAGTCCGCTATGACAAGCGTCGGTCAGTCGTTAGTTGCTGTGGAGAGGCGACGAGGCACTAAAGGCCTCACGAGGTGTGTTGGGCCACCCGTGAGCCAGCGCGGGACTCACGGGGCCCTACCCCAAGGTGGGTTGCGCCTGGCACTGGACCTTAACTTGTGTTGTGTTCCTGCAAATTTGGCCAGATGCCGATGCTCTACGTCCTCGGGTCCCGGCCCTCGAGCTGGTCTCAGCCGTCACTGGTTTGTTGGGGCGCGATGCCGTGGGCAAAGCTAGAGGGTGAGGGCTGGAGAGCCGATAGGAGCCCTGAGTCACGATGCTCAGGCACCCCCCCCC
>NC_041393.1:487892163-487898375 GCF_002162155.2 Triticum dicoccoides
GCTTGGTTAGATGTTGACGCTCTACGTCCTCGGGTCCCGGCCCTCGAGCTGGTCTCAGCCGTCGCTGGTTTGCCGGGGCATGATGCCGTGGGCAAAGCCAGAGGGTGAGGGCTGGAGAGCCGGTAGGAGCCCTGAGTCGCGATGCTCATGCAACCCCCCTTTAACGCGCAAGCTTGGTTAGATGTCGACGCTCTACATCCTCGGGTCCCAGCCCTCGAGCTAGTCTCAGCCGTCGCTGGTTTGCCGGGGCGCGATGCCGTGGGCAAAGCCAGAGGGTGAGGGCTGGAGAGCCGGTAGGAGCCCTGAGTCGCGATGCTCAGGCACCCCCCCTTTAACGCGCAAGCTGCTGACATCTAGGAAGAAGAGGTGCCACGGACAGGCACCAAATAACAAGGATGATGGGTCGAATGCATGGCCCGAAAATAAACGCAAGAGGGATACACACCGCTGGGTCTGACCCGAGCGACTTGGGGATGATGCAGCCCGAGGGGCGCCCCCAACAAAGTAAGCTAAAAACACGAGCTAAAGGGATACACGCCGTAGGGACGGACCCACGTGGCCTGGGAATGATGCAGCCCTGAGGGCGCTCCCAGCTGGAAACGAAACTTGAAAGATGTCACCTGATAGTGTTGATGATGAAGGGGTGTTGAAGTAGCAAACATAGCGGGCTGTGGGAGTCGATCCTCACGAGCCCCCAGGCCCAGGAGCCTCGGGAGGCTCTGGAGGCGCTGGTGGCTCCTCGCGGACCATCTCCATCTCTGGCAGGACTGCAGAACGCCTGGCCTCCTGAGCCTCCAGGATGCTCCTCATGAGGTGCTGGCGCACCGCAACCGCGTTCGGCAAGCCGTAGGGCATGCGAATGTAGCTGTGGGTGGGCCTCCGCAGCGCCCCACGCGTGAGGGCCAGAAGCGCTCCTAAGAGGCGACTCGGTTGAGCCCTGGGATGTCGATGCAGACGCGCAGCCCGCCATCCTCACCTGGATGGGGAGCTGCGGCGGGTAAGCGGCGGCTGCCACTCATGACTCTTGACTCCTGCAACTCCTGTGTGATCTGACTGACGAACTCCTGAGGGTTTGGCCCTCCTTCCTTTGCTCCTTCTTGGGGGAAACGTGTTCTGAAACACGCCTCCAAGTGATGCCCAAGCACCTCCCTCGTGACCTTAGCAAGGTCGGTGGCCCTCCAGGTGGGAGCCCCCGAGCCCTGCTCGAGGAGGGCGGTGGGCGCGCCTCCCTATGCGACAGAAGGAGGTGCCCCCTGAGCAGGCGCAGACCCTGAGGGGCCTGCCTCCTGAGGGGTCGGGCCTGGCGATGTCTTCTTCTTCTTGGGGGCGGTCTCAGGGAGCCTCCCGCTCCCGCGATCTGGGTCTTCAAGTGATGCGGCCTGAAAAGCTCGTTCCAGGGAGCACACCGCGTCTCTTTCTTCACAAGGTACCGTGATGACTCCACCGCTTCCTGGCATCTTGAGGACGTTGTAGCCGTGATAAGTCACGGCCATGAACTTGGCGAGAGCTGGGTAGCCGAGGATGGCGTTGTACGGCAGGCGAATGTGGGCGACGTCGAAGTCGATGAGCCCGGTGCGGTAGTTGTTGCGCGCCCCGAAGGTGACAGGGAGGTGGACCTGCCCAATTGGAACTGTGGAGCCGTCGGTGACTCCGAAGAAAGGCTTGGTTGGCTGAAGCTGATCGTAAGGCACTTGGATATTGTTGAACGTCTCTACGGACAGGACGTTGAGCCCTGCCCCGCCATCGATGAGGGTCCTGGTGACTTGCACATTGCTGATGACAGGGGAGCAAAGCATTGGGAGGACTCCGATTGTGGCCGCGCACTTGAGCTGATCCGCTGAGCTGAACGTGATGGCGCGCGCCGACCACCTGAGGGGGCATGTGGCTTCATGCTTGGGGAGGACTACATTCACTTCGCGGTCGAACTTCTTGAAGATGCGTTGAGAGGCTGGGGCTTGAGCTCCGCCCAGGATGTAGGCGATCGCGCGTGGCTCCTAGAAGCCCCCAGCCCCCTCGCCTTGATGATGGTCCTCATTTCTCCTTGGCTGCGGCGGTAGTGGAGGGAGGCCTGCGTTTCCTTGTGGGCGATCCTCGCGAGGCCGATCCCTCCAGTCTCCCTCGCGAAGCTGATCGTGCCAGCGATCCTCGCGAGGTCGGTCGCACCAACCTTGGCGAGGGCCGCGGTCTTCCCAGCGTCCTGTGTTCCTTCCTCCTCCTCGGCCATAGCCGCGATCGTTGCGGTCGGGGCATCGGCCGACTCTTTCTTCTCGCACGGCTCGGAGCTCTTGGCATTCGTTGGTATTGTGGGTGTGGAGGTCATGGTACACACAGTACCGGCTGCCCTTGAAAGACTCGGGTTGATCTCTGCCCCGCTTGGTGTCTGGTTCTGCCGCGAGCACGGCAGGCCCCTTGCGCTTCACATCTTTGGCCTTGGATTTCTTCTCTTCTGGGTCGGCGGCTGGCAGCTCGAGGAGGGAAAGGCGCCCTTCCTCAGCCCTGGCGCACTTGGTCGCCAAGTTGAACAGCTACAAGGAAGTGCATAAATCTTCATGCATCGCCAGCTCCTCCTTCATCTTGACGTCGCGCACGCCGTCGGAGAAGGCCGAGATGATGGCCTCCTCGGTCACCTTGGGAATCTTGAGAAGTGCGTTGTTGAAGCGCTGGATGTACTTCTGTAGGGTCTCCCCTGGTTGCTGCTTGATGCGGCGCATGTCGCTCACGGCAGGTGGCCGGTCGCGAGTTCCTTGGAAGTTGGCGATGAAACGGGTGCGCATCTCGTCCCAGGAGGAGATCGTGCCTGGCGCCAGGTTCAGGAGCCAGGTGCGGGCCCCGTCCTTGAGTGCCATGAGAAACCAGTTCGCCATGACCTTCTCGTCCCCATTGGCGGCTTCGATGCCCAGCTCGTAGAGCTGGAGGAACTCCGTAGGGTCGGCCATGCCGTCGTAGCGAGGAGGCAGGTCTGGCTTGAACTTGCAGGGCCACACGACACTGAGCAGCCCGGCGGTGTAGGTGCGGCACCCTGCCGTGGCCACGGGAGGCCTCTGGTGACGAGGAGCTTGGTCTTGCGGGCCCCCATGCACTGCAGCTGGGAGCAGCGCGGGGTCTTGGCGCGCTGGGACAGGAGCGTGGTCGTGACGGACTAGAGCAGGGAGCACTTGGGTAGCTTCTTAGGGGCGAGGAACCTCTTGGCAGCTCCGCTCTTGCTGCGCTGGCGCCGGATGGGGTGGGTTCCTTCTAGGGGCCATGCGCCTCTGGGCCAGGGCGCCTTCTTGAGGAGGAGGCGGCTGAGGCGCCCCCGGAGCTTCATTGCCCGCGCAGGGCGGGGCGCGGTGCAGCGAGAAGGACGGCGCGGGGGAGCCCCCTACGGCGCGGACGAGCTCGGCGACGCGGTCGAGCCACTCTTCATAGACGTCGTTGACTGGGCGGTAGCGCAGGAGCTCGTTTGCCGCGATGAGCGCAACCCGAGCCTCCATGGCCACGCGGGGCGCGCGGCACGAAGAACCATCCGGGGCGAGCGAGGGAGTGGCAGTGCGGCCGTCTCGCCTCATGGATGGATGCTGGGACGATGCTTGCTGCTCGTTCCCCGCCGGGCCGGTGGCGGCGTTGACGGAAGGCGACAGGGAACGGCAGGGGTGGCCGCCAACAAGGGTCGTCTGGGCGACGCGGGAAGCGAGAGCGGCTCGGCACTCGGCGCGGGCCCGACGAGCGTCTGACATGGACACGATGGTCGGTGAAGAACAGGGCGGCGGAAGGCGAATTCTGGCGCACCCCTACCTGGCGCGCCAAATGTCGGATTTTGGGTTCCGGCAGACCCTCTAGGTTCGAACTCTGGGGTGCGTGCGGAGATTTCACCCTCTGCCTACCTACACCTCACCGCCTCGCTATGATCTAAGCAATCAAAGGAACAACACAAGAGACACAGAGTTTATATTGGTTCGGGCCACCATTGTGGTGTAATACCCTACTCCAGTGTGTGGTGTGGTGGGTTGCCTCTTGGGCTGATGACAGACAAATACAAGGAAGAACAGCCTCGCGAGGGTCTGTTCTTGGCTGGTGCAATGAACTGCTAGGGGGAGTTCAGTCGCTCTCTCTACTGGTTTCCTGGTGAGGATTCCCTTTCTTCTCTCATCTCTCCTCTATCTGTTCTTGTTCTGTTCTTGTTGTTGCTAGTCCTATTTATAGGCAAAGGCCCTGGGCCTCCTCCCAAATATTGAGCGGGAAGGGCGCCAACAATTGGCCATTTTGAAGGGGAACATCTAGTACATTTATCCTGACTAAAGTTGGTCCTCGCCTGCTAAAGGCTCTCGTGGTGACGCCGGCTTGGGCTCCACGATGACCTCCATCCTGCCGTTCTGCTGGTCTTGGTATTGTTGCACCAAAATGGATGCCTTTGCTTGATGCTCTCGCCTACGCTTGCTCCCTTTGCACCAAAGAGGAAAGAAGGACACTGCATGGGCTAGAGCCCGCCTGGCGCCCTTGGTCGTCATGGCTTGCATCATGGGCACCTCGTGAGGTACCCCGCCTTGATCTCTCCGCCTCCTCGCGAGCCAGCCTGACGAGGCCGTGCCTGAGGAAGCCTCCTGTCGTCCGCCCCGTGAGGCTTGGCGCCTCGCGAGGGTCTTGAGCTCGTGCTGGTGAAGATGGGCCACGCTGGGCCGCCCCTTGAGCCACGCCACAGGCCGCAGGCAGGCAAGTCTGGGGACCCCCATTCCCAGAATGCCGACACTTCTACTCACCCACACCCCCTGTTATTCTGCGGCGACGGCAGCCTCACACTGCAGTCGAACCAGTGAACCCTCATACTCCTCTACGCGTGGGCATCCACTGTCGCGTCTTCCCAGCTCCATGTCGTCCCCTTCCTAGGCCTCGCCATCGTCCACCGCCCTAGTGCTCTCGGCGCCGCATGGTCAACATGGTCAAGGAACGACTTCCATCGGAAGTGTAATGTACGTGGAGAGACTGACAGCTGGGTCCACGGCGGCCGCAAGGAAGTGCCTCATTATTTCGTGCAAAATAATTATTCCTCTACCTGACAGCAGGGACCCACCGGACAGGCCATCGTATTTCGTGAAAAAATGTTTCCCCCCTGACTGCTGGGACCCAGCAGCTACATCTTCGCACGCAAGGAAGTGCGTCCGGGCAAAAAAAAACGATTCGCCCCTTGACTGCTGGGACCCACCAGCTACATCTTCGCACGCAAGGAAGTACATGACAGTCGGGACCCACCTGGTCGAAGCGTATGTAGCGTTGTCATTTTGGTCGTGAACGTGTACGTACATACTGGCCGATGTAGAGGCGCGCACGTGTCGTAGTAGAGGCGCGCACATAGCATGTACACGTACTACATACAATGGCCAAGGAGCAAGAAAGTAAATACGGCCATGTACGTACATACGGGCGGGGTCTCGAACGCCTACTCACGTATACGTACGGCCAGGGCTCATGTACATGGCGGGTCGGAACGGAGAAACAGCGCCGTCGTCGTGTTCATCGAGAGCCAACCGGCTGGGTCAGAACGGAATGCGTCGTCGTGTTCATAGGGAGGGCTTGGATGGAACAGGCGATGGAAATAAGGTCTGGCGTACCGCAGAACGGAGGAAACGGCCTTGTGCTCGACCGGCCACATTTGAAACGGGATCCTGTTCATCGGGAGGGGTCTGGCGTACTGCAAAATGGAGGAAACAGACTTGTGTTGGACCTCCTACGGTCAAAACAGGGTCCTGTTGATCGGGAGGGGTGTGGCGTACCGCAAAACGGAGGAAACGGACTTGTGTTGGAGCACTACGGTCGAAACGGGGGTCATGTTCATCGAGAGGGTGTGGCATACCGCAAAACGGGACTCCACGGGATACTGTTCATCTCCACCATCGACCTCCTCCAGCCTCCATGGGCTACTATTCATCCACCTCGACCTCCTCGAGCCTGCCCCTGCGACTGTTCATCCACGGGCTCTTGTTCATCCGGCCTCCACCGCACGCTACTCCATCGGCTACTGTTCAACTAGCCCCCTCCACGGGCTCCTGTTCAACCACCCCTCCACGGGCTACTGTTCATCCACCCCTCCACCGTCTACTATTCATCCAGCCCTCCATGGGGTCGTCCTGTTCATCCAGCCCTCCACGGGGTCATGTTCATCCAGCCCCAACCGGCTCGATCGATCAAGGTCCTGTCCATCCAGAGGCAACACCACGGGGTCCTGTTCATCCACCCCA
>NC_041393.1:487898721-487901741 GCF_002162155.2 Triticum dicoccoides
TCCAAACCCCCCAGCAAACACTCACTGTTCATCCAGAGGCAGCATCGATCGGCTTCAGTTAGCAGCAATAGCGAAGGAATCACTCGGGTTCAGCAACGTAGGTTGTGCAATCGCTCGGGTTCAGTTAGAGCCCAACACCTTGCTTGGGTTCAGTTACAGCCCAACGCCTCACACACACGCGCGTATGTACATGTACGAGAGAAACGCGCATCGCTCGGCCCCCAACCACCCACTGTAACTGGGAACTCCCCGATATTTTCCTCGACCTCGCTTCTACCACGGTTTTTTCCGTCATGGACGGCCCAAAGAATGTCATGTAGCTACGTCTCCGGCCCGCCTAGGACGAAAAGTCCATTTTCTGTCATGAATTTTTGTTATAGAAGTAGGAACCCACCACATCTATGATGATACCGGGTTTTGTCACAATTATCGTCATAGAAGTGTCATAAGTATGACAGAAAATTTTTCGTTCGGCCCAAAATGTCACGGATGTGTCTTTTTTTTGTAGTGCATTAACATGTCTTTCCCCTCTTAAAGATCTGTGTCTTCTCTCCTCTACTGTTAATGAGCATCTGGAGAAGCTAAGAAGTGCTTTCTCTCCCATGTGATTGTGACGCCCCCGATTCAATCGTACACTAATCATGCACGCAAATGTGTACGATCAAGATCAGAGCCTCACGGGAAGATATCACAACACAACTCTACAAATAAAATAAGTCATACAAGCATCATAATACAAGCCAGGGGCCTCGAGGGCTCGAATACAAATGCTCGATCATAGACGAGTCAGCGGAAGCAACAATATCTGGGTACAGACATAAGTTAAACAAGTTGCCTTAAGAAGGCTAGCACAAACTGGGATACAGATCGAAAGAGGCGCAGGCCTCCTGCCTGGGATCCTCCTAAACTACTCCCGGTCGTCATCAGCGGGCAGCACGTAGTAGTAGGCACCTCCAGTGTAGTAGGGGTCGTCGTCGACGGTGGCATCTGGCTCCTGGACTCCAGCCTCTGGTTGCAACAACCAGAAAGAAAGGAAAGGGGAAAAGGGGAAAGAAAGCAACCGTGAGTACTCATCCAAAGTACTCGCAAGCAAGGAACTACACTACATATGCATGGGTATATGTGTAAGGAGGCCATATCAGTGGACTGAACTGCAGAATGCCAGAATAAGAGGGGGATAGCTAATCCTGTCGAAGACTACGCTTCTCGCAGCCTCCGTCTTGCATCAAGTATAAGAGAGTAGATTGAAGTCCTCCAAGTAGCATCTCCAAGTAGCATCTCATAGCATATCCTACCCGGCGATCCTCCCCTCGTATCCCTGAGGGAGAGCGACCACCGGTTGTATCTGGCACTTGGAAGGGTGTGTTTTATTAAGTATCCGGTTCTAGTTGTCATAAGGTCAAGATACAACTCCAAGTCGTCCTGTTACCGAAGATCACGGCTATTCGAATAGATTAACTTCCCTGCAGGGGTGCACCACATAACCCAACACGCTCGATCCCATTTGGCCGGACACACTTTCCTGGGTCATGCCCGGCCGCGGAAGATCAACACGTCGCAGCCCCACCTAGGCAAAACAGAGAGGCCAGCACGCCGGTCTAAACCTAAGCGCGCAGGGGTCTGGGCCCATCGCCCATAGCACACCTGCACGTTGCGAGGGCGGCCGGAAGCAGAACTAGCCCCCTTAATACAAGAGCAGGCTTACGTTCCAATCCGGCGCGCGCCGCTCTGTCGCTGACGTCTGAAGTGCTTCGGCTGATACCACGACATCGGGATACCCATAACTACTCCCACGTAGATGGTTAGTGCGTATAGGCTCGTAGCCGACTCAGATCAAATACCAAGATCTCGTTAAGCGTGTTAAGTATCCGCGAACGCCGAACAGGGCCAGGCCCACCTGTCTCCTAGGTGGTCTCAACCTGCCCTGTCGCTCCGCCACAAAGATCCACATAGAGGGCCGTCGGGACAAAGGTCCTTTCAGCCCCCAATCCGTGAATCACTCGCGGGTACTCTTCGAGCTGACCCGACTTTAGTCACCATCTGTATAGTATGTATGTATGTATAGTATATACCCGTGATCACCTCCCGAGTGATCACGGCCCAATAGTATAGCAAGGCAGACTGACAAGAATGTAGGGCCAATGATGATAAACTAGCATCCTATACTAAGCATTTAGGATTGCAGGTAAGGTATCAACAGATGTAGCGACAATGTCAGGCTATGCATCATAATAGGATTAACGAAAGCAGTAACATGCTACACTACTCTAATGCAAGCAGTATAGAGGAGAATAGGCGATATCTGGTGATCAAGGGGGGGGGGGCTTGCCTGGTTGCTCTGGCAAGAGAGAGGGGTCGTCAACTCCGTAGTCGAACTGGGCAGCAGCAGCGTCGGTCTCGTAGTCTACCGGAGAGAAGAGGGGGAAGGAACAATGAATACAATGCAAACAAATTCATATCGATGCATGACATGACAAGTAACAATGCTAGGTGTGCCCAATCGCGGTAGTAGGTGATACCGACGAAGGGGGAAAACATCCGGGAAAGTATTCCCGGTGTTTCGCGTTTTCGGACCGGTGAACCGGAGGGGGAAAGTTGCGTGTTCGGTATGCTAGGGGTGTGTGGCGGACGAACGGGCTGCGTATCCGGATTCGTCTCGTCGTTCTGAGCAACTTTCATGTAGAAAGTATTTTCATCCGAATTACGGATTAAAAGATATGATTTTCTAAAGATTTAAATCATTTTCTGATTTTATTTAGTTATTTAATTCCAACATTATCCAAAACAGTGAACGATGACGTCAGCATGACATCAGAGTGATGTCAGCAGGTCAACTGGTCAGTTGACCAGTCAAACCAGACAGGTGGGTCCAGTGGGACCCACATGTCATTGTCAGGGATATTAATAGAATTCTAAAACTAACTAAATTGGGTTAATTAGTGGGTGGGGCCCGGTAGTCAGTGAGAGATTAGTGTTTAATTAATTAATTTAATTAATTAGTAATTTATCTCTTTATTTTT
>NC_041393.1:487901830-487909552 GCF_002162155.2 Triticum dicoccoides
AAGACGGCGACACCGCGCGCTTCGGGGCTAGCGGAAAGGCCAGGGGGGAGCTGCGCGTCGCGCCGAGCACAAAGGACTCGGCCCCGTGACCATTTGGTCACCGGAAGGGCGCCGGCGACGCGTGCAGGAGGCGGCGCGGTCGGGTGCTTTGGCGGTAGCTAGCTAGGGCACCGTGAGGCGAAGAAGGAGAGGGGGAGAGGACGGAGTGGGGAGGGAGAGGCGCGGGGGCCGAGGGCGAGCGTGGGGGCGAGTGGGAGGGGAGACCGAGGGGGCGCGGCGTCGGCGTCCTTATCCCCACGCCTCGTCGCCGGCGAGGTGGGTTCGGCGGGGACGCGCCCTGTTCCGACCCGGGTCGGGGGAACAGGGGAAGGGGACGCTGTGCGGGGGCTGGGCCGGCTGGGCCGGCCAGGCTGACTGCGGGCCAGGGGGTTGGGTGGTGGCCGTGCGGGTGGGTTGGGCTGCCTGGTCCAGGGGGCTCCCCCCCCCTTTGTTGTTTTTTTTCTTTTTTAATCTCTTTCTTTTATTTATTTCCCTTTCTGTTTTATTTAGTTTTAGGGCATTTAGGCATTTTATAAAATGGTGTTTGCTTCACCATAATTACCAGTGCAATATTTGGCAACCCCCGAACATTTTCGCTTTGCCTTTTGAAACTTAGGGTGTTTGTCACTAATTCACATTTTGAATTGCAATGATTTTGAACTACCACTTGATTAGCAATAGTAACACGGATGACATGGCATCATTAGAAGAGTTTTACTGTAGCCTAATTATCCGGGCGTTACAAATCTCCTCCACTACAAGAAATCTCGTCCCGAGATTTAGGAGGTAGAAGGAAACAGTGCGGGGTATTCATCACGCAGGCGATCCTCACGTTCCCAGGTGGCTTCATCTTCAGAATGGTGCGACCACTGGACTTTGAGGAACTTGGTCGCCTTCTGGCGGGTGCGGCGTTCAGCTTGGTCGAGAATGCGGACCGGATGCTCTTTATAGGAGAGATCCTGTTGCAATTCGAGCACTTCATGATCCACTGCCCGGATTGGGTCCTTGAAGCAGCGGCGGAGCTGTGATACATGGAACACATCGTGAACCTGAGAAAGGTTCGGTGGAAGCTCCAGTTGATATGCCACCTTTCCACGCCTCTCGAGAATAGTGAATGGGCCAATATAGCGAGGAGCTAGCTTGACCTTGATCCCAAAGCGGTGAGCACCCTTCATTGGTGTAACGCGAAGATAGGCCTTTTCGCCAGGTTGATAGACCAGGT
This sequence comes from Triticum dicoccoides, assembly GCF_002162155.2. NCBI lineage: Eukaryota > Viridiplantae > Streptophyta > Magnoliopsida > Poales > Poaceae > Triticum > Triticum dicoccoides. The sequence continues at coordinate 487,903,092 of NC_041393.1, forward strand.
CTTTATGATGACGGTCATAATTACTCTTCTGGCGTGACTGAGCAGTCTTGAGATTCTCGCGAATAATGCGGACTTGCTCTTCGGCATGTTGGATAATATCCGGACCAAAGAGTGGACGTTCCCCCGTTTCTGACCAGTTCAGAGGGGTTCGGCACTTTCGTCCATATAACACTTCGAAGGGGGCCATCTTCAGACTAGCTTGATAGCTATTATTATAAGAGAACTCAGCATACGGAAGAGATTCCTCCCATTTCTTGCCGAAGGAAATAACACAAGCTCGAAGCATGTCTTCGAGAACTTGGTTGACACGTTCAACTTGCCCTTGTGACTGAGGATGAAAAGCAGTGCTGAAAGACAGATGAGTGCCCATAGCTTCTTGGAAACTTGCCCAGAATCTTGAAGTGAATAAACTGCCACGGTCTGAACTGATAACCAGTGGAATACCGTGAAGCGAAACAATTCTGGTCATGTAGAGAGTTGCAAGCTGACTAGCAGTGATCGTTTCTTTGACCGCCAGAAAATGTGCAACCTTAGAAAGTCGGTCAATGACGACAAGAATAGCATCATTACCTTTCTGCGATTTGGGAAATCCAGTAACGAAGTCCATCTCGACATGGTCCCATTTCCATTCAGGAATAGATATAGGTTGCAGAGTTCCAGCAGGCCTTTGATGTTCTGCTTTGATACGACGGCAAACGTCACATTCAGCAACATAACGAGCAATGTCTTGCTTCATGTTAGACCACCAGAATCTCTGACGAATGTCTTGATACATCTTCGTACTACCAGGATGGATACATAGAGGCGTATCATGAGCTTCTTTCATAACCTCCTGAGTCATATTCAGGTTTTCCTTCTTACATGGCACCACTAGGCGGCCTTTGAAGTACAAGGCGCCATCATCAGCAATAGTGAAGGATGAGGAACTTCCTTCTTTGAGGTCTTGCTTAATCTTGTAGACTTCAGAGTCAAATCCCTGCATTGTCTTTATGGTGCCCACGAGATCGGGTTCAACAGCCAGGGTATAGAGAGAACCCTGGGAAACAACACGGAGATTCATCTTGCGGAACTCCGGAGGAGGGGGAGCGAGTGCACCCGGAGGAACAATATGGAGGTTTAGCTTTCTGAATTCTTCAACAAGTGAGGGCTGAACTTTGTGAACCTGGAGGTGGTTGCAGTAAGACTTGCGGCTCAAGGCATCAGCCATTACATTAGCCTTGCCTGGTGTATAGGAAATACCCAAATCAAAATCTGCAACAGTCTCCATCCATCTCTGCTGACGGAGGTTCAGGTCTGGCTGAGTAAACAGATACTTCAGACTTTGGTGGTCAGTGAAGATCTCGCAACGATTACCGAGAAGGTAATGTCGCCACTGTTTCAGTGAATGGATAACAGCAGCAAGCTCGAGGTCGTGAACTGGGTAGTTCTCTTCGTGAGGGCGCAATTGCCGAGAGGCATAAGCAACCACTTTGCGCTCTTGCATTAGGACACAGCCTAGTCCTTGACGGGAAGCGTCGCAGTAAATGACGAAGTCCTTCTTAGTATCAGGAGGAGCTAGTACTGGGGCAGAAGTTAACTTGTCTTTGAGTGCTTGGAAACTTTCCTGACATTTATCTGTCCATTGGAACTTGACGCCCTTATGCAATAGGTTAGTCAGAGGCCTGGCAATCTTGGAGAAGTTCTCGACGAATCGACGGCAGTAGCTGGCGAGACCGAGAAAACTTCTGACTTGCTTAACGTTCTTCGGAGGAGTCCAATCGAGAATAGCCTGAACTCGTTCAGGGTTGACGGCAATACCATCTTTAGAGATGACAAGCCCGACATAGGTTACTTCGGGAAGCCAGAATTCACACTTGGAGAACTTGGCATATAGCTGATGCTCTCGTAGCTTTTCCAACACAAGACGAAGATGTTCAGCATGTTCTTCTTCATTCTTGGAAAATATCAGGATATCATCCAGATAAACCACGACGAACTTGTCGAGGTAATCCATGAATATATAGTTCATCAGGCGAGAGAAGGTGGCTGGAGCATTGGTTAAGCCGAAAGACATGACGGTGTACTCGTATGAACCATAACGAGTCACAAATGCGGTCTTGGGGATATCCTCCTTACGAACACGGATCTGGTGGTAACCCAACCTCAAGTCGAGTTTAGAGAACACTGATGATCCAGCTAATTGATCATACAGATCATTGATCCGAGGAAGAGGATACTTATTCTGAATGGTAGCTTGGTTTATAGGACGGTAGTCTTGGACCAATCGGTTTGTCCCATCTTTCTTCTTGACAAAGAGAGAAGGTGCTCCCCAAGGAGAGCAACTTGGGCGAATGAAACCACTTTGAAGAGATTTATCGATTTCCTCCTTAAGCTCAAGGAGTTCATGCGGCGGCATCTTATAGGGTCGCTTGGCTATAGGAGTGGTGCCTGGTTTCAAGTCGATGACGAATTCGACAGCTCTAGCAGGGGGAATCCCTGGGAGTTCTTCAGGAAAGACGTCTAGGAATTCACGCACGACGGGAATGTTTTCAATGCCCTTGAGTGGTGTAACGTTCAATGCGTTTAAGGCATAAAGCCTGGCCTCGGCATTCCGAACCAGATGAGCATCATAGCTAATTATTTCATCAGAAGGGTGTAGCAGATGGACGGTCTTAGTGGCACAAACGATAGAAGCAGTATGCGCCTTTAACCAATCCATTCCCAGAATGAGGTCAATGTTAGACGACTTCAGTATAATGGGCGAGGCACGAAACTCCAACCCTTCGATTTCCACTGGGACGTCAATGCCAACCATGGAGGTCTGACATTGTCCCGCGGGGGTTTTTACCACTACCGAAGTGTTCATCTGCCCAAATTTAACATCGTGCTTGTATGCAAATTCTTCTGACATGAATGAATGCGATGCACCTGTATCAAATAAAACGGATGCTGGTACTGAATTTACGAGGAGTGTACCCATCACAGTAGCAGGCTGGTCTTGAGCTTCATTCAGATCAATGTGGTTGGCATGAACACGGCCATAAGACTTGGCATTGTTGTTGCGAGCCTTGTTGTTTCCACGGCCAGTAGCTGGAAGGGCCAGTTGATTCTGATTCTGAAAGCAATCCCTAGCACGGTGACCTGGTTGACCACACTTGTAGCACAGGCCATTATTGGGAGTGGGAACAGGAGCTTGGGGTGGCGGAGCTGGAAGCCTTGGCTGCCTAGTTGGAGCAGTAGGCAGACGAGGTGCAGCGTAAGACTGCCTTGGGGCTGGTGCATTTGGACGGTACATGCTGTTCGGGATCCATATCTTACGCTTCTGCGAGGGCGGGCCCGAAGATGAGCCCGTGTCACGGTTGCGCCTCTGAGAGCTATGGTGTTCTTGAAGACCAGTCTCAACATTGATGGCCTTATTCACCAAGGTGGCGAAATCAGCAAAGTCGTGCACTAGAAGTGCGAGCTTGATGTCAGCTTGAAGGCCGTCACGGAACTTCTCCTGCCTACGTGCATCAGTTGCAATGTCCTCTTCAGCATAGCGGGATAAGTCCAGAAACTCCCGCTGATAAGCTTCAACAGTCTTGTTGCCTTGGGTGAGGTTGCGAAACTCACGCTTCTTCCGGTCCATGACTCCCTGAGGAATGAAGCGGGCACGGAAGGCAGCCTGGAAGTCTGGCCAGGTGATGATTGTTCCAACTGGCAGAGTACGCCTGTGGCTGTCCCACCATTGAGCTGCGGGTCCCTTCAGGAAGAAGGAAGCAAAAGTGACATAGCTGGCAGGGGCTACATCAGCAGACTCCATCTCATAGGTGATGTCACGGAGCCAGTCATCAGCATCCAGCGGCTGGGTTGAGCTGCGGTACACACTTGGGTTGAGGCGTATGAAATCCTGCAGAGTTGTTGTGTTTGGATGCTGGTTCATATTGGGGCGAGGAAACTGAGCCATCATGTTTTCCATGAACTGGCGATTCATCTCAAGCTGTTGGATCATACCAGCCATGTACTCAGGCGGTGGTGGGAAGTTGCCACCACGACCACGACCAGCTGGTCTAACCATCCTGCTAATATACAACAGGGGTAGTTCAGTATTGAGAAATTTGCTTAGACAAGAGTCATTCATGATGAAACATGCATAATGAAAGGAGCACGACAGATACCACATAGATAGTCGGCATAACTTACAAAAGGGGTCGGACATAGAGTTCAGTACACAGAGTTCCGTACATAGACTAAGTCATCATAGGCGGCACGCAGGCTCACGAGTGCATCTAAGACTAATGAGCAAGACTACATCAGTCCCAGGAGGTACTGTGAAGGTAGCTGTAACCTGACAGCTGGTAGTGAGGCAACGGATAGTCCTCCACGTCAGTGGCCTGGGGGCCGCGGATACTCTGGTGTAGAACCCGACGCTCAGGTGGCAGAAGAGGACCAAGTGCGGGAGAGTAGCCTCCCACCTCTGGCCATCCGACACCGTGGGGCATCACGGTCCTGGCTGGGTAGATCGCAGAACGCGGCAGCTGTCCAGACCGGACAAAGGGGTGCAACCGCGTCAGAGCCCTGTAAAGGTGCTGACGAGTGGTGTACAACTCGTGGCGAAGAGCTTTGTTAGCTCCGTCCAGCCCATCAGCATGCAGGACCAGGCGCTAATGGTGGAAAGGCTCTCGGGTGACGGTGGAGTAGGCGGCAGTGTAGTATCCCTCCGCACCAACGTCAGATGCGATAGGAATGTGCCTGAAAGGGGAAGTGTCCAATGCCTGATACTCTCCACGAAGACGTGTCAGAGCAGCATGAGCCGCATCGTGGACTGCCATCTCGATGGTCACTCCAACACCATGAGCGGTGTGCAGCACGGTAGTGGACTCATACTCCCGAGAGTAGAGGTGGACGATGGCACGGTACTGCTCCTGGTTAAAGTCCTGGTACTCCTCGTAGACGGTGTACTCAGGGTGCCAGCGATAACCCAGATAGATCATCATATCAGCTAGCACAGCAGGTGATCCTGAGGCACCAATGGCCGCAGTGTGGCGCACGACCTGCCTCGCGGGTTCCATCTGAAAACAAAGATGTTTCAATGGAGTCAAATGACAACACGGGCACTATTCAAAATGCTATCCTGCAGAATAACTATGGCTTATCCAACTTTGGGGTGAACGTGGTAACGGGAACCTAATGTTAGAGTTAGTAAATTCGTTTAACCCGAGTAGAAAAGAGTTCAGAGTCCCAGAACAAAGGTCGAGGAGTAAAAGATCCTAGTACCACCCGATGGCGACGTGGGCCCGTAAGGCTCACAGCCAAGTTAGTAAAAGTTTTTGTAACGTCTAGACTCGACTTCGGCCAAGGAGTGTGGAAGGGGGATTCCTACAGGCAGTCGGCTCTGATACCAACTTGTGACGCCCCCGATTCAATCGTACACTAATCATGCACGCAAATGTGTACGATCAAGATCAGAGACTCACGGGAAGATATCACAACACAACTCTACAAATAAAATAAGTCATACAAGCATCATAATACAAGCCAGGGGCCTCGAGGGCTCGAATACAAATGCTCGATCATAGACGAGTCGGCGGAAGCAACAATATCTGGGTACAGACATAAGTTAAACAAGTTGCCTTAAGAAGGCTAGCACAAACTGGGATACAGATCGAAAGAGGCGCAGGCCTCCTGCCTGGGATCCTCCTAAACTACTCCCGGTCGTCATCAGCGGGCAGCACGTAGTAGTAGGCACCTCCAGTGTAGTAGGGGTCGTCGTCGACGGTGGCATCTGGCTCCTGGACTCCAGCCTCTGGTTGCAACAACCAGAAAGAAAGGAAAGGGGAAAAGGGGAAAGAAAGCAACCGTGAGTACTCATCCAAAGTACTCGCAAGCAAGGAACTACACTACATATGCATGGGTATATGTGTAAGGAGGCCATATCAGTGGACTGAACTGCAGAATGCCAGAATAAGAGGGGGATAGCTAATCCTGTCGAAGACTACGCTTCTCGCAGCCTCCGTCTTGCATCAAGTATAAGAGAGTAGATTGAAGTCCTCCAAGTAGCATCTCCAAGTAGCATCTCATAGCATATCCTACCCGGCGATCCTCCCCTCGTATCCCTGAGGGAGAGCGACCACCGGTTGTATCTGGCACTTGGAAGGGTGTGTTTTATTAAGTATCCGGTTCTAGTTGTCATAAGGTCAAGATACAACTCCAAGTCGTCCTGTTACCGAAGATCACGGCTATTCGAATAGATTAACTTCCCTGCAGGGGTGCACCACATAACCCAACACGCTCGATCCCATTTGGCCGGACACACTTTCCTGGGTCATGCCCGGCCGCGGAAGATCAACACGTCGCAGCCCCACCTAGGCAAAACAGAGAGGCCAGCACGCCGGTCTAAACCTAAGCGCGCAGGGGTCTGGGCCCATCGCCCATAGCACACCTGCACGTTGCGAGGGCGGCCGGAAGCAGAACTAGCCCCCTTAATACAAGAGCAGGCTTAC
>NC_041393.1:487909850-487911252 GCF_002162155.2 Triticum dicoccoides
TCGAGCTGACCCGACTTTAGTCACCATCTGTATAGTATGTATGTATGTATAGTATATACCCGTGATCACCTCCCGAGTGATCACGGCCCAATAGTATAGCAAGGCAGACTGACAAGAATGTAGGGCCAATGATGATAAACTAGCATCCTATACTAAGCATTTAGGATTGCAGGTAAGGTATCAACAGATGTAGCGACAATGTCAGGCTATGCATCAGAATAGGATTAACGAAAGCAGTAACATGCTACACTACTCTAATGCAAGCAGTATAGAGGAGAATAGGCGATATCTGGTGATCAAGGGGGGGGGGCTTGCCTGGTTGCTCTGGCAAGAGAGAGGGGTCGTCAACTCCGTAGTCGAACTGGGCAGCAGCAGCGTCGGTCTCGTAGTCTACCGGAGAGAAGAAGGGGAAGGAACAATGAATACAATGCAAACAAATGCATATCGATGCATGACATGACAAGTAACAATGCTAGGTGTGCCCAATCGCGGTAGTAGGTGATACCAACGAAGGGGGAAAACATCCGGGAAAGTATTCCCGGTGTTTCGCGTTTTCGGACCGGTGAACCGGAGGGGGAAAGTTGCGTGTTCGGTATGCTAGGGGTGTGTGGCGGACGAACGGGCTGCGTATCCGGATTCGTCTCGTCGTTCTGAGCAACTTTCATGTAGAAAGTATTTTCATCCGAATTACGGATTAAAAGATATGATTTTCTAAAGATTTAAATCATTTTCTGATTTTATTTAGTTATTTAATTCCAACATTATCCAAAACAGTGAACGATGACGTCAGCATGACATCAGAGTGATGTCAGCAGGTCAACTGGTCAGTTGACCAGGCAAACCAGACAGGTGGGTCCAGTGGGACCCACATGTCATTGTCAGGGATATTAATAGAATTCTAAAACTAACTAAATTGGGTTAATTAGTGGGTGGGGCCCGGTAGTCAGTGAGAGATTAGTGTTTAATTAATTAATTTAATTAATTAGTAATTTATCTCTTTATTTTTATTCGTTTTAAGACATGGGGCCCGCATGTCAGTGGCAGTGGCTGCCACATCAGCGTAGTTGACCCGGTCAACTTGGCCAGTTGGGGCCCCAGGCCCACAGGCAGTGACCCAGTGGGTGGACCCCACGCACGCCACATCAGCCGGCCGGCGTTTAGACGCCGGCGAGTCCGTTTCCGCGGCGGCGCGGCTCGGGAGAGTGGCGGGTTTCGCCCATAGTGCACCAAACCGAGCGGGACCGGTCGCGTTCGAACGGCAAGACGACGGCGAAGTGAGTGGGGGTGGTTGTAGAGGCGGTGGTGGCCGGAGTCGAGCGCCACGAGCTCGCCGGCGGTGAGGTGGTTCGGGCGCGAAATGAAGACGGCGACACCGCGCGCTTCGGGGCTAGCGGGAAGGCCA
>NC_041393.1:487911586-487948546 GCF_002162155.2 Triticum dicoccoides
GACGCGTGCAGGCGGCGGCGCGGTCGGGTGCTTCGGCGGTAGCTAGCTAGGGCACCGTGAGGCGAAGAAGGAGAGGGGGAGAGGACGGAGTGGAGAGGGAGAGGCGCGGGGGCCGAGGGCGAGCGTGGGGGCGAGTGGGAGGGGAGACCGAGGGGGCGCGGCGTCGGCGTCCTTATCCCCACGCCTCGTCGCCGGCGAGGTGGGTTCGGCGGGGACGCGCCCTGTTCCGACCCGGGTCGGGGGAACAGGGGAAGGGGACGCTGTGCGGGGGCTGGGCCGGCTGGGCCGGCCAGGCTGACTGCGGGCCAGGGGGTTGGGTGGTGGCCGTGCGGGTGGGTTGGGCTGCCTGGTCCAGGGGGCTCCCCCCCCCTTTGTTGTTTTTTTTTCTTTTTTAATCTCTTTCTTTTATTTATTTCCCTTTCTGTTTTATTTAGTTTTAGGGCATTTAGGCATTTTATAAAATGGTGTTTGCTTCACCATAATTACCAGTGCAATATTTGGCAACCCCCGAACATTTTCGCTTTGCCTTTTGAAACTTAGGGTGTTTGTCACTAATTCATATTTTGAATTGCAATGATTTTGAACTACCACTTGATTAGCAACAGTAACACGGATGACATGGCATCATTAGAAGAGTTTTACTGTAGCCTAATTATCCGGGCGTTACAGTGATAAGCTTTGATGTGCTCTCTCTCTCCCCCTTTGACATCAATTTCCAAGAAGGGATCTTCTAAAGTATGAGTCAAATAGGTTTGGTCCTTGAGACACACTACAAAGCAGCATGTAGTTTAAGATGCGGGTAGAGGATAAGAATCACTGAGTGAAGCTGGAGAAGAAATGAATTTTTTAATGGAAAATGTTTTCTCACTAATGAAATTGGTAGCGCCGATTCATTTTCATCGGTGACACCGAGTTGGCAGTGTCATAGATGATGCATATCGGTCAGACAGAGTTAGTCCTTGTCCGTTGTATCGATGAACTGTCTACAAGGTATTGTTGTAGTTCGGTCTAGCCGATAGGCATGAGTCTGTGAGGCCTAGTTCAATACAGAGGAAAAAAATTGTCACCTTAGCTCACTTGGCAATCAAGATCTCACAAAGATTTGCAAGGAATTAACTAAAGAATTTGCAATGAATTAGATGCAGAGAATGCAAAAAAACATACAAAAATAAAAGAAATCTAGATGAAGTTTTTTTTGAAAAGGGTAACAAGCAAGAAACTCATGCAAGAAAACAAATAAACACTAGAGAACTTCATCTAGAATGGGTCGGCGACACAGTCACCTATGTTAGAGTATATTGACTAAGGAGTCAAGTGATAACACTTGACCGTAGGTCATACTCATCGTTTAAGCTCAAAATGGGTTTACCATTTTTTGTTTAAGCATTTTGATGTATTGACATCTTGTTGAGCTTCTTTGACCCATGACTTGGGGTAAAGCTTCTCTAAGATGGAATAACATACCTTGGGTGGTGGTGCTGATCTTTGATCATGTAGTCTAACTTGTGTTGGATGCTCAAGGTTGATGTAGTTCATCAAGAGTTGGGAGCACCACTACTAGTTTGAGTTCATCTTCCTACATGGGTTAGTCTTGCAAGGAAGATCACTTGTGTATCCAAAATGACAATCATGAGACTTGATACCAAATGAAATTTGATATATACAAATTATCAAAGGATATGTTGAGTGGATTCATGCTTCCTTGTCTTCAACCATCATATTGCAGAGACTTGGTGATGTAGAGATTGTTCAAGATGTGAGTGATATGCAATCTAACAGATTTGAGCTCATCCAAGTACCTACAAGGGTTAGATAACATGCAAGGGTACAAGTATAGATCCAAGACATATGATCATCATCATAGGAGAAATAACAAGGATTAGTCATAGAAGGCTCATGCCTTGCATGCATCTAGATGGAGTTCCTACTCCAACTTTGAGGCATCAATGATATTCAGTTCACCTCTCAAATGGAAAAATACTTTCTCATCAAGTGGTTTGGTGAATATATCTGCCAATTGCTTATCGATACGAACATGCTTAAGATTGATGTATCCTTTAGCAACATGATCTCGAATGAAATGATGACGAACTTCAATATGTTTAGTTCGAGAATGTTGCACCGGGTTATGAGCAATCTTAATAGCACTCTCATTATCACAAAGCAATGGAACATGTTTCACATATATCCCATAATCCTTAAGAGTTTGGGTCATCCAAAGTAATTGAGCACAAAATGATCCGGTGGCAATGTATTCCGCTTCGGTGGTAGATAAGGATACCGAGTTTTGTTTCTTGGAGGACCAAGACACAAGAGATCTACCAAGAAATTGACATGTACCCAGAATGGACTTTCTATCAACCTTGTGACCGGAATAGTCTGACTTGGAGTAGCCAAAAAGATCAAAAGAAGAGCTCTTAGGATACCAAATGCCAAAGTTTGGTGTATGAATTAAGTATCTCACTATCCTTTTCACAGCCTTAAGATGACATTCTTTAGGGGCAGCTTGATATCGTGCACACATGCACACAATTAGGATAATATCGGGATTGGAGGCACATGGATATAACAATGAACCAATCATAGAGCGCTAAACCTTTTGGTCAACTGGTTTGCCATCCTTAGTCAAGTCAAGATCCCCACTAGTAGGCATGGGTGTTTTCATACCTTTTCTTTGCTGCATGCTGAACTTCTTGAATAAGTCCTTGGTATACTTCGTTTGAGAAACAAAGGTACCCTCCTTAGTTTGCTTGATTTGCAAACCAAGAAAGAATTTGAGTTCACTCATCATAGACATCTCAAACTTCTCCGACATTAGCCTTCCAAACTTTTCACCAAAATGAGGGTTAGTCGAACTAAATATGATATCATCCACATCGATTTGACACACAAATAATTCTCCATTAACACTTTTAGTAAAAAGTGTAGAATCAATTTTACCAATCTCAAAGCCTTTTTCGATAAGGAACTTAGTCAAGCATTTATACCATGCTCTAGGAGCTTTGTTTAAGACCATAAAGAGCTTTATGAAGTTTGTAAACATGGTTAGGTTTCTTGGGATTAACAAAACCGTGAGGTTGTTTAACATAAACTTCCTCCTCAATTTCACCATTTAGAAAAGCACTTTTTATGTCCATTTGATATAAAGTAATGTCATGATGATTAGCATAAGCAAGTAAGACGCGTATGGACTCAAGTCTAGCAACGGGGGCATATGTCTCACCATAGTCCATACCTTCGACCTGAGTGTAACCTTGGGCGACGAGACGGGCCTTGTTGCGTACAACTTGTCCACCTTCATCTTGCTTATTCTGAAACACCCATTTGGTTCCAATGACATTTTGGTTGTCGTCCGGCTTTTCTACCAATGTCCACACTTGGTTCCTCTCAAAATTGTGTAGCTCTTCATGCATAGCGTTCACCCAATCTGGATCATCAAGAGCTTCCTCAACCTTCATAGGTTCAATGCTAGAAATTAATGAGTAATGTTCACAAAAGTTAGCCAAACAAGTTTTAGAGCGAGTAATTCTGCCGGTTTGAATATCATTAAAGATTTGTTCGATGGGATGATCTGTTAAAACTCTTGCTCTAACTCGTGAGAGATTTTGTTTGGGTCGGGGTGGAACATCCTCTTCTTGTTGTTCTTCCTATTGTCCTTCTTCATTGTTGTTGGCTGATACGTCTCCAACGTATCTACTTTTCCAAACAATTTTGCCCTTGTTTTGGACTCTAACTTGCATGATTTGAATGGAACTAACCCGAATTGATGCTGTTTTCAGCAGAATTGCCATGGTGTTATTTTTGTTTAGAAATAGAAGTTCTCGAAATGACCTGAAACTCCACGGAGTCACGTTTTGGAATTAATAAAAAATATTGGCGAAAGAATCAACAGAGGGGGACCCACACCCTGTCAACGAGGGTGCAAGGCATGCCCACCCCTTGGGGTGCACCCCCTGCCTCGTGGGTCCCCTGGACCTCCACCGACCTCAACTCCAACGCTATATATTCACATTTGGGGAGAACAAAATCAGAGAGAAGGATTCATTGCGTTTTACGATACGGAGCCGCCGCCAAGCCCTAATCTTCCTCGGGAGGGCTGATCTGGAGTCCGTTCGGGGCTCCCGAGAGGGGAATCCGTCGCCATCGTCATCATCAACCATCCTCCATCACCAATTTCAAGATGCTCACCGCTGTGCATGAGTAATCCCATTGTAGGCTTGCTGGATGGTGATGGGTTGGATGAGATTTACCATGTAATCGAGTTAGTTTTGTTAGGGTTTGATCCCTAGTATCCATTATGTTCTAAGATTGATGTTGCTATGACTTTGCCATGCTTAATGCTTGTCACTAGGGCCCGAGTGCCATGATTTCAGATATGAACCTATTATCGTTTCATGAATATATGTGAGTTCTTAATCCTATCTTGCAAGTTATAGTCACCTACTACGTGTTATGATCCGGCAAAACCCGGAGTGACAATAGTCGGGAGACTTCCGGGTGATGACCATAGTTTGAGGAGTTTGTGTATTCACTAAGTGCTAATGCTTTGGTCCGCTTATCTATTAAAAGGAGGCCTTAATATCCCTTAGTTTACAATAGGACCCCGCTGCCATGGGAGGGTAGGACAAAAGATGTCATGCAAGTTCTTTTCCATAAGCATATGACTATATTTGGAATACATGCCTACATTACATTGATGAACTGGAGCTAGTTCTGTGTCACCCTATTTTATAACTATTGCATGATGAATTGCATCCGACATGATTATCCGTCATTGATCCATTGCCTACGAGCTTTTCACATATTGATCTTTGCTTAGTTACTTCTCTGTTGCCACTGTTACGATTGCTACAAAACTACTACTGTTAATTTTGCCACCGTTACCGTTACTTCCATACTACTTTGCTACTAAATACTTTGTTGTAGATATTAAGTCTTTCAGGTGTGGTTGAATTGACAACTCAGTTGCTAATACTTGAGAAAATTCTTTGGCTCCCCTTGAGTCGAATCAATAAATTTGGGTTGAATACTCTACCCTCGAAAACAGTTGCGATCCCCTATACTTGTGGGTTATCATTGGCGTTGATGTTCTCTTGTGGAGGTGGAGAAGGAGGTCGATGAGGTTCATCTTGTTGTACTTCCTCGTTTCCTTCATCTTGACGTGTTCCACTTGTGGATGCCTCCAAGTCAACTTGCGGTTCACCTTGTCATGAAGTTGAGGCTTCCACTTGAATGGACGAGGTACTCTCCTTTACCTCCATTGGGCGAATCTTTCCAATAGACAAGTCTTGAATTGCTTCCACGGGATCATTATATCCTACATCAATTGTCAATTGCTCTACTTGCAAGCCGTGAGATTCATCAAACTTCACATCTACCGTCTCTTCAACCTTTCGGGTGAAATTGTTGTAGACACGGTATGTGTGAGAATTTGAGCCATAACCGAGTAGGAAACCTTCATAAGATTTAGGAGCAAATTTTGAACGACGATGCTTGTCAAGAATGTAGCACTTTGAGCCAAATACTCGAAAGTATCCAACTTGGGGTTTGTTACCGGTGAGAAGCTCGTATGCCGTCTTGCCAAGAAGCTTGTGAATATATAGTCAATTTGTTGCATGACAAGCTGTCTCAACCACTTTCGACCAAAAGTGTTTTGGCGTCATGTATTCATCAAGCATCATTCTCGCCATCTCGATGAGTGTCCAATTCTTCCTCTCAACAACTACATTTTGTTGAGGTGTGTACGTAGCCGTGAACTCATGTGAAATCCCTTCTTCGTCAAGAAAGGTATCCATATTGGCATTCTTGAACTCCATTCCATTGTTGCTGCGAACCTTCCTGATCTTCACTTCAAATTGATTTTGGGCCTTCCTAGCGAAGTTTTTGAAGATCTTTTGGACCTGCGATTTATCATCAAGAAAGAACACCCACGTAAATCTTGAAAAATCGTCAACAATGACCAAACCGAACGAGTTACCACCGAGACTCTTGTAGGCATTGGGACCAAAAAGATCCATATGAAGTAGCTCAAGCAGTCTTCTCATGGTCATAATGTTTTTCACGGGGTGACTTCCTCCAACTTGTTTTCCTGCTTGACAAGCACTGCAAAGTCTATCCTTGTCAAATATAACATCTTCAACACCAAGGATATGATCACCTTTAATAAGCTTATCAAGATTTTGCATGCCCATGTGACCTAACCTTCTATGCCACAACCAACCTTTAGAGGATTTAGCAATTAAGAAAGTTCTAGGTTGAGCCTTTTTAGTGAAATCAACAATGTATAGATCACCGCTACATATACCGGTAAAGACCATATAAGATTATCTCTTTGAAACACTTGGCAATCTGCTTCAGTAAATAGGACATTGAGACCAAAATTGGCTAGTCTAGATACGAAAAGTAAATTATAGCCAAGAGATTCAACGAGCATATAATTTTGGATGGAGCTGTCATGTGAGATGGCCACCTTACCAAGGCCAACCACCTTACCCTTTGAGTTATCACCAAAAGTGACATACTTTCAAGGGCCGTCATTTTCACCATGCTCACGAAACATATCCTTGTCTCCAATCATGTGATCGGTACATACACTATCAAGAACCCATTCCTTTCCTCCAGCCATGTAACCACAAAGGTTAGCCATAAGACCAAAGTGTCTCATAGACTCATCAAGATCAAAGTCACTATCATCATCCTCATCATAATATCCATGTTCAACATCGTCTTGTGATTCATTATATGTATGACAATGTGCATCATTATAAATTCTAATGACTTGAGAGATGCTACTGCTAATGAATCCAATGTCTCCTTTGGCACACATAAGGTTATGATGCTCAAAAAGACAAACATCAAATTTAGGATCACTAGGTTTCATTTTATGAAAATCTATGGACTTTTGAAGAATCTCATTTATGTATTCCAAGGAATAGTTTGGAAAATGTTCCTCAAGATATCTCCATATGGTGTAAGCACATTCAAGTGTAGGCAAGCATACAATCAAGTTTCTAGGCAATCCTCTTATGATAAGATTAATAGTTCTAAGACTGCGGTTCATGTCAAGAGAATCATCGGGGTTAGGATGCAATGGATCAATAGGAGGCGCACAAGGGCTAGTAATATACTTGTTCAAGTGATATTCATTGGAAATCTCAAGCATCTCATTTTTCCAAGCATTATAGGACTCTCCATCAAGCATAGGCACTCTACATCTAAAACTCCCAATCGTAGACTCATCCATCTTCCTCCAATGGTGATTAAACCAAAGCAATAGAGACCAAAGCTCTGATTGAAAGGATCGAGAAGAGGTGTCTAGATGGGGGTGATTAGACCCTCAACAAGGAAACGTAGCAGTTTTTTAAGTTCTTTAAGTTGAGGTGCAGTTTTGGCACAAGTTTAAGCATTCAAAATACATTTCAAGCAAGCATGGAAAGAGTATAAGCAGTGCAAAGACTAAAGCATGAAATTTGCAAGAAAGTAAAGGGATGGAATTGGAGTGTGCAAACGCATTGAAGACACGGAGATTTTTGGCGTGGTTCCGATAGGTGGTGCTATCGTACATCCACGTTGGTGGAGACTTCAACCCACAAAGGGTAACGGTTGCGCGAGTCCACGGAGGGCTCCACCCACGAAGGGTCCATGAAGAAGCAACCTTGTCTATCCCACCATGGACATCACCCACGAAGGACTTGCCTCACTTGGGTATATCTTCATGAAGTAAGCGATCTCCTTGCCCTTACAAACTCCTTGGTTCAACTCCACAATCTTGATGGAGGCTCCCAAGTGACACCTAACCAATCTAGGAGACACCACTCTCCAAATGGTAATAGATGGTGTGTTGATGATGAACTCCTTGCTCTTGTGTTTCAAATGATAGTCTCCCCAACACTCAACTCTCTCACACAGATTTGGCTATGGTGGAAGCATGATTTGAGTGGAAAGCAACTTGGGGAAGGCTAGAGACAAGATTCATGTGGTTAGATAGGAATGTCTTGGTCTCGACACATGAGTAGGTGGTTCTCTCTCAGAAAATGAGTAGTGGAAGTGTAGGCATGTTCTGATGGCTCTCTCTTGAATATAGAAGGGGGTGGAGGGGTATTTATAGCCTCCACACGAAATCTAACCATTACACACATTTGACCCAACTCGGTCAGACCAAATAGGTGAACTCGGTGAGACCGATTCAGTTCAAAATGTGAACGTTACGATTTTCGGTGGGACTGACATGATCAACTCGGTGGGACCGATGTGCTAGGGTTAGGGCAAAACCTCATCTTGGTGTGACCGATTGCATGAACTCGGTGAGACCGATTTCAGCAATAAGCAAACATAGAGTTGGTCAGGCAAACTCGGTGGGACCGATCGCTCATTTTGGTAAGGCTGAAACGTTACGAACGAAAACAAAGAGTTTGCATTGTGAACTCGGTGGGACCGACCGCTCATTTTGGTGGGACCAAAATGTTATGAAGGTAAACAAAGAGTTTGCATTGCCATCTCGGTGAGACCGAGATACCTATCAGTGAGACCTAATTTATTAGGGTTTCTGGCAGTGGCTATGTCAAAGGAACTCGGTGGCACTGGATAGATCAAATCAGTGGGGCCAAGATTGAGTTTTGGTTTTGGACATATTTGGAATTGAGAAAGTGGTTGAGGGCTTTGGAGCATATCACTAAGCATTTTGAGCAAGTAGATCATTAAGCCACACCTCATCCCCTTTTAATAGTATTGGCTTTTCCTATGGACTCAATGTGTTCTTGGATCACTAAAATAGAAATGAAGAGTATTAAGCTTTTGCCAATCTTTGTCCTTAGCATATTGAAGAGGTTCCACATCATCTTGTCCATGCCACGCCATTGTTGAACTTTCTGAAATATACTAGATAAAGATATTAGTCCAACAAGAGATATGTTGACATTAATTACAAAAATCACCCAGGGAGCACTTGTGCTTTGAATTTGCAAGAATAAAACTACGAGTACTTTGCGAGAATAAAACTACAAATAAATTTCAAGGTAATAAAAGTAGATAGGTTTCATCAACAAGAAAGTCATTTGTCCCTAGGCAATCGATAACAAGTACCGGTAATCATTCTTGCAATTTTATACGAGGGAGAGTCATGAGCTAACATACTTTCTCTACTTGGATCATATGCACTTATGGTTGGACGCCTAGCAAGCATCCGCAACTACTAAAGATCACTAGGGTTGTGAAACCCAACCATAGCATTAAGTATCAAGTCCTCTTTACTGCCATATGCCATAACCCACTTATCCGCGTTTGGGCTGCTGTCATCCCCCGCAACACTGACAATAAGCAAACCATGAACATATTGCAACACCCTACAGCGGGGCCCCCTCAAGTTTGCACGAGACAGAGGGCACCGTAGGACAGCGCCATAAATAAAATATACAATCATACCAACCAAGATCACGATTAACCGATAGGACAAAACGGATCTACTCAAACATCATAGGATAGCCACAGATCATTGGGAAATTATATATGGAGTTGAGCACCATGTTTAAGTAGAGATTAGATCAAGGAGAAGGGATTTTACACCATTGCACAGAGGGGGAGAGAGTAGGCATTGACGGTAGCAAGATTGTTGATGTAGATCGCTGTCACGATCCTAGCCCCGGCGGCACTCCGGCGCCACCGAGAGAGAGGAGGGGGGCTCTCCCCCCTCCTTCTTATTCTTCCTTGGCCTCCCCCCTAGATGGGAGGAGAGTTCCTCCTATGGTTCATGGCCTCCATGGCGGCGGTAGGGCGGGAGCCCCTCCGAGATTGGATCTCCCTCTTTGTTCTCTTCTGTTTTGTGCTCCCCAGATCTGGCCATTCATGGTTTCTTAAATTACTGGAGATTCGTAACTCTGATTGCGCTGAAATTTTTACAGAATTTTCCCCATAAATTATCTTTCTTGTACCAGAAGAAGGGCCCCAACCAACCTTCGAGGAGAGCACAAGCTACATAGGCGCGCCAGGGGGTGCCCAACGCACCCTGGTGGGTTGTGGTCACCGTGGGCCCCAGTTTGCATTGATTCTACCTCCCAAAATCATAAATATTCCAAAATAATTCTCCGTAAATTTTTATCGCGTTTGGACTTCGTTTGATATGGATTTTCCGCGAAACAAAAAACATGCAACAAACAGGAACTGGCACTGGGCACTAGATCAATAGGTTAGTCCAACAAATCATATAAAAAGTTTCCAAAAATATGTGAAAGTTGTATAATATTGGCATGAAACAATCAAAAATTATAGATATGACAGAGACATATCAGGCCTTACCCCTTGGCTCAACCATATCATCCAATATATCAAATTTTACCTCTGGGCCATTCCAGAGCTCCTCATCATGTCCATGATCTCATCTGGGACTCCGAACAACATTTGGTCACCAACATGCATAACTCATATAATACTATATCGTCAACGAACGTTAAGCGCGCGGACCCTACGGGTTCGAGAATGATGTAGACATGACCAAGATGCTTCTCCGGTCAATAACCAATAGCGGGACTTGGATTCCCATATTGGTTCCTACATATTCTACGAAGATCTTTATTAGTCGAACCTTTATGACAACATACCTAGTTCCCTTTGTTTGTCGGTATGTTACTTGTCTGAGATTCGATCGTTGGTATCTCCATACCTAGTTCAATCTCATTACCGGTAAGTCTCTTTATTCGTTCTGTAATACATCATCTTGCAACTAACTCCTTAGTCACTTTTCTTGCAAGCTTCTTGTGATGCTGTATTACCTAGAGGGCCCAGAGATACCTCTCCATCACATGGAGTGACAAATCCCAGTCTTGATCCATGCCAACCCAATAGACACCTTCGGAGATACCTGTAGAACATCTTTATGATCATCCAGTTATTTTTTGATATTTGATAGCACACAAGGTATTCCTCCAGTATCCGGGAGTTGCATGATCTCATGGTCGAAGAAACATGTATTTGACATTTAAGAAAGCGGTAGCAATAAACTGAACAATCATATGCTATGCTAATGGATGGGTCTTGTCCATCACATCATTCTCCTAATGATGTGATCCCGTTATCAAATGACAACTCATGTCTATGGTTAGGAAACCTTAACCATCTTTTGATCATCGAGCTAGTCTAGAACAGGCTCACTAGGGACACAGTATTTGTTTATGTATCCACACATGTATTTAAGTTTTCGGTCAATAAAATTCTAGCATGAATAATAAACCTTTATCATGATTAAGGAAATATAATAATAACCATTTTATTATTGCCTCTAGGGCATATTTCCATCAATCTCCCACTTGCACTAGTGTCAATAATCTAGTTCACATCGCCATGTGATTAACACCCATAGTTCACATTGCCATGTGATTAACACCCATAGTTCACATCGCCATGTGATTAACATCCAAAGAGTTTACTAGAGTCAATAATCTAGTTCACATCGCCATGTGATTAACACCCAAAGAGTTCTAAGTTGTGATCATGTTTTGCTTGTGAGAGAGTGTTTTAGTCAACGGGTCTGCAACATTCAGATCCATCTGTTATTTGCAAATATTTATGTCTACAATGCTCTGCATAAATCTACTCTAGCTAATTGCTCCCACGTTCAATATGCATACAGATTGATACTCGGAGTCATCTGGATTAGTGTCAAAGCTTGCATCGACATAACCCTTTACAACAAACTCTTTATCACCTCCATAATCCAGAAAGATTTCCTTATCCCTCTAAGGATAATTTTGACTGACGTCCAGTGATCCACTCATGGATCACTCTTGTACCCCCTTTGCCAGACACATGGAAAAGCACACATCAGGTGTGGTACACAGCAAGGCATATCGTATAGAGCCTATGGCTACGACATAGAGAATGACTTTCATTCTCTTTCTATCTTCAGTCGTGGTTAGGCTTTGAGTCTTACTCAATTTCACACCTTACAACTAAAGCAAGAACTCCTTCCTTAACTGATCCATTTTGAGCTCCATCAAAATCATGTCAAGGTAGGTGCTCTTTGAAAGTCTTATTAAGCGTCTCGATCTATCCCTATAGCTCTCGATGCCCAATATATAAGCAGCTTCACCGAGGTCTTTCATTGAAAAATTCTTATTAAAGTATCCTTTTATGTTATCCAGAAACTCTATATCATCTCCAATCAACAATATGTCATCCACATATAATATCAGAAATGCTACAGAGCTCCCATTCACTTGCTTGTAAATACAGGCTTCACCGTAGGTCTGTATAAAACCACATGCTTTGATCACCTCATCAAAGCATATATTCCAAGTCCGAGATGATTGCACCAGTCCATAGATGGATTACTGGAGCTTGCACACTTTGTTAGCACCTTTGGGATCAACAAAACCTTTTGGTTCCATCATATACAACTCTTCTTTAAGAAACCCATTAAGAAATGCAGTTTTGACATCCATTTGCCAGATTTCATAATCATAAAATGCGGCAATTGCTAACATGATTCAGATAGACTTAAGCATCACTATGGGTGAGAAAGTTTCATCGTAGTCAACCCCTTGAACTTGTCGAAAACCTTTCGCAACAAGTCAAGCTTTGTAGACAATGATATTACCATCAGCGTCTGTCTTCCTCTTGAAGATCCATTTATTCTCAATGGCTTGCCGATCATCGGGCAAGTCCACCAAAGTGCACACTTTGTTCTCATACATGGATCCTATCTCAAATTTCATGGCTTCAAGCCATTTTTCAAAATCTGTGCTCATCATAGCTTCTTCATAGTTCGTAGGTTCACCGTTGTCCAACAACATGACTTTCAGGACAGGATTCCTGTACCACTCTGGTGTGGTACATGTTCTGGTCGACCTTCAAGGTTCAGTAGCAACTTGATCCGAAGTTTCATGATCATCATCATTTTATTCTTCTCTAGTTGGTGTAGGCATCACGGGAACGGGTTTCTCTGATGTGCTACTTTCTAATTCGAGACAAGGTACAACTACCTCATCAAGTTCTACTTTCCTCTCACTCACTTCTTTCGAGAGAAACTCCTTCTCCAGAAAGCACCCATTCTTAGCAACAAAGATCTTGCCTTTGGATCTGTGGTAGAAGGTATACCAATAGTTTCTTTAGGGTATCCTATGAAGACGCACTTCTCCGCTTTGGGTTCGAGCTTATCAGGCCGAAGCCTTTTAACATAAGCATCGCATCCCTAAACTTTAAGAAACGACAGCTTAGATTTATTGCCAAACCACAGTTCATATGGTGTCATCTCAATGGATTTAGATGGTGCCCTATTTAACGTGAATGTGGTTATCTCTAATGAATAACCCCAAAATGATAAAGGCAAATCGGTAAGAGACATCATAGGACGCACCATATCTAATAAAGTATGGTTACGATGTTCGGACACACCATTACGCTGTGGTGTTCCAGGTGGCGTGAGTTGTGAAACTATTCCACATTGTTTTAAATGAAGGCCAAACTCGTAACTCAAATATTCACCTCCGCGATCAGATCGTAGAAACTTTATTTTCTTGTTACGATGATTCTCCACTTCACTTTGAAATTCTTTGAACTTTTCAAATATTTCAGACTTGTGTTTCATCAAGTAGATATACCTATACCTACTTAAATCATCTGTGAAGGTTAGAAAATAACGATACCCATCGCGTACTTCAACACTCATCGGACCACATACATTGGTATGTATTATTTCCAATAAGTCATTAGCTCGCTCCATTGTTCTGGAGAACGGAGTTTTAGTCATCTTGCCCATGAGGTATGGTTCGCAAGTACCAAATGATTCATAACCAAGTGATTTCAAAAGTCCATCTACATGGAGTCTCTTCATGCGCTTTACACCAATATGACCTAAATGGCAGTGCCACAAGTATGTTGCACTATCATTATAAACTTTGCATCTTTTGACATCAATATTATGAATATGTGTATCACTATGATCAAGATTCAATAAACCATACACATTGGTTGTATGACCATAGATGGTTTTATTCATGTAAACAGAACAACAATTATTCTCTGACTTAAATGAATAACCATATTTCAATAAACATGATCTAATCATGTCCATGCTCAACGCAAACACCAAATAACATTTATTTAGGCTCAACACTAACCCCGAAGGTAGAGGGAGTGTGCGATGGTGATCATATCAATCTTGGAAACACTTCCAACACACATCGTCACCTCGCCCTTAACTAGTCTCCGTTTATTCTGCAACTCCTGTTTCGAGTTACTAATCTTAGCAACTGAACCGGTATCAAATACCCAGGGGCTACTACGAGTACTAGTAAGGTACACATCAATGACATGTATATCAAATATACCTTTGTTCACTTTGCCATTTTTCTTATCTACCAAGTTTTTGGAGAACACTTTTATCTTGAAATTAAGTGAAGGAATCATCTTATAATGCTACCATCGATCTAAGCAAAATAAGATGCATAAGGATAAACATCACATGCAATCAAAATATGTGACATGGTATGGACATCATCATCTTGTGCTTTTGATCTTCATCTCCAAAGCAACGTCATGATCTCCATCGTCACCGGCTCGACACCTTGATCTCCATCATTGTGCCAGGGTCATCTTGCCAACTATTGCTAATGCATAGCTATAAAGTAAAGCAATTACATGGTGCTTGCATCTCATACAATAACTTAAAGACAACCCTACTGCTCCTGCTGGTTGTCGATATTACAAAACATGATTATCTCATACAACAACTTATATCACATCACGTCTTGACCATATCACATCACAACATACCCTGCAAAAACAAGTTAGACGTCCTCTACTTTATTGTTGCAAGTTTTACGTGGCTGCTATGGGAAACTAGCAAGAACCGTTCTTACCTAGGCAAAACTACAATGGTGATTTATCAAGTTTGTTGATTTAACCTTCTTCAAGGACCGGCCGTAGTCAAATTTGATTCAACTAAAGTGAGAGAAACAGACACCTGCCAGCCACCTCATGCAAAACAAAATGCATCAGTCAGTGGATCCAATCTCATGTACGGGGACATGTAAGGTTGGTCCAAGCCACTTCATCCCACAATGCCGCTGAATCAAAATAAGACGTTGGTGGTAAGCAGTATGAACATCACCGACCACAACTCATTTGTGTTCTACTCGTGCATATTATCTATGCATAGACCTGGCTCTGGTACCACTGTTGGGGACTGTTGCATGGAAAACAAAAATTATCTATGCACATGCAAGATCATCCATGGAGATGCATAGCTACTAGAGGGGGAGAGCATCTTCATACCCTTGAAGATTGCTAAGAGGAAGCGTTTAACAACGTTGTTGATGTAGTCGTACACCTTCATGATCCAACCCGATCAAGTACTGAACGTACGGCACCTCCGCGTTCAACACATGTTCAGCTCGATGACGTCCTCGCCTTCTTGATCCAGCAAAAGGGGCGAAGTAGTAGATGAGTTTCGGCAGCACGACGACATGGTGACGGTGGTGGTGAAGAACAATCTCCGCAGGGTTCCGCCAAGCACAACGGAAACTAGACGGAGGATAAACTAGAGAGGATGGGGTTGCCGGCAAACGGCTTGGTGAATCCTAATGTGTTCCAGGTGCTAGCCCTACCCCTCTATTTATATGTTGAGCCCTGGGGTCGTTTCTTGGTGAAAGAGCCTCCTCAAAGTTGGTTTAGCCCGCAAGGAAGAGTCCTTCTCAGACTTCCAGGACCAGACGCCACAGTCCCCGGCGTCTGGCCCAGACGCCATGGGCCTCGGCGTCTGGCCCAGGGCCAGGCGCCATATGGTACCGACCTCTGCAAATCTTCTTTTTGCACGACCTAAAGCCCCGCCCAACCATATCATCCAATATATCGATTTTTACCTCCGGACCATTCATGAGCTCCTCGTCATGTCCATGATCTCATCCGGGACTCCGAATAACATTCGGTCATCAACATACATAACTCATATAATACTATATTCTTAACGAACGTTAAGCATCCCGACCCTACGGGTTCGAGAATGATGTAGACATGACCGAGATGCTTCTCCAGTCAGTAACCAATAGCAAGACCTAGATGCCCATATTGGTTCCTACATATTCTACAAAGATCTTTATCGGTCGAATCTTTATGACAACATACGTAGTTCCCTTTGTCTGTCGGTATGTTACTTGCCTGAGATTCGATCGTTGGTATCTCCATACCTAGTTCAATCACGTTACCAACAAGTCTCTTTACTCATTCTATAATACATCATCTTACAACTAACTCCTTAGTCACTTTGCTTGCAAGCTTGTTGTATTACCAAGAGGGCCCAGAGATACCTCTCGAACACATGGAGTGACAAATCCCAGTCTTGATCCATGCCAACCCAACAGACACCTTCGGAGATACCTATAGAACATCTTTATGATCACCCAGTTACTTTGTGATGTTTGATAGCACACAAGGTATTCCTCCGGTATCCGAGAGTTGCATTATCTCATGATCGAAGAAACATGTATTTGACATTTAAGAAAGCAGTAGCAATAAACTGAACGATCATAGGCTATGCTAACAGATGGGTCTTGTCCATCACATCATTCTCCTAATGATGTGATCCCGTTATAAAACGAGAACTCAATTCTATGGTTAGGAAACCTTAACCATCTTTTGATCATCGAGCTAGTCTAGTAGAGGCTCACAATGGACACTGTATTTTTTTATGTATCCACACATGTATTTAAGTTTCTGGTCAATAAAATTCTAGCATGAATAATAAACCTTCATCATGATTAAGAAAATATAAGAATAACCATTTTATTATTGCCTCTAGGGCATATTTCCATCAGCTAGGACAAGTACCAGACGCTTTTAGTCATTGTCAGGGGGATTTCGTGGTGATGTCCAAGATTTAGGGAATTTATGAAAGCAAGGCACACGTGGAAGATCTAGGTACATGATTTCACCTGGTGGAGGTTTTACCCTGGTTCAGACCCTGTTCTAGGGGTAACATCCTACTCCTGCCTGGATTTTTTCTCTTGTGTGAGTCGAGTGATTACAGAGAATTTGTCTAGCCTATAGACTTGAGTTTACTTGTCTATGCCTCACGCCCTTCCCACCTTATATACCACGGTGGAAAGGTGGATTTACAAGGGCTGTTATGAGCCATGATGTAATAATGAGCATAATAGTGGCAGTCACTCGCGGAATTATCATGTCGCCAGAAGAGACGCCTTGGTGGTGTTGTGGGTAACTTTCGTGTTGATTGACAACGTCTTAGTCCATTTGGATTGACGCCGTGGTGTTTTAGCCGGATGGGCTTCGTGATGTTTAGCCAGATGGGCTTTATCGATACCACCATTAGATATTCTCCTGATGAATACTGGGGCCATGGACCATGCCGGGCCCAATCCTTGTCATGGCCTACCTTGGGGGATCCCGTCGCCAGACGCTTTTCCCAAAACTGTGACAAAAACATCAATATAATGAGTCACCAAATTTTAACTTGGAAAACCAATAAAAATTGGGTAAAAAGCATGGACCAGAGCCACCCAAAGTTTCTTTCACTAGTACTAAATGAGAGATACATAAATTTCTTCTGGGGACAACACGAGGCGACCATACATCATGACCTTTGTATTTTGGATAAAGATAACTAAATTTGGAGCGCCAAGAGATAGGTGTTGAGGCAATATCACAGAAGAATCTGGAACCACAACTTAAAACAGAAAATGTGGTGGATCCAAACTTCTCAACTCTAGGCAGGAACTATGTTTGCATGATAGCAAGCTTCTTTCTTCAATCTTTTCCTCTTTTGTTTTCTTATCTAAGGGAGGCTAATCTGGATTTTTTGTCACTTTATTTGGTGGCTACTAGATGGGATGTTAAACATACCCTTCTCTCATGTGCAAAGTACAAAATGCCGTATATAGGTCGTGAACATTAATGGGGTGGTGGATACTTACACTTGTGTTGTCTAAAAGGCTCCAAAAATCATCTCCGAACAGCCCACGTGAGGAGGATATTCTCCACAAATATTCACACACATAGCAATATCATGCATCATAACAAACTTGGGAAGGTGTGTAACTCCCCTAGGAGGCCGGAATATTGATTAGGGTATGATCACAATTTATTTGATTCAAAGAATTTTCATAAGAATTTAGGATTATAATTCTTAGAATCTTTTCCCTATATTGATTGTTTGATTCATAGGATTGAGTCCTATTGAATTTTTTTCCTAAGGATTTCTTTGTGCTACTTCCCATAGGATTTCTAGCATCCACTCAAACCTCTTTGAGAAAATCCTTTGATTTTCTTTTGATGCAATTAAACAACTAAATGTAAGATTGAGATGACCGTGCCATTTCAATCATATGTTTTCTCTATTCCCGCGTTTTATAATCCTGTGAAACAAAGAGGGCATTAGGACATTGATTAGGTACAACACACAGTTAGGTCGTTATAAAAATAACACACACGGATCATGTCATATGCTTGTTAACACGTACGGTGGGTAGAATGCTAGCTACCGAAGGCAACACTACAACCTGTCTACAACTGCTTAACACATCACCTATTCTTTTTCTTCTTCTTTTCAGAGTATATATATATAGAATCTTAACATGTGTTGCTCTGAGCTCCAAACTACTACTCACCACAGTCCACACCCAACGGACGACACAATACACACCCGCATAAACAGTAAAATGAGGGGAAATAAAATAAAAATATCTAGAAAATTTAGACAATAAGCTCCTTGCATCTTCTAACTAGTGAAATTTTATAAGTAAACATATGTGTGGTGATCTCAACAAAAATAAATAAAGATATGTGCTATAAAAAGGGCCTTTTAGAGCACCGTTTATTTTTTTGCCTAGATTACCACACATGTATTTTCATTGCCAAAATTAGAGTGCAATTAGAACATGAACATGTCTACTGCGAAAAACATTTAGATTTTTTATTAGTTTACTATATTTCTTCAATTCACTGTGGTAGTCTCATTTTACCGCTCCAACTATCTCAAAAGCAATGAACAATAATAGACCGTGGGCACATTTCTTCACATAAATAACCCCCTTCTCCGAATTAACCGTAGATACACACATTTCAGCGACAATTAATTCCAGACGGAGGTTGTATTGCCTGCCGCAACAAGATAAATCAACAGACCTCACAGCTACATGCACATAAGCAGAAAACCATATAGTACTCTTTAAGTCACTTTACAAAAATCAAATAATCCCAAAACACTTAAGCGCGGTGCATTAACTCTCACTTTGTTTCTTGTTTCTTGACATATCAACCAATAAGAGATGTGGGGCGTGCATGCTTTCAATGACATATCAACCAAACATGACGTGCAGTGGTTAGTTCATTGCATGTAATGCTATTAATTAACAAATAAATATTAAGTTTTCTCGTTTTTCCCTCATCCTTGGTCACGGTGCACATCCTAAGGTCTCTTCCAGTTTACAGGCCGTGCGCTTACCCCTAGGTCGTCAATTTAACCAACCTAATACAAGTCATATATTACAAAAAATATACCAATATAAACTTCAGATGTTCTATTTTGAAACGATATAATTTTTGTGTTATATAATTTATATTAGGGTGATAAAATTGACAACCTAGGTATATGCGCAAGACTTGTAAACTAAAACGAAGTACTACTAATTATTGTGAAGTTTTGCAAACACCATTAAAGCGACTTTAGTCGGACACTGAAATAGCTGAAATAAAGCGAATGTCAGGCAGCTTGAGGAAGTGCACTGTCACGAGGCTACAAAATTAATGGAGGAGTACGCGGCATATCACACAACAGATTACGCACTTGCACCTCGGCGCACAACCGCACATACACGAGCAATGCTACACATACGGGTAATTACGAGCAGAGATTAATTACGGCTGATTTGGCTTAACAGAATTGAATAGAAGGAGAGTGAGGCGGGATCACCCCGGGTAGAAATAAGGGGGGCCGAAGAGATTTAAGAGGCCCCGTAAATGCCGAACCTGTACGTCTAGGATTATTGCACATACACAGGAGCGGAAGTTATTTCCACAATCATGCGCGTCCGTATCGTCCCGTCGCGGCCGATGGATTTGATTAGGAGTGATCCTTGATGACGTCACAGTAGGTCCCCTGCAGCTCTTCCACCAACTTCAGCAACGCGACACGTGAGGTGCCACCGTCGCTCACCGCTGACTTCACGGCCTTCTGAGCCCAGGCCGCCTTCGCTCGTATTTTCTGCCCGTCCGCGTCGCCGGCGTCCATCAGCCTCCTTACCTTGCGCTCCACCTCCGCCCTGCCCGCCACACCCCCGGCGGTCGTTATCCTGACCCCGGCGCCGATGATGTGCGTGACGTGGTGCGCGTTCAGGTGCTGCTCGGCCATCTGTGGCCACGCCAGAACGGGCTTCCCCGCTGCCAGGCTCTCCATCACCGAGTTCCACCCGCAGTGGCTCACGAACCCTGCCACCGCGGGGTGAGCTAGCACGCTCCTCTGTGGGATCCACCCGCGGACGATCCTTCCGTGCGGCCCCACGTCCACCGGCGGTGACCACGTGCCGGACCGGACGGCCCAGAGGAAGGGGTGGCCGGACTGCACCAGCCCGCGCGCCAGTTCGTCGAGCTGCTCGTCGGAGATATGGGCCTGCGTGCCGAACGACACGTAGATCACCGACTCCGACCGCTCCGCCATCTCGTCGAGCCAGGCGAGGCACCCCTCGGGGTCCTGCTCCCCCTCGCGCTCCGGCACGTCGCCGGCGGCGAGAAACAGAGGGCCCACCAGCCAGGCCCGCGCGTCCGGCTGGTAGAACGATATGAAGGCCGATACGTAGTCCTCGTCCAACATGGCGAAGCTGTTGACCAGGACGCCCCAGCTGCGCATGTCGGACTCGCCGATGTCATCGATAAGGAACCGAGTCACTGGGTCCTCGGCGTCACCGATCTTGGCGATCGTGTCCGGGACATCCGCTGCCGTGATCCTTACGTGTTCCGGCATACGGGACAAGTGGAAACTGGCGCCGGACGGCGGCGGGCTCGTGATGAGCGATTTGCAGGCGGCCATCGAGAAGCAGGACATGCCGTGGAACACGATGCGGCGGACGCCGGCGTCGGCCGCGACGCGGTGCGTGAACCCGAGGAAGAAGTCGGAGACGAGCACGAGTGGTGGGGCCGAGAGCGACGCCATGAACTCCGCGAAGGGCTCCCGCAGGAGCGCCGTGGCGCGCAGGAACGTCGGGTACAGGTCCGGGCCAGGCAGGGTGTCCGTGGACTCCACGCCGGATGGCAGCGGCGGCAGCGACGGGAACGGGAGAACGGCGAGCCGCACCGACGCCGGGAGGCGGCTGCGGGCGAAGGCGAGGTTGGCGGGCGTGACGACCACGGTGATGCGGAGGTTCTTTTGGTGCTCGGTGAGCGCCGTGGCGAAGTGAAGCAGTGGGAGGGTGTGGCCCTTGGCCATGAACGGAAACACGACCACGTGGTCGCGGCCGGCATGGTTGCCCGCGCCGCTCGCGGCATGGGTGGGCGCAGCAGCACCGTTGGTGGTGGTGGTGGTGATGGCCATGGCAGGGCGTTGCCGTGTATGGTTTGCAAGTTGGGTTCTGACTTGTGAAGGGTGGGAGCCTATGGTGAGGTGTTGAGCTCCTATATAGAGAAACTCAATGCTCGGATCGTCTGTATCCCTCGATATGCGGAATCAATGCTCTTCTGGAGATGATATCTATTGCACACACTATTTTTCCAAGTTCAGTTTCGGTACATACACTTGTTAGGTAGGAGTAGTAGTCTGAATTCACAATCTTGTCAACATACAGCGTCTTAAAGGTCGGAAAGTTAAGGTTGAGTGCACCTGTCTATCCAGCTATCTCAAATTTTCGAAAATCGTGTAACAGCAACGGTTCATAGCCAGGGTGCTACCGGTCCGCTATGGCCATAGCAACGGTTCATTATCGCAATAGCAATGCTTCATTACCAGAGTACTAGTGTTGCAATAGAGTCAATTTTAGTTCGCATGGGGCCAGTTTCTTCCTGCCACCCTACTCATTGCTTCTTTTCATGGCTCTGTGCAAGTGTGCATGATGAGACAATGTACTTCTCTTTGCGTACACCTTTCACGTAGGAGTTAATTATACACCTACAATGCATGAATTTGCGCAATGGGTACAGATTCATACACAAAGTTGAAAAACGATACAAACGGATCACTGTATTATAATTTTGGGGTATAGGCAATTGAACGCTCATCTTCGCGGGAATCAAAATGCTTCAATTGGCTCTATTGTCCAAAGCTGAGCAAAGATCATCGCCTGGCACCTCATGAGAGACAGACTCCTAGGCCAGGATGAATCGATGTCTGCTCATGCTGCCAAACTCACACCAATTCTGGAGTGCATATGTTTGCAGTACACCATATTTCTCGATTTGGACTGACGCCTATAATAAATGTTAAAAATATAGTTAGTAACTTGACTCTTTAGGCCTATCGGCTAAAACCCCGATTGTAAGGTGGTCACCACGTCTTCGTGTGACTATTTCTCCTTGTGTTTAACCTCACCTATATAATCTTTTTGAATTTTGGCTAATGATATTTAAGTAGCAAAACTCCCCCTTCAAAAAATACTGCTCCATTTCAAGTAAGCACAACATAGTATATTTCAGAAACATATATATACTTGGGGGATGCTAGCACTTTTCATTATTTTTTTGCCATAAACATGTATATGTAGCAAATTATTTTTCCAAAATGTCTCCATTTTGGATCCGTAAAAATAATGGCAAAGACTGGTAGTCTTATCCTATACACCTAAATAGTTTATCCCCAGTACTTCTATTATCTTAACATGCACCGATGCTGCATCATCAAAGGCCCATCACAACATGCATGGGAATTATTTTTCATTATTAGTTGATCTTCACTAATTTGTCTCAAAAAAAGTTGATCTTCACTAATTCTATTTTATTTTAACATGCACACATGTCACTTCATCAAAGACCCACCCAACATGCATGGGAAAATTTCAATGATTATAATACTACCTATATTCAATAAATATTTTCAACTACACAAAAATCCAATGCAATATATAATATGTATTTTTAATTTTTTTCCATATATTATTAATTCAAGTGTTTCATATAACCAAATCTTATTGAAATATATTGTAACATATTCCCGCCGCAACGCGCGGGGTATCATCTAGTATACCCAAATAGTTCATCTCCCCTACCTCTATTATCTTAACATGCACACATGTCACCTAATCAAAGACCCACCATAACATGCAGGAGAAAAAAGTTTTCATTATTAGTTGATCACGTGCACACATCTAATATCAACACACATGCCACCTTATCAAAGGTCCACTCAACATGCATGCACAAAAGTTTTTCATTATATTGTCACTTATGTTCAAATATTTTTTGGCTACACAATAATCAAATATAATATATAATATCTAGTTTTAGTTTTAGTTCATATATTGTTAATTCAACTATGCATGTTTCATGCAATCAAATCACTGAAATATATTGTGGTAGATTGATGCAGCAATGCGCAGGGTATTCGCTAGTTAGCATAACAAATATGCAATGGGGAAAGTTGTACAATTCACGGAGCAGATCTTGGCACAGACTTTTCATGGTAATTAGAGATAGAACAATCTTTAAGTTGCTTGACAAATTTCCTAAAAGTTGACACATGCACGTGACCAAGTATTGTATGTAGACTTCATTTGTGGAGCAAAAGACGTGCATTCCATTGCCCTATCTAAAAAACTTCCACCAAAAGGGACTTGGAAATTTGGAACCCCTTATGACTAGCAAATTAAAAAGAACTACGGAAAATAAGAAAAGCTATTTTTTTTCTGGTAACATATGTATTCCATGGGTATACTCGCATATGAAGTTTCACGAAAATTGGCGTCCACGGTATTCTGGGAAAAATGACAAAATTGAAGCTAAAAAAACATTGTTTGAATGAATAGTAAGATCCCGGTTGTATTTTCTTTACTAAGAATACCACGAGTGCCATTCCGTCACGAAACCTCACACACAAGCAGAATGGTTGACCAAGTTTGGTACCCCCAAAATTCAGATTTTTTTAGTTTTTCTATTAGTTTCCCTGATTTTCCTATTCACGTGGGTATGTGTGGTGATTCACCTTTGTATTTTCAACTAAAAAAAGTTATTATTCTATCTAAATTAATAGTCTTTTATTGTGAAGAACGCATATAAATACTCCCTCTGTCCCAAAATAAGTGACTCAAGTTTGTACTAACTTTGCCAAGTTAGTACAAAGTTGAGTCACTTATTTTGGGACGGAGGAAGTATGTGTTTCCAAGGCACATACTATAGGACCATAGGTACATGACTGCAAATTTTCATTATTTTTTGAAGCTTACCAGAACACCTTTTAAATTTTCTTAAAGTAAAAGGTGGAAGCGAGCTGGTAGTGCAAAATCCACTATTTTAATTACAAACTCATCTTACATAAGTATGTTAGCAAAAAGAAATTACAGGGTTGTGAAATATCTTATGAAAGGGTTACTTATGTTGTTCAACAATCAACTAAACAGTTTAAGAAGCGACATGACACACTGATTTTTTTTTTCTTTCTAATGCCACACCAGGACAAAACAACACGAATGTCAACGAACAAGTTGCTCAATGGATAGAGGAGATACGTGTGGTTACATCCAAAACCGAGCCGGGAGCATCCGGACATGAAAAGAAAAACCAACTGTATTTGTGCACACAGCCTATTGATTAATTGCATCTGTGTTCTGACATCAAATCCCTGTAGGCTATGGCGACTCTTTAGCCCCCCTGTGTGGCTGTCTCTGCTCGTTGCCTTCTTTGAAGCATAGAGGATCGCAGCTACTATAGATAAGAAGCTAGCACACATTATATCATTTTTTTGGGTACAGAGATATCATTACCTCATAATCAAATGTGAAATATAATGGGATGATAACATAATTAAAGATGTCAATATCGGCTTTGCTAAATCTTGCATACGCATCAGATATATTTTTCTATAACACACGGAATGTGCAAATTTTTGTAATCATGTCAATCTGAAAAGAAAAGAAAAATCCCTTCTGCCATGTACGGTTCACAGTCTCCATTGCTTGAAGTGTTGTGTGGAAACACACAGAGAGCGGGATATACACTTCTAAGTCCGCATACTTGGCCCAATTTTTTTGCATCATCCGCTCACCCATGAAACTTGCAGTGTGGAACCCCGCCCAAGGTCAAATTTTCCGCGTGGTTGGACATGAAAAATAGGGTATAGACTGCTGACCGTTTGGCCAACCGGGGGTGGCCCAATTGTGGGTTTTGTTCTCTTTGCAAGCGCGTGCCAGAATCCATCGACCACCTCCTCTTTAGATGTCGGTACACTATTAGACTTTGAAAAATGATAAAACATTGGCTTCAGCTCGAAAGCATCAACACTTCCACTTGGCACTTGGCACGATCAACCAAAGAGTGGTGGATTGGGCTCTCCGACTCTACCATATCGAATATGAAGGCCATGGCTACCCTCTTCATGCTCACCTCTTGGATAATTTGGAATAAAAGGAACACTCGCATCTTCCAACTCAAGAGTGCCTTACTGACAGTTCTACTAGCTAACATCAAGATTGAGGCTTAAACTTGGGTCACCACGGGTGCAAAAAAGTTGAGATCTACCATGCCACGAGAGTAGGCATTTTATAGCAGCGTCGTAACACGATGGGTGTTGTAACACAAACATTGAACTCCTTCTTTCCCTCATAATTAATGAATGATCCAAGACTTTTGCCTCCTTTCAAAAAAAAATTTGCTTGAAGTGGCCTGTGCAGATTTATTTGTACTTCCTCTATAAAATAATATAAGACCATTTAGATCACTGAATAGTGATCTGAAAATACGAACTAGTGGCTTACAATGTTGACCGGTTTGGGATGTTTCTCAAAAA
The DNA here is from genome assembly GCF_002162155.2 of Triticum dicoccoides. Lineage (NCBI taxonomy): Eukaryota > Viridiplantae > Streptophyta > Magnoliopsida > Poales > Poaceae > Triticum > Triticum dicoccoides. Next base: position 487,937,511 of record NC_041393.1, read on the forward strand.
ATGAAAATTTAAGAGAATACGCAGAGAATGTGAGAAGAGCGCTGCTACACGCGACAAATTCTGGATGACTTTCGCGTGATGCAGCACATAGCACCGTGTAATCCTTCATCGTGCGGAGTTCGTCCGGCAACTGTCATGCTCACAGTAGTTTCGATGTGAGAATTCCCGCTAACCTGTTGTCGAGTTCTCTTTTTGTGTGTGTGTGTGTGTGCGCGCGCGGGGACCTGTTGTCGAGTTCGACAGCTCCAAGAACGAACTGGAACGCATCTCATGGAAAAGATAGTAAAAAAAAGAAGACGAACGCATTGGAAGAGGTTGATGTAACTGATTTAAGTAATGCTTGTCAGGAACTCGAGATGCTAGCTCGAGAGTTGAATCTCGTGACATGCCGTCGCTCGTGGGCGGCTATGATAAGACAAATATTATGTTTAAGAGTGGAAGGGTGAGCAAGATGTAACTAGGACAAACTAATTACAAGAGTTAGCGGAAGTATATGTTAATCTGTTGTACTCCCTCCGTCCCCAAATATAAGTCTTTCTATAGATTTCAATAAGTGACTACGTACGGAATAAAATGAGTGAGTCTACACTCTAAAATATGTCTACGTATATCTGTATGTTTTAAAAGACTCATATTTAGAAACGGAGGGAGTATATAGTACGATGCTTGTGAGTTGTGAGCAAGATGCAATTAGCACAAACTAATCAGGAGAGTCAACGGGAGTATGTGCTAATCTGTTGTACATACGATGCTCCATCGTGGACAATGCGTGAATTATTACTTATCAGCAACCACTGAACATCATCTCTCTATCATATTAATACAGTACTTCCTCTATAACCTTTTATAACATGTTTCTAGAGTTCATGACAGTGTTAAAACATACTCCTTCGTTTCAAAATTTTGGTCTTAAATTTGTCTAAATACAGATGTTAAACTGGGGAGAGGACTCACGCCGGGCGGCCGGGGGCAGCAGGTAGTTAACCAATCCTGAGTTCACTGATTAATTACAGCTTTTTTTAGGCGACTGATTAATTACAGCTAGTTCAATCTGTGTGCGTTTGTGTGTGCACGGGTCACGTGCGTGAGTATGCGTGTGTGTGTATAGACATGAGAATGCAATTTACTTTAAAGCTTACAAATCTTATATATCCATCTGTAAACAAATATAAAATCTTTCCCAAAAGATAAATGCCACATATGTGGCATGAAGCACTCTGGCCCTGACATTTTTTACAACTAAAGTCATCATCTAAAAGGAAAAGAAACAAACACACAAAAAAACAGAACTTGTCATCCAAAAAAGTTGCACAATTAAAATTGTCATCCTCGCGTCACTAAATTTACCATTAAAAATATTCAGAGTTGCATATATTCGTGTCATACGTGTGACACTAGAGTCCAAATCTTTTAGATCACTAAAGCAGTTGGTCCTCACTATCTTAGTTATCTCAACATGCACATATGTCATCTCACCAAACATGCCACATCATCATCTCGTTAATTATTTCTTTTAACATGTATGAAAATTTTTACTCCCTCCGATCCTAAATATAAGTCTTTTAGAAATTTTAACACATACAGATTTATATAGACATATTTAGAGTGAAGTATTCATTTGCTTCGTATGTAGTTCCACTGAAATCTCTAAAAAGACTTATATTTATGAATGTAAGGTGTATTTATATTCTCTCTCAACATGCACATGTCTTAACTCTCCACACATGTCACCTTATCAATCACACTAATTATATTCCTCTCGACATGCATGGGAAATACTACTTATATTCGACATATATTCACAACTACTCCCTCGGTCCTAAAATAAGTGCCCAAATACAATTTATCATATATATTTTAAATTTCATCAAAAAATATGGCAAGAAATCTCTGTATCATAATTATTAGTTAAAAGTAAATAACGTGATATCAAAAGAAGATAGCCACGGTTTTGAACGCAGTCGCGCAGCAGCATTGCCCAATGCACATTACCTAGTGCTGCTAGGTAATAGTTTAATCCTATGGCCGTGCTGGGCAGATATAGCCTATAGCTATCGTACTGACGCATTATAGCATCTCTAGCGGATCCTGTATAAGAGCATCTCTAGAAGACCTCGTATAATGCCGACTTATATAAGGTGTTTACAGTTCGTCGAAGATATGTTCTGCGGGTCAAAATCGTGCGCGGCAGAGTAGATCCCGTATATGAAACTGTATAATTTGAAGAAAAAAACTTTCACGGAAGAAATTGCAACCACACTAGTTCATCACATACTACATGATCATTCATAGTTTATCACATACTACATGATCATACATACTACATTCTACTACTACTATTAGAGGGGGCACTACTGCAGAATGCTGCTAACACACCACCATGATCACAGACCCTTCGAGAAACTGTGTGCGATGCAATGATCGCAAACGGTGGTGTAAGAGAACCGTCAACAATGTGCAAAACGTTTGCAATGACGGATGCATCAAACACGGTTCAGATTTTAGTAGCGTGTGCGATGCAGGGCATACGGTTCATTTCAATGAACTATTTGCGATGAGGAGGAATAAAAGAAACAGGCAGCCAGATGAAGGTGTGTGTGATATACAACATACGGTTCACTCGGATAAACTGTTTGTAGTTAGGCAACACAAAAGAAACGGTTAGGCAGGTCAAGGTGTGTGCAATATACGGCATGCGGTTCACTCGGATGAATTGTTTGCATTGAGACAGGAGAACAGAAATGGTTCAATATAACAAGATGTGTGTGATACGCGGCAAATAGGTCTGTAATCAGAAATGTGTGCGAAGACCGATAATAACATAGACGATTGCTTAATAAGACGTATGTGATATTTTCTGTCTACAGAACATGTATTGGCCATTGGGAGATGGGCGGTCATCCAGATATGCCGTAAGGATGCGAAGAGGCATCCTATATCAGCAAGGACTAGTTGTTCCACCAGTAGCTCATCTAAGAGAACTCTCAAGTTAAATGTGCTCAGGCGGTGACTAGATGGAAAGTTGTATTGATGTTAAATTAACTGATAGGATGGGTCATATCGGTCAAATGACCGAAATGACCCATTCCCTCAGCTAATTTAACCTCGAGATCCTTGTTTTTTATTTTTATTTTATTTTTAGCATATGTTAAAGAAGGTCTACCGCATTACTTTTTGACAATGTGTATACGTAGCATATAGTTAATTCATCCGACCTGTTTGTGATGGAATAAGCCATGCGCGTTGTGGGCAAACGCTTGCTAGTGTACAACCGTTTGCGGTTGATGAATTCATCAACGACGGGTTTCCTAGTGTGGTACATGTTCATCTCATCATCATCTACTTCTTGTGCTAACTCCATGTTCCTTTATATTGTAAGTTTCCATTAATTGATGGTGTTCTATGAACACGCCGCCGTTTCCCGCCATTTCCTCACATGTTTCCTGCCACCCGGCAACAAGAGCAACCTGTAGCACATCCATCTTTTCCAAGCATGCCAACGCACCAAAGCGCCACCTCTGCCATCAACCTCGTCGACGAGTAAAACCAGAAGGTTTCACGGCCCGTCGAGGCCGCGGCGCTCCCCGGCAACGCGGTGGATGACGCCATAATGCACGTCATCGCCAGGGTCGAGCAGACCTTTGGCGCATGACGCTTCAGCGTCGCGGATCAAGATAGGCATGTCTGCGCCGAGAGGCTGCAGCTTGCCGCACAACATGATCAATGGCACGCCGCAGAGCAAGCTAGGCGCGTCTGCACCGATAGGCTGCGGCTCGCCGCATGGCGAGAGCGTTGGAGCGCCGTAGAGCGAGAGGCACGACGCGCCGCATAGCAAGAGCGGATCCATCGGCGCTTGCCTGCTGTCGACAGGGCGTCGCAGCTGGGTACACGTCCCGTCAGTACCCTCATTCCTTGCCAGGAGTAGGCACAGGCCCTCTGCGTCGTACTTGCACCAAAGGCCGGCCGCGTCGTACTTGCATCAGACGCCCGCCGCACCGTTCGCACGGGTCGCTCCATTCGCCTTGTCCGCGTCTCGCTCGATGCCAACACGCTGGTCGGTAGGCTCGACCGCCTCCTTGGCCCAAGTGTCCACCTGGGCGCAGTAGAGAAACATGGCCATCGCATCCTTGAGGTGGTGATCTCCGATGAAATAGCCAACTTGGAGCTCGAGATCGCGCTCCAAATGTACCGCGAGCGTGTCAACCGCTCGGACGAACGCCTGCACGAGTTCAGGCAGAGCCAAGAGCTACCGTAGGCAAGGGCCGCTGGTCAGTCTCATGGACGCATTTTATTTTGTTTAGTCGTTTCGACGTGGATAGCTATGTATTCACAGTAATCATACTATTGCTCTGTTTCAATGTGTGTACTTTGTTTTCTGTTCTTATATGTTCTATTTCAATGTGTTTATACGCTTTTTATTCTGTATATGTGGATGATAACAGATACATTCAAATTAGTATACAAAAACAGATAGAAAATGGAATTCATAATATTTATTATATTAAGTTCATCACAGAATATATATATATACATATATATATAATATCATCACATATACGTGATGATACTTAACTACTAGGTACAATGCATAAAATTGAAAACGAACAATGCTAGAACTAATAGTCCCTCCTGCGGCCAGTATTCCGGCAGCCCCTCGCCAGCATCTCCCTGGTGCGCGGCGTCTTCCCAGAGTGGAGGCAGTACCCCACCTCCTCCGCCTCGCAGCGCTTGACGTGCCGATCTGCCTCTTGCAGGCGGACGCGCGCGAACGATCTTGCCATTTCGTTGGGCGCCCACCAGAGCTCCTCATTAGTGGCACGCTGGAGCTTATCGGCCCAGCTCCACACAGCGACGAGGCGCCTAGCGCCTCTGGCCTTCCTCACGAAGTACCCGTCTTCGTACACCTCCTCCGCACGATGACGCGCTCGCCCCAAAGCTCCGCCGCCTCCTTTTTCCAGGCGGCATCATAGGCTTCACAGGCCGCCTGGTACCTGGCATCCTCCTCCGCCATCTTCTTCTTAAAAGCCACTTGCCTGGCTTTCTCAGCCGGCGGCAACGACTTTCAAAGACAAAGATCGCACTGGCCCCAAAACCAATCCAAAGTTGGGGGGTCCAGCGCAGCCTCGTCCGGTGGCGTGTAGGTGTCCTCGTCGCTGCTCTTCGAGTGAGCGTTCTCGGGGGTGGCGACTCCTCGTCGGCGCGTGGGTGGACCGGCGGCCCATGGCAGAGATTTGAGAGAGAGAGAGAGAGAGAGAGAGAGAGAGAGAGAGAGAGAGAGGAAGAGAGAGAGCAAGGGAAGGATCGAGATGAGAATGCAAGCGGGACGACATGAGCAAGGTAGTATTTATTGGCGGCCGGAATCTAGATGGACGGGAACAGTACACACATCGGTCGCCAGAATTTACGAGTATTGTAGCGTGAATTACACACGATTCCCGCAGCAAAATCTATGTGTGAATATAATAGTTGACGGTTCCCAATGCAGAACCATGTCTGATTAATAAAGCCCGCCACTCACCTTCCCAACCTTGAGGCACGAAATAGAGTGCTAATCGTGTGGGGCCGGTTGTTTTGCCAGATTTTACATTTTCTTTTTTGAACACCAGATATTTACATCGTCTAATGATTTTTTAACTCGCACACAAGTACACAAATATGATTTTTTTTAAACCGTTATGGTTTGCCGTTGCATTTAGATGTAGTTAAAATTTGAATTACGGTCATTAAATGGCTAGAAAATCACTTAAATGTCTTCAAAAGGTCAAATGACCCCTGAAATTTTCCAATTTTTCACATGACAGTTCTATTAGTGCACACTACACGTAGAAGAAAATTGAAGGTTGTAAGAGGAAGCTATCTGTCGTTCGTCATCAAACATGCATTGTTCTCTTCTCGGAACCACGAGCTTTCTAGTGAGTTGCTTCGGTTTGTGAGGGCTATGTGTCCAAACTTTCGTCAAACAGACCAATTTTTGTACCACATCATCTTGGTGGCATAAAATTACATCAAGCAAGGTTTCATGTTTTTCTAATCATTATTTAATTTTTTAGAATAAAAATGTCATGACACAACATGCATGTACATGTGTCCATGTCGTGAGACCAATATGTTTCAAAATTTCTTCTAATTTACTGCACATGGAATTAACTCGCACACAAGTATACAAATATGATTTTTCAAACTGTTATGGTTAGCCGTTGCATGTACATCTAGTTAAAATTTGAATTACGGTTATTAAATGTCTAGGAAATCACTTAAATGTCTTTAAAAGGTCAAATGACCCCTGAAATTTTCCAAATTTTCACATGACAGTTTGTATCAATGCACACTACACGTAGAAAATTTTTGAAGGCCGTAAGAGGAAGCTATCTGTCGTTCGTTATCAAACTTGCATCGTTCCCTCTCGGAACCATGAGCCTTCTAGTGAGTTGCTCCAATTTGTGAGGGGTGTGTGTCCAAACTTTCATCAAATATGCCAATTTTTCTACCACATGTCCATGCGGTGAGACCAATATGTTTGAAAATTTCCTTCTACTTTACTACACATGAAATTAACTCGCACACAAGTACAGAAATATGATTTTTCAAACTGTTATGGTTAGCTGTTACATGTATCTCTAGTTCAAATTAGAATTACGGTCATTAAATGGCTAGGAAATCACTTAAATGTCTTCAAAAGGTCAAATCACCCCTGAATTTTTTCAAGTTTTCACATGACAGTTTGTATCAGTGCACATTACACGTACAAAAAATTTGAAAGCCGTAAGAGGAAGTTATCTGCCATTCATCATCGAACATGCATTTTCCCTCTCGGAACCACGAGTCTTCTAGTTAGTTGCTCCAATTTATGAGGGGTGTGTGTCCAAACTTTGGTCAAGCAGGCCAATGTTTGTACCATATCATCTCGGTGGCATGACATTACATCAAGCAAGGTTTCATGTTTTTCTAATCATTTTTTTAATTTTTCCGAATAAAAATGTCATGGCACTCCATGCATGTATATATGTCCATGCCGTGAGACCAATATATTTAAAAATTCCTTTTAATTTCCTGCACATGGAATTAACTCGCACACATGTACACAAATATGTTTTTTCAAACCGTTATGGTTAGCTGTTGCATGTACATCTAGTTTAAATTAAAATTACGGTCATTAAATGGCCAGGAAATCACTTAAATGTCTTCAAAAGGTCAAATGACCCTTGAAAATTTTCAAATTTTCACATGACTGTTTGTATTAGTGCACATTACACGTAGAAAATTTTTGAAGGCCGTAAGAGGAAGCTATCTTCCATTCGTCACCAAACATGCATTGTTCCCTCTCGAGACCACGAGCCTTCTAGTGAGTTGCTCCGGTTTATGAGGGTGTGTGCCCAAACTTTCGTCAAGCAAGCCAATTTTTGTACCACATCATCTTGGTGACATGACATTACATCAAGTAAGGTTTCATGTTTTTCTGATCATTTTTTAATTTTTTGGAATAAAAATGCCATGGCACTCCATGCATGTACATGTGGTCATGCCGTGAAACCAATATATTGAAAATTCCTTCTAATTTACTGCACATGGAATTAACTCGCACACAAGTACACAAATATGATTTTTCAAATCATTATGGTTAGTCGTTGGATGTACATCTAGTTCAAATTTGAATTACGGTCATTAAATGGCTATAAATGTCTTCAAAAGGTCAAATGACCCCTGAAATTTTCCAAAATTTCACATGACAGTTTATATCAGTGCACACTACACGTAGAAAATTTTTGAAGGCCGTAAGAGGAAGCTATCTGCCGTTCGTCCTCAAACATGCATTGTTCCCTCTCGAAACCACGAGCCTTCTAGTGAGTTGCTCCGATTTGTGAGGGAAGTGTGTCCAAACTTTCGTCAAACAGGCCAATTTTTGTACCACATCATCTTGGTGGCATGACATTACATCAAGCAATGTTTCATGTTTTCCTGGTCATTTTTTAATTTTTTGGAATTAAAATGCCATGGCACTCCATGCCATTAGACCAATATGTTTGAAAATTCCTTCTAATTTACTGCACATGGAATTAACTCACACACAAGTACATAAATATGATTTTTCATACCATAATGGTTAGTCGTTGCATGTACATCTAGTTCAAATTTGAATTACGGTCATTAAATGGCTAGAAAATTACTTAAATGTCTTCAAAAGGTCAAATGATCCAGGAATTTTCCGAATTTTCACATGACAGTTAGTATCAGTGCACATTACATGTAGAAAATTTTTGAAGGCCGTAAGAGGAAACTATCTGCCGTTCGTCATCAAACATGCACTGTCCCCTCTCGGAACAACGAGCCTTGTAGTGAGTTGCTTCGGTTTATGAGGGGCGTATGTCCAAACTATTGTCAAACAGGACAATTTTTGTACCACATCATCTTGGTGGTATGACATTACATCAAGTGAGGTTTCATGGTTTTATTTTTTTTGGAATTTAAATGCCATGGCACTCCATGCTTAATTGTGTCATGGCCGTTAGGCCAATATGTTTGAAAATTCCTTCCAATTTACTGCACATGGAATTAATTCGCACACAAGTACACAAAATATGACTTTTCAAACTGTTTTGGTTAGCTGTTGCATGTACATGTAGTTCAAATTTCAATTACGGTCATTAAATGGCTAGAAAATCACTTAAATGTCTTAAAGGTCAAATGACCCCTGAAATTTTCCAAAATTTGACATGGTAGTTGTATTAGTACTAAAAAATTTCTCGTACATTTAAAACACCATCCGTTGTCACTTTACTCCAAATTCGTCTTTCATAGCTAATAAAAAATGTCTACAACATCACACCCTTAAGCTAATAAAAAATTCATCTTACATTTGTAGGAATCGTTTGTGATGAAGTTTTTTGGGTCTATTTAAGTCTTCCTCCTTAAGCTTCGCCGGCTCGTCTGCTCTAGTGCCGGCAACCCCCAAATCCAAAAATCCCGATCCCCATTCCCGCACCCCCTTCTTGCCAAGATGACACCGCGGAAACGCTTCGTGAAGGCCCATATGATGGACGCCCCCCCCCAAGTGCCATGATGACCCACAAGTATAGGGGATCTATCGTAGTCCTTTCGATAAGTAAGAGTGTCGAACCCAACGAGGAGCAGAAGGAAATGATAAGCGGTTTTCAGCAAGGCTGCAAGTACTGAAATAAATGGTAACAGATAGTTTGGTGATAAGATAAATGGTAACGAGCAACAAGTAACAAAAGTAAATAAGGTGCAGCAAGGTGGCCCAATCCTTTTTGTAGCAAAGGACAAGCCTGGACAAACTCTTATAATAGGAAAAGCGATCCCGAGGACACATGGGAATATCGTCAAGCTAGTTTTCATCACGCTCATATGATTCGCGTTCGGTACTTTGATAATTTGATATGTGGGTGGACCGGTGCTTGGGTGTTGTTCTTACTTGAACAAGCATCCCACTTATGATTAACCTCTATTGCAAGCATCCACAACTACAACAAAAGTATTATGGTAAACCTAACCATAACATGAAACATATGGATCCAAATCAGCCCCTTACGAAGCAACGCATAAACTAGGGTTTAAGCTTCTGTCACTCTAGCAACCCATCATCTACTTATTACTTCCCAATGCCTTCCTCTAGGCTCAAATAATGGTGAAGTTTTATGTAGTCGACGTTCACATAACACCACTAGAGGTTAGACAACATACATCTTATCAAAATATCGAACGAATACCAAATTCACATGACTACTAATAGCAAGACTTCTCCCTTGTCCTCGGGAACAAACGTAAATACTCACAAAGCATATTCATGTTCACAATCAGAGGGGTAATAATGTGCATAAAGGATCTGAACATATGATCTTCCACCAAATAAACCAACTAGCATCAACTACAAGGAGTAATCAACACTACTAGCAACCTACTAGCACCAATCCCGGACTTGAAGACAAGAATTGGATACAAGAGATGAACTAGGGTTTAGAGATGAGATGGTGCTGGTGAAGATGTTGATGGAGATTGCCCTCTCCCGATGAGAGGAGAGTTGGTGATGACGATGATGATGATTTCCCCCTCCCGGAGGGAAGTGTCCCCGGCAGAACAGCTCTACCGGAGCCCTAGATTGGTTCCGCCTCGTGGCGGCGGAGTCTCGTCCCGAAAGGTTCTCTTCTATTTTTTCTCATGAAAGACTTCATATAGGAGAAGATGGGCGTCGGAGAGCCACCAGGGGGCCCACAAGGTAGGGGGGCGCGCCCAGGGGGGGCGCGCCCCCCACCCTCGTGAGCAGGGTGTGGGCCCTCTGGCCTTCTTCTTTGGCGACGATTTTTCTTTATTTATTTTAAAGTATTCCGTGGAGTTTCAGGACTTTTGGAGTTGCGCAGAATAGTCCTTCAATATTTGCTCCTTTTCCAGCCTACAATCCCAGCTGTCGGCATTCTCCCTCTTCATGTAAACCTTGTAAAATAAGAAATTATAGCCATAAGTATTGTGACATAACGTGAAATAACAGCCCATAATGCAATAAATATTGATATAAAAGCATGATGCAAAATGGACGTATCAACTCCCCCAAGCTTAGACCTCGCTTGCCCTCAAGCGAAAAGCCGATAATAATAAATATGCCCTCATGTTTAGAGGTAGAGGCATCGATAAAAAAATAGAATACGGACATGAAGGCATCATGATTATTTCATAACAGCAACATATATAAATTTTGTCATAAGGTTACTCAAGTTCAAGTGAAGGTCTTTTCACAAAGCCAAAGTATGAATCAGAAACCATATTGAGCATCAACAAATTATACCCTCAGTCATTGAAACAATTGCAATTTATCATAACATCGGAAAGAGTCTATGTCAGAGCTTAAAAGCAAGTCCACATACTCAACTATCACTTAGTCCTTCATAATTGCTAACGCTCACGCAATACTTGTGGTTACGGAGTTTTTATCGGACATAGAGAAAGATAGGGGCTTATAGTTTTGCCCCACAACTTTTTACCTCAAGGGTAACGTCAACAATAATAATTCATGCTCCCCACATCCA
>NC_041393.1:487948948-488071103 GCF_002162155.2 Triticum dicoccoides
TGACTCTTGTATAAAGTAGAGGATAATAATAAAAGATAGGCCCTTCGCAGAGGGAAGCAGAGGTTGTCATGCGCATTTAGGGTTGATGCACAAAATCTTAATGCAAAAGAACGTCACTTTATATTGCCCCTTGTATGTGAACCTTTATTATGCAGTCCATCGCTTTTATTGCGTCCACAACAAGTTCGTACAAAGTTTATTTTCTCCGCACTAATAAGTCATGCATATTTAAAGAGCAATTTTATTTCTTGCACCAATGACAACTTACTTGAAGGATCTTACTCAATCCATAGGTAGATATGGTGGACTCTCATGGCAAAACTGGTTTAAGGGTATTTGGAGGCACAAGTAGTATTTCTACTTAGTGCTGAGAATTTGGCTAGCATGAGGGGGAAAGGCAAGCTCAACACGGTAGAGGATCCATGACAATATACTTTATCTCAGATGTAAGAAAACATACCTCATTATGTTGTCTTCCTTGTTCAACATCAACTCTTTAGCATGTCATATTTTAATGAGTGCTCCCAATCATAAAAAATGTCAATGATAATATATCTATATGTGAAACCTCTCTTTCCTTATTACTTCCTATTAATTGCAACGATGACCAAAGCTATATTTATCAACTCCCAAGAACTTTAAATCATCATACTCTTTCTATGTGAAGTCATTACTTTCAATAAGATTAATATGAACTCTTTGATTCTTTTTATTCTTTTTCTTCTAATCACCCAAGATCATGGCAAAATACTCAATCCCTTGACTCAACACTAATCTATATTATATAGCTCATGGACTCGATTACAAAGAAGGATCATAAAGCAAAACTCAAAACTAGATCATGCCATGACTTTATTCTACTAAATCAAGATACTACTAATAGGATCGAACTAAGAAAAACGGTAAAGATAGGAGTTGTGATGGTGATACGATACCAGGGCACCTCCCCCAAGCTTGGCAGTTGCTAAGGGGAGTGCCCATACCCATGTGATTATGTGCTCGGAGGTGATGGAGGTGGTGATGATGACTGTTGGGGATATAACTATTTGTGTAAGCCGCCCAGGAAGGGCCGGGTTACGCAAAGAGACTCATCAGAGAGAAGCCAAGGCCAAGCATGAAGATAGCGGTTCAAGATGGGCTTAAGGCCCGCTGGCGACTCAAGGCCCGTTGTAGTAAACCGTTGTAATGATATTACTTGTATCATAAGATAGACTTAACTAGTCACCGAGCCGGACATTGTTTATGAGCCGGCCGGGACTCTGTAAGCCGCAGGGCGTCCACACGTGTATATAAGGGGACGACCCGCTGGCGGCTTAGGGCGAGAAACAACTCATCAAGAACCAGACATAGCGTGTCTCGCTCCCTGGTCATCGAAACATCAATACCAACCCAACTAGATGTAGGCCTTACCTTCACCGTAAGGGGTCGAACTAGTATAAACCCTCTCGTGTCCTTTGTCCCGATTTAACCCCTTCAAGCTTCCTAGTTGTGATGGCTCCACAACTAAGTCCTTTCACGAGGACATCTGACGTGACTATTCCACGACAGTTGGCGCCCACCGTGGGACCAGCGCACGGTGGATTTGAGTTCTTGAAGGGCAACTTCGAAGGGCTCAAGGGATACGTGGTGGGCCGGATGACCAAGAGTCGTCGCGGCAAGATCTACATCGACGATGAAGGCTGGGGCCCCGACGCCGGCTCAATTGAGTACGGATACCGGGTCCCCTTCGGCGGAATCCATGTCTTCATCGGCCGGATCGGTGAGCCGGGCCTGAGCCGGACAACTGCACCGACCTCGTCAAGACGGCTCAGCGTGCAAGGAAGACCCGGGATCAACCTGTCTTAAAGCGTGCCTTCGTGGGCTACATCCATGGAGAGGAATTTCCGGAAGGACCTGAAGATGGGGGTGAGACGGCCGTTCCCTCAGACGGTGACTCATCCACCGGCTCAACAGATTCATTGTATCAGGTGCAAGACGGCGTGCTCGGGGGCTGTTCCGATGGCAGCAGTATTTCGGACCCCTGTGAGCCGCCAAGATGGGCAGGGATCTTCATGGCTGGAACTCAGCCCGGTGCAAACTCTACAGCTGCGGCAGCAATCACATCCGGGTTAGAAGCAGCCGGGGCAGGTGGCCCCGTGCGCCCACCGGCTCAGGTGCTGATGGATCTCATGGACAAGCTTACGGCCCTGTTAACCGCCACGGTTATTCCTGCAGACAAAGATGAGCATGACGCAGCGGTAGCACAGGTGCATGAAGAGATAGCTCAGGCCAAGGAGGCCTTGGCAGCTGAGGATACTAGACTGGCTACAGAGCGGGCGGCTCTCGACGCCCGTGCGCAACGCTTGCAGTCAGAGGCTTATCAGCTCACGATGAGCTTAAACGCATCCAATGAGGTAATGAGGAGGAGACATCAGAAAACTCAGTCCCGTTTGCCTCCGAATTACGATCCTCGGGTTCTCTTTGCTACACCCGGAGCTGGCCCTAGTAACCCGCCAGAGGCTAATCAGCTTATGACAGCCGGAACAGGAGGACCAGCTCAACCTCGGGAGATGGTACCGCCTCATGTGAGCATGCCACCGCCGCGTTATGTGCCGATCCCACCGGGACACTTTTCCAACCCCATGGAGAACTTAATCGCAGCTTCAACGCATTTAGCGGCTCTTCCCATGAAGGTGATGACCCGGCGCCAGTAGAGACCCGGAGAGTCAGAGAGCTCCTTCAGACGGCTTTGGCTCAGCAGGAGACCTATTCTTACAGCCGGGACAGGATTCATTCAACTCCCCCGCCCTGGTTAGCACCACCTCGCCAGAACCAGAGCCCAAGTTACAGCAGGCACATGGAGTCGGAGGCTTTGTCAAGCAACGCCCAACGTCGTAACCAGCCCGGTGGCTATAACCCGGTGCAAGATCGAATACGTCAGGAGGACGAGCGGGCGGCTCAGGCGGCGGCTCAAGATTTTCCAGAGTATCCCACAACCTCTGTTGAGGTGGGTGTCGCCACTAGGACCGGTGGTGTTCCTTGTCTGGTTCCGGCTTTACGTAATGTGCGGTTGCCCAAAGACTTCAAGGGACCTCGAAAGGTGCCGAATTACACGGCCGACTTGCAGCCCGGAGCGTGGATTGAGAGTTATGAGATGGCCATGGAGCTGTTGGAAGTTAGTGACGTGGCGATGGCTAAGTATTTCACCATGATGCTAGATGGTATGGCTCGGTCTTGGTTAAAGGGCCTACCACCCAATTCCATTGGTTCATGGGGTGAGTTAAAGGCCCGGTTCATCCAGAACTTCAAGGACACATGTAAGCAATCAATGTCGATTGTGGACCTGGCGGATTGCAAGCAGGAGGAAGGTGAGTCCGCCACCCACTGGGTACAACGGGTCAAGGAGATCATTCATTCCTCCAACAAGATGGATGCCAGCTCTATAGTCCTTATGTTGGAGAAAAAATGCCATTTTGAGCCGCTAAGGCAGAAGCTGGGGCGCCTTAAACGTGACCTCACGGATATGGGTACGCTGATAGCGGCTTTAGTCAAATATGCCAATTCGGATAGTACCAAGGATCCCGTGTCTGACAATGAGAAGACATGGAAGGGAAAAAGGAACGGCAACGGAAAGGGCCAGCAGCATAACCCGGGGAATCAAGGTGGCAACAAGCGTAAAGCGGATGGCAACCCGGAGTTTGTGGCTGTCGGTGTCAAAACCGGTGGATCTCGGGTAGGGGGTCCCAAGCAGTGCGTCTTAGGATCAATGGTAACAGGAGGCAAGGGACACGATGTTTTACCCAGGTTCGGGCCCTCTCGATGGAGGTAAAACCCTATGTCCTGCTTGATTAATATTGATGATATGGGTAGTACAAGAGTAGATCTACCACGAGATCGTAGAGGCTAAACCCTAAAAGCTAGCCTATGGTATGATTGTTGTTGTATATCTATCGACTAGCCTGGTCTCGGTTTATATAATGCACCAGAGGCCTAGGATAACAAGAGTCCTAGCCGAATACGCCGGTGGGGGAGGAGTCCTTGTCTTGATCGCCAAGTCTTGTGGAATCTTCCTTGTATGCGGCAACTGTCCGGACTGGCCCATGAGTATACGGCCACGGGGATCCTTGGCCCAATCCAACTGATCGGGAGACGACGTGGTGAGTACCCCCTAGTCCAGGACACTGTCAGTAGCCCCCTGAACCGGTCTTCAAGTTGGGGATGCTCCTCGATTCTTCCGAACTGTTCTTCATCTTCGGTCGTCGGTCTTGAAAACTGGTTCAACAAATCTTCTCATCTTCTATCTTGAGGATCTTTGAAATGCATTCGACGAGTTTACGCGTTGGGTATCCGAGGAGCCCCTTTAAGTTTACGGCCTTTATCAATGCCTTGTTATTTTTATGCCATGCCTTGGGTTTGAAGTTGTTCCCAGGTGGCAACGTCCTCTTGCGTCCGAGCTCCAACGCCGGACTGCATTCGAGGTATCTTTTGCAGCCGAGCACCAATGTCGGACTGCTTCCCAGCTCTAACGCCGGACTATGTATCCGAGCTCCAACGCCGGACTGTATCCGAGCTCCAACGCCGGACTATGTATCCGAGCTCCAACGCCGGGCTTTATCCGAGGTGTCATAAATCACCTTGGTTCAAAGAAGTTTGAAGGAGTTTAACCGAGCTTAATGCCGGAAATTCCCTCTAAGGAGCCAGCCACTTGCATCCGAGCTATATGTCGAACTGCTTCCGAGGTGGTTAAGCACCTCGGTCATGGGCTGATTTTTGGTCAATATTTTTTATTGATGTAATTTATTCTCTGACGAGTTATATAGCCAGTAGCCCTCAAGGTATGTATCGGTCTAAAACCCGAGATGCACCTGAAGGATAACATAAGACCGCTGATCCCCGTAGCCACTGAGACTCAGGTTGATTTGCAAAATTAGTCTGAGTATCAAGTCCTAGCTCGGCAGAATACTTCGGGACACAAAAAGCGGCGTGCTCAGTCCTCGAGACTCAGGTTGGGTGCGGCCGACCAACCTGAGGATCAAAATCTCCTCAGAAACTGTATTGCACTTAAGATTTTCTGCATAGAACAAGCAATGCAGTAGCCCCCGAGACACTGGTCGGGTGGCAACACCAGATCAGGGGATCAATGTGCCCCTTTAATATTTGTAAATAATAAGCCCGAAGCCCAGTAGCCCCCGAGCCTTAATGCGGGCACGGGTGGCCGAATTAAGGATCAATATCCATAGTAAAATCACAAATTATGTGTAATGACTCAATGTATCCAAGTACTTTATGTCATTAATGCTCGGATCCGCATTGTACAAAACTTTGTTGACCGACCATGGGCTTCAACCTCCTCGGCCGGTAGCCGAGGAGTGTTTGTCCTACTTTATAAAAGCCTTTATGAGGGAAAAGATTTACAACAAACAAGGCAATCTGGCCATACGGTTTTATAAACAAAGGTATGCGGAGAGACATGTTATATTACTGTTTAACAGAAGAAATGTCTTCCAAAGAAAATAGTCCCACTATCGGTTCCTTTCTTTGGGTTTTCATGCTAAGCATGATCATGAAACCTCAGCTCCAATGTAAGAGCAAAAGATCAAGGATTTAGTTTGGGAGGCCAGTTAATAGCCCCCGGTAGTGTTCGGCGACAGTCGAGGTCAAGCCGGAAACACTTCGGCCAATGTTATGAATGGCCCGTCATTTAATATAGTCATCGGATCGCTGACCAGTTCGCACCTATTGTGACAGTCAGTTTTCGGCTTTCTCCACTGAGGTGCTTGACCATGCGAGCTGGAAGCACAATCGCAGTGGTTCTCCCTTTGCACACCTAGCTGAACAAAGCGGAACGTAGGAGGCAAGCGCGGGAGCCGGGCAACCCAACTATTGACCGAAGACACAATTCGAAGCTGATGCATATATAGCAATATCCGAGAATGTTTTTGCCGAATCTCTAAAGGTGTCCAGCGTTGCACTGCGAGACTTGTGCTGAAAACACACAAATAGTTAAAAGTGCCAAAAGCTTGGAAAACCAAAAAACGTCAGTAAAAACATGACGTCCGAACAAGATCAAGTGTTCGGTGCCAATCCAAAGTTTGGACTTTAGAAAAAAGTGCTTCTGCCGTGCTTTAACTTTGCAATGACTAAGAAGAAAAACACTTAGTATGAAACGACTCAAATAAACATAAGAGCCCCCAAGCGACTTGGGTAAAAGTTGACTATAAAATGTAAGGTGACATGTAGAATGCCTTCTAGCCGGATTGTAGATCGTTTGTCGTAGCGGACCTTTTCGCTTCAACCTCTGGACCCAATAGTCTGGAGTGTGTCCGAATACCCTCGCGGTTATAAAAACCGGGGCATGCGTGGAGACCAGGCGTAGGGGTCATTAGTGCTTTATCATACAAGTGCCCAACTAGTTATGTTATATTACATGGTTAGTAAGAAACATCTTCCAGGGAGAATAGTTCCGTTAGGGGTTCCTTTCCCTTGGAGGCATGCCCTAAAGTGCATGTCCGGACTGCGAAAAGAGCAGAAAAACATCTGGGGGCAGGTAAATAAATAGGTAAGAAATCATCTTTTAGTTCACCGACCGAGTATTCCTTAAGAACGCTAGCTTTCGGCTTCACCCAGTCTGAGGTACACATCCGGCTGACCCGACAGTAACAATCGCAGAGGTGCTCCCTTTACCACCTAGCCGAACAATCGGGAATGTAGGGGTAAGCACAGGAGCTAGGCAACCCAGCTTGGCCAAAACTTAAGTCATATCGATGCATATAATGGTGAATAAAAGGTACATGCGGAAGTGTGACACATGTGTTGGGCATAAAGCCCGTATTAATAAGCTTCTGTTCAAGAAGCCCCCAGGTATAATGAGCGCGGGTAGCGCGTCAAGTGTGTGCGAATAAAGTTTCGACAATGAAGATTTTTACAAGCAACTTTTTTCCGAAAAAGTATAATGCTTGGTCGAACCGAACACAAGTTAGAAATTTTAAAACTTTGAGCATGAAGGCAACTTAGCTGGTTAATGTGTTTGGTATTGACGATCCGGTCCGAGCTTGATGCGGGACAAGGTTCCATCCCCCAAGCCGGTCCCGAGGTGGCGGAGCAAAGAGCTCGGCACTGTGAAGTGGTGACATAGCATGGTCAATGCAGGACGGCAGAGTGATGCCGAAGTCCCTGGCATGGGGTAATGAAGTGTTGACGAAGCCCCCCGTCCAGCCGAGGTGACGTCAAAGGATATAGTCTGGTTGGATCATTTTCCTGTGCACAAAAAATAGTGCAAACTGGAGATGATAGTAACAATAATAATAAAAAATCGTTGCATAACAAATAATTTATGCAAAGTGAGTAATAAAAGAAATATGGCCTGGCGCTGAAATCAATTCGATGCAGGGCGGCGGCGTGATGCGGTAAAGGCATGGCAAGGCCTGAATTCACAGGTCGGTTCGAGTTCCGGATGCGGCGTTCGCCGGACTATGTACGGAAACTGACCGAACCACCATGCGACAGTCGTTAATGCGGCCACCATTTGATAGACCTATCGCTTGATGGGCGATAAAGCAACGGCATGGCGATGCTAGCAAAGGTTGGCTCGCCGAGGCGAAGCCCTCGGTCCAGCTAACGTGACGGAGCTGGTCGGCCAGCGACGTCGAAGTCTCCGGAGTAGGTTGATGAAGAGATGATGAAGCCCCCGGTCCAGCGATGCAGGTCGTGACGTGGGCGATGCTGGCTTGATGAAGTGACCTTGTGGCGATGCAGGTGTGCCCGCTCCGTGTAATCCGTGGGGCGGCGATGTTGGTTACGATTTATCCTTCGCGATGCCGAACTATTGTTCGGCTGGCCGAGATGATGATCCGAAGAAATTGAGCTCGGCTCAACAAAGCGACGACGTGTCTAACGCAGGTCGGCCGCCGTGGAATGATGTTGTCGAGCTGATTTGACACCGGCACGACGGTGAAGTTCGTATTGGAAGAATACTTTTAATACTACTGGGATGTGTTTGAGAATAAAACACAACACCCCATACGAAAACTTCCTTCAAAAAGGATGTCCGAGATCCCGTTCATAAAGAAGATGAATTCGGGTCGGACTCGTTCTCGCGCAGAAAACAGATCCAAAAAGTGATGCACTAATCGGAAGTTTCCCGGAGTTTGGACGGTCGGATCGAGCTGAATTTTTGGCAGGTGGTAGATATGGGAATTCCGCAGAAAATCAACGGTTGGATCCTCCAAAGGACATCCGAGCTAGATGCTGGATACCACGCCCTAAACTCGTCCGGATTCTCGTCCAGATTCAACAGGGCTCTGGTATATCGGAGATTGCCGGAGATTCCTCCATCGGAACTCGACGAAATTTTTGCAGGGTTGTTGTAGACTTAATTCTGCATAATTCCACCGAAGTAATCGTTTAAGCGACACTCGAGGAGGCGGTGGCGGCGGATACAAGTTGGCTGTCCAGAAAAACAGCACGGACGCCTGAGGGCAATGTTGACGTTGAGCCCCCGAGCTCCATGGATGACTCCTCCACTTCTTGATAGAGATCGGAGTTGGTGTTGATGAAGGCCTTCATCCGAACATGACGATCGGAGGTAGGGCGCAGTTGACCTGCAGTCGAGCCGTTGATCCTTTCGCCGATCACACAGCGGAACTCTCAATGAAAGCACCAATATCGGTGTCAAAACCGGCGGATCTCGGGTAGGGGGTCCCAAGCAGTGCGTCTTAGGATCAATGGTAACAGGAGGCAAGGAACACGATGTTTTACCCAGGTTCAGGCCCTCTCGATGGAGGTAAAACCCTACATCCTGCTTGATTAATATTGATGATATGGGTAGTACAAGAGTAGATCTACCACGAGATCGTAGAGGCTAAACCCTAAAAGCTAGCCTATGGTATGATTGTTGTTGTATATCTATCGACTAGCCTAGCCTCGGTTTATATAATGCACCAGAGGCCTAGGATAACAAGAGTCCTAGCCGAATACGCCGGTGGGGGAGGAGTCCTTGTCTTGATCGCCAAGTCTTGTGGAATCTTCCTTGTATGCGGCAACTGTCCGGACTGGCCCATGAGTATACGGCCACGTGGATCCTTGGCCCAATCCAACTGATCGGGAGACAACGTGGTGAGTACCCCCTAGTCCAAGACACTGTCAGTGGCCAATGCCAACACATGAGGTAAAAACAAGAGATATAAGGGTAAGCCGCCTCGGTCCGGCGGGTCAGGCCCATCTCTTGAGCAGCTACTCAATGAGCCCTGCTCGAAACACGGCACCTAGGAGCACCCCGCCACCCACCTATGGAAGGATTGTGCGATCATGAAGGCATTTAAAAATTCCAACACCTTCGATGGCAGTCACGGATCCGGCGGCGGGTCAGGGGCTGGCGGCTTTCATGGCCCGGGTGGTGGCTCAAATTCCGGTTTTCAGGGGAATTCAGGTGGTAATAATCAGCAGCAGTCTGGTCAAGGAGGGCAGCAGCAGCAGCAGTCGGGTTACCAAAGCCATCCAAAGCAGTTGTGTGGTGGGCAGTATCATGTGTTTACCACTAGCTTGTGCAAACGTGACCAAAAGATTCGTAAGAGGGCCGTGAATTCTGTTGAGCCGGCAATTCCTCGTTATTTGAGGTGGTCAGAGTAGCCGATTATATGGAGTAGAGAGGATCACCCTCCACGGGTCGATAATCCGGGTCAGTTAGCCTTGGTGGTGGCACCCCAGGTTGGTGGGTATAAGTTCACTAAGGTACTCATGGATGGCGGTAGCAGTATCAATATCCTCTACTATGAGACCTTTCAGCGCATGGGATTGACTGAGAAGAATTTGAGAACATCCAACACTATCTTCCATGGGGTGGTTCCGGGTAAATCAGCTTACCCAGTTGGCAAGATTGAGCTGGAGGTAGCCTTCGGAGACGAACATGATTCCAGGGCTGAGAAGTTAACGTTTGAGGTGGTCAAAATCAAGAGCCCATATCATGCTCTATTTGGGTGACCAGCTTACGCCAAGTTCATGGCCCGGCCGTGTTATGTTTATTTGCAGCTCAAGATGCCGGGTCACAAGGGCACCATCACTGTGCATGGAAGCCGGAAGGTGGCTCTGGAATGTGAGGAAGGTGACGCGGCTTATGCTGAGTCGGCTTGTGCGGCCGAAGAGCTCAAGTTTTATCAAGACAATGTTGACCCAGCGGACATGACCTCTGTCGGTGTCAAAACCGGCGGATCTCGGGTAGGGGGTCCCGAACTATGCGTCTAGGCGGATGGTAACAGGAGACAAGGGACACGATGTTTTACCCAGGTTTGGGCCCTCTTGATGGAGGTAAAACCCTACGTCCTGCTTGATTGATATTGATGATGTGGGTATTACAAGAGTAGATCTACCACGAGATCAAGGAGGCTAAACCCTAGAAGCTAGCCTATGGTATGATTGTTGTCGTCCTATGAACTAAAACCATTCGGTTTATATAGACACCGGAGAGGGCTAGGGTTACACAGAGTCGGTTACAATGGTAGGAGATCTACATATCCGTATCACCAAGCTTGCCTTCCACGCCAAGGAAAGTCCCATTCGGACACGGGACGGAGTCTTTAGTCTTGTATCTTCATAGTCCGGGAGTCCGGAGAGCGCGGTGCCTCTAGGGGCTATATCATAGCCCCACCATCGAGCTCCTATGGCTAAGTGAAAGTGATAAAGCATTATAGTCCGGTTGCCTAGTTTGCTATGCTATCACCTCCATCAAAGGACCAAGACGTTGGATTAAGTGTGAAAATGTGCTTTTTTTTTCAAACACCCCCACACTATGTGCGTGGGGGCTGAAGCCAAAGACTGCCATCTTTCAGGTTATAAATACATATACGTTAACGGCCGCACAAGAGATATTTCAATACTTGAACGCACAAGTATAAAAAGTCGTTATATTATAAATATGATCTCACAAATCATACACGTCATTTGAACATGACATTTTTTGAGCACTGCGACTCTATTAAATGAGCGCCCTGCAGGACTTCCTCAAAATAGTGCTCAGCGGGTAATCGGCTCTCGTCCGAACCCCGGGACGCAACATCGGTGGCATTCATCTCTGCCCAGTATGTCTTAACACGGGCAAGAGCCATCCGTGCACCCTCAATGCAGGCCGACCGCTTCATCGCCTTGATATGCGGCACCGCCCCAAGGAATTGCTACAATAAACCAAAATAACTCTTCGGCTTGGGCCTTTCCGGCCACAGATGAGCCACCACATCCATCATGGCTAGTCCGGACAATCTATTCAGCTCAGCCCACTCAGTTAACTGATCGGTCAACAGCAGCGGACGCTCCGGACTATGGAATTGAGACCAAAATAGCTCTTCCATTTCATGATCCTTCTGACTTCGGAAGTGCCGAACTGCATCCGCCGCACTCACCGCCAAATCCAGATAAGAATCCTCCGCACTCCACAACTGGCCCAACTAAGCATACTTCGGATCCGTGAATTTCCCGCGCAACAAAAAGGGCTTTCCAGCCACAATGTCTCCGGTCTGACGCAGTTCCTCCTTTATAGCCCGCATTGCAGAACGAGCATCCTTGGCTTCGGCGTGGCCTTCCTCAGGCCCTCTTGCTCCGCTTGGCGTCTCTTTCAAGAACCTCATAACGGTCGGTAGCATCTTTTAATTTCACGGCCATTACAGCCATTTCCTCCCTGCTTCGGCAGTGAGCAGCCTTCTCAGCTTTTAGCTCCTCCGCTGCCTTCAAGGCAGCCGCATCACTTTTTCTGGCTTGGTCCTTGGCTCGAGAAAGCTCCGCCTGAAGGTCTTCCACAGCAGCGGCACCATTTGCATCAAGCATACATGTTGTAAGGAGTGGGCGTCAGCTCCCTTACCAGGTGACTGCGGAAACACCATTTACCTTGCGACTCGTCAAGTCGTTTATTGACCAGCGTGATGTCCGCATCCGCAACATCGAGTTGTCGCTTCAGTTCGGCAACTCTATCAGTCCGGCTGGCCACCGAACGCTCTGCCACCTGCATAGGAAAGGCGGCATTTCGTAACTAAGATTATGATCCTCGGCACGCTGTCGCTTTCGACAACATATCGAGTCTCAGGGGCTACTATCTATACAGGGCGCACCCTATGTGCAACACTGTCACAAGGTATGTCATTTTTTTTGCGTACCTCAAACCCCTTCAGAAAACTTCCGACGGCCTCATGTAACCCGCTTTCGGTGGATGAGATCCTTTCAATCACCGCAATCATTAATGCACGATGATCTTCTGAGAGAGACGCCCTCTCGAGCAAACCCAGCAGCTCTGCCAGCCGCACTCCAGTGGGTGCCGAACTCCCAGGCCCCGCCGGACTCGGGGAGACCCTCCGTGACGACACCTCAGGGTCGTCGGCCCCGCCTGATGGATCAGCAAATGGAGGCGTTTCGCTCTCCATCATCTCCGGACGAAGGTCCCCCAAGGATGATCTCTACTGGGAAGGGCTGAGATCCGAACTACAAGGTAAAAACTCCGGTTATCCTTAGAAATAAATTAGGGATGCCTTTTATTGTAAAACTTCCCTTTTTTCTACTTACGACTCGCTGGAGGACTGATTCCTTTGGGGAGACTATACTGCCGGGACTCCTCCCGGCGCAGGACCTTCCAGTGCAGATTTCTTTCCCCGCTTCGAGGCTTTGGCCTCCGGGTTTTCGGAAGTGGTCCTCTTCTCCCCCTGGAGGGAGGGATTCTTGATTCCCCCCTTACTGAGAGCCTCCTTAACCGAGGTGGTAGCTTCCCTGTTCCCCCCTTCGCCTTCCTCCGAAGGCGCAACCTCCAACATTTTGATTAACACGGGATCCGGCGTGGTCTCATGGAGGGGGGGCGGACACCGTATCAGTTATCCACTCCTGTTCAAGGGATAGCTGGTTAAAAGGCAAGTCCATGATAAATAAATGGATGATATGTCCGGTCACAGGGCTACTTACTTGAGTATCCGGGCGATTGCAGCTTAGGCCAGCGTCCTCGGTCAAGTCCGGACACACTTCTTGTGATCCGAAGAACAGTTTGTACATCTCCACGGGTTTTGTACCCATAAAGTGTTGGAGAGCTCATGGTCCCTCCGGATTGAATTCCCACAGGCAGAAGGGGCGACGTTTGCAGGGCAGAAGACGCTGAATCAGCATAACCTGCATCACTACGACCAGATTGATCTCCCTCTCTTGGAGATCTCGAATCCGGCCCTGCAATAGGGGTACGTCCTTGGACGGCCCCTAGTCGAACCCTTTATTGACCCACGATGTCAGCCGTGGTGGAGGTCCCGAGCGAAAGGCGGGCGCTGGCCTCTGCCTGCTGCCCCTGGGAGCGGTGATATAGAACCACTCCTATTGCCACAAACCGAGCTCCTCCTGAAAAGAGCCCTCGGGCCATGGAGCATCGGCCCTCTTGCTTATGACCGCCCCACCGCACTCTGCCTGACGCCCCTCAATCATCTTCGGCTCCACATTGAAGGTTTTGAGCCACAAACCAAAGTGAGGGGTAGTGCGGAGGAAGGCTTCGCAGACGACAATAAATGATGAGATATGGAGGATAGACTCCGGAGCCAGGTCGTGGAATTCTAGCCCATAGTAAAACAGGAGCCCCCTCACGAAGGGATCCATCGGGAAGCCTAAACCCCGACGGAGGTGAGGTACGAACACGACGCTCTCGCCAGGCTCAGGGGTGGGAATGACTTGCCCTTGGGCAGGCAACCTATGCGAAATCTCGTAGGTTAAGTACCCGACGTCCCTAAGCTTTAGCACGTCCTCTTTCGTGACGGAGGAGGGCATGCACCGGCCCTGAAGGTCGGAGCCGGACATTTTTGAAGGTCTGGGGTACCCGAATCTGCAGCCCTGGGTGTTGGAACTCGGGGTGAGGGGCGGATTCGATTGAGGATTGAAGAAAAGGAACGGGCCTTGGTCTCATTATAAAGGGGGAGAATACCAAGAGCCGTCCCCGTGACCGTTTAGAACTCGCCTTCGATGGAGGGGGCACGGCAACGGACACGGTTGGGTTACCCATGCCCATATTGATGAGAATCCCGGAATAAGGGGAACACGATCTCTGCTTCGACAAGACGTGCCAAGGAAACCGCTTCGCTAAACGCGCTGAGGCGGTATAATAAAAACGATTCAAGTAAAGGCTTGGTTGTGGTGTGACGTCACGCCATGAAATACGTCAGCAGATTGGACTTGTGTAAATATTATTCTCTCTATGGTGGAATGTGGAATTTGTTTTGCAGAGCCGAACACTATCCTGGTGTTCACAATCTTCTACAAATTATTCGGAGAAGGAACCCGCCTTGCAATGCCGAAGACAATATGCGTGTCGGACTCGTCGTCATTGAAGCCTGGTTCAGGGGCTACTGAGGGAGTCCTGGACTAGGGGGTGTCCGGATAGCCGAACTATCATCATCGGCCAGACTCCAAGACTATGAAGATACAAGATTGAAGACTTCGTCCCGTGTCCGGATGGGACTTTCCTTGGCGTGGAAGGCAAGCTTGGCGATACGGATATGTAGATCTCCTACCATTGTAACCGACTCTGTGTAACCCTAGCCCTCTCCGGTGTCTATATAAACCTGATGGTTTTAGTCCATAGGATGACAACAATCATACCATAGGCTAGCTTCTAGGGTTTAGCCTCCTTGATCTCGTGGTAGATCTACTCTTGTAATACCCACATCATCAATATCAATCAAGCAGGACGTAGGGTTTTACCTCCATCAAGAGGGCCCGAACCTGGGTAAAACATCGTGTCCCTTGTCTCCTGTTACCATCCGCCTAGACGCACAGTTCGGGACCCCCTACCCGAGATCCGCCGGTTTTGACACCGACAACCTCCCTCAAGAAACCAACTACTGAGCATGACCCGGCATTGAAGTTTAAATCAGCCGCTGAAACAAAGCTTGTTGACTTTACCCCAGGAGATGCCTCTAAACAGTTCAGTATCAGTGCCAATTTGGATCCCAAATAGGAAAGCGCGCTCATCTAGTTCATCCATGAGAACCGGGACATCTTTGCATGGAAACCTTCTGACATGCCGGGTGTACCGAGGGAACTCGCTAAGCACACTCTCAATATTGATCCGAAGTATAATCCGGTCAGGCAGTTTCTCCGATGGTTCAACAAGGAGAGACGGAAGGCTATTGGGGAAGAGGTGGCCCGGCTCTTAGCGGCCGGGTTTATTGTGGAAGTTTTTCACCCAGAGTGGTTGGCTAACCCGGTGCTTGTCCTCAAGAAGAACGACACTTGGCGGATGTGTGTGGATTACACGGATTTAAACAAAGCTTGTCCGGCTAATCCCTTTGCCCTCCCCCGTATTGATCAGATTATTGATGCTACGACGGGTTGTGAGCGCTTGAGTTTTTTGGATGCTTATTCAGGTTATCATCAGATCAAAATGGCAGTTAAGGACAAGGAAAAGACGACTTTCATCACTTCGTTTGGAGCCTTCTGCTATGTATCTATGCCATTTGGACTCAAAAGTGCCCAGGCGACTTGTCAACGGTGTGTGCAGAATTGTTTGCATGATCAAATTAGGCGTAATGGTCATGCTTATGTAGATGACATTGTGGTAAAGTCCAGAGAAAAGGAAACCTTAATATCGGATTTGAAGGAGACCTTTGATAATCTCCGGGTCTACAAGATGATGCTTAACCCGACCAGGTGTGTATTTGGTGTACCTGCAGGCAAGCTTTTGGGTTTTCTGGTATCAAACAGAGGCATTGAAGCTAACCCGGAGAAGATTCATGCAATCACCTCTTTGGCTAAACCGGTGTGCATCAATGATGTTCAGCGATTGGCGGGTCGCGTCGCTGCTCTAAGCCGATTCATAAGCCGGTTAGGTGAGAAGGCCCTGCCGCTGTATCAAATGATGAAGAAGGCAAACACTTTTGTCTGGAGTGATGCCGCTGATGCTGCTTTTGAGGACTTGAAAAGACAATTGTCTAAGCCACCAATTCTCGCAGCTCCAATTGATAAAGAGCCTTTGTTGTTATATGTGGCTGCCAATTCACGAGCCGTCAGTGTTGCCATTGTGGTGGAGCGTAAGGAGGCTGGTAAGGAGTATCCGGTTCAGCGGCCGGTTTATTATGTCAGTGAGGTACTCATTGAGTCTAAGCAAAGGTATCCACATTGGCAGAAGCTGGTTTATGGAGTGTTTATGGCCAACCGGAAGTTGAAGCAGTACATTCAAAGTCATCCTATAACTATGGTAAGTTCTGCCCCTTTAGGAGACATCATCCAGAATAGGGAGGCCACATGACGAGTCGCCAAGTGGGCTATTGAGCTTGGGCCTCATGGTTTGAAGTACATGCCTCGAACTGCTATTAAGTCTCAGGCCTTGGTGGACTTCATCAATGATTGGACCGAGTTGCAGGCACCTGAGGAGAAGCCGGATAACACATATTGGACTATCCACTTTGATGGGTCCAGGCCACTAGAAGGCTCGGGGGCTAGAGTGGTCTTAACTTCCCCTCGAGGTGACAAATTTCGTTACGTGCTCCGGCTTATGTTCCCATGTACTAACAATGCAGCTGAGTACAAGGCCTTACTTCATGGTCTTCGGATGGCCAAGGAAATGAGCTTAAGCCGGGTAAGATGCCTGGGCGACTCAGATCTCGTCGCTCAGCAGGTGTCAGGCAAGTGGGATTCCAAGGATCCTCTCATGGCGGCTTATCGATGGGAAGTAGATGTTGTGACTGGACATTTCAAAGGTTATCAAGTGGAGCACATTGATCGAAGGAAGAACGAGGCGGCTGATGCTTTAAGCCGGCTCGGATCTCAACGTAAGCCGGTGCCACCTAACACCTTTCTTGATGTTTTGCATAACCCTTCTGTCAAGGTGCCTACCGAGGAAGAACTAGCGGTGCCAGACCCAGAGGCACAACTAGTGGCGGCTCTTCATGTCATCCCGGATTGGACAGTGCCTTATTTGGCTTACATGACCCGGGGAGAGTTACCTGAGGATGAGACCTTGGCAAGGCAAATTGTCAGGCGTTCCAAGTCCATGACGATTGTTAACGGCGAGTTACACCATCTAAGTGTCACTGGAGCGTTTCAACGCTGTGTGTCGCCTGCAGAAGGCCAAGAAATACTCCGTGAGATCCATGAAGGGGATTGTGGCCATCATGTCAGGTCAAAATCTCTCGTAGCCAAAGCTTTCCGTCATGGTTTCTATTAGCTGACGGCTCATGCTGATGCGGAGGATTTGGTCAGCAAATGTGATGGTTGTCAAAAGTTCTCGCGACGATCTCATGTGCCGGCTCAAGAGTTGCGGATGATCCCAATCACTTGGTCGTTTGCGGTTTGGGGGCTTGACATGGTTGGACCTTTCAAAAGGTCTAAGGATAAAAAGACACATCTGCTGGTAGCGGTAGACAAGTTTACCAAGTGGGTTGAGGCAGAGCCGGTCAGTAAGTGTGACGCGGCCACGGCGGTTCAGTTCATCAAGAAGGTGATCTTTCGTTTTGGATTTCCACATAGCATCATCGCTGACAATGGCACTAATCTCTCTAAAGGTGCCATGGAAGAGTTCTGTCAAACAGAACATATCCGGCTTGATGTTTTGGCTGTTGCTCATCCCCAGTCCAATGGTCAGGCAGAACGAGCAAATCAAGAGATCCTTAGAGGCATCAAGCCCCGGCTTTTAGTCCCTTTACAACGAACTCCGGGTTGTTGGGTAGAAGAGTTGCCCTCCGTGTTATGGAGCATCAACACTACGCCTAACAGATCTACGGGATACACACCTTTCTTCATGGTCTATGGAGCAGAGGCAGTCCTGCCAAGTGACATACAACATGACTCGCCCCGGGTGGCGGCTTACATTGAGGCGGATAACGAAAAGGCTCGACAGGAGGCACTTGACTTATTGGATGAAGAGCGAGACTTGGCAATAGCCCGCTCGGCGATCTACCAGCAGGACCTGCGCCGCTATCACAGCCGCCGGGTTAGGAGCAGAGCTTTTCAGGAAGGCGACTTGGTGCTCCGGCTCATTCAGGATCAATCTGACATGCACAAGCTATCCCCGCCTTGGTAAGGGCCCTTTGTGGTCAGCAAGAATCTGCACAACGGGTCATATTATCTCATCGATATTTGAGAGCACAAGGACTCACCTAAATCGGAGGAGGAGACCCGCCGGCCATGGAACATAGCTCATCTCCGGCCTTACTATACCTAAATTACCAGTTTTTTAATATACCTTTTTATGATGTACATATTATCTAAAGCAATAAAGCGGGACCTCTATCCTTTTTCCCCATAAAGAATGTTTCATGTTTTCTTTATCAGGTGATGGACACTGCGAACAGGGGATGGATCATATCTGAATCCGGCTTCCCCTTTTGGTCCGGCTAATGATCATATCTGAATCTAGCCAAGGTCACTTGGGGGCTTCCTGTTCAAACATAGGTCGTATTCGAACCAAAGAGAACATAGCTGTCGATACCCACTTGATCGACATACTGCCAAACCCACTTGGGGGCTTCTTGATCATATTTGAATCATAGCTTAACCCCTTTGGGTCTGACGTGGATCATATTCGAATCAGCGTCATTAAACAACTCTTATGTTCACTTGGGAGCTTCCTGTTCAAACATAGGTCGTATTCGAACCAAAGAGAACATAGCTATCGATACCCACTTGATCGGCATCGCCAAAGCCACTGGGGGCTATATGATCGTATCCGAATCTTAGCTTAACCCCTTTGGAATGGTTCTCTGATTGTATTCGAATCAGGAGCCTGTGAACATTGCAAGTGTGATTATCGTAACTATCATTGAAACCTTCTTGCAGAGATAGTTCCTGATCCTTCCGGTTTTATATTGGTTACCTCAGGTTCTAAAAAGGTGCCAGGTAAAAACTTATACGAGCCGGAGCAATTATCAAAAGGGTCGTAGGTATGCTGTTATGATTATGTTTTAACTAATTAGGAACAGGCTTATACATGTGATTTTTTATCATATCCGGGTTATCAATTTCTATAACTCGCTGGCGCAGCGAACCGGCCAGGAAACCTTGCCTGTTTTATGTGCAGGGTAAAGCGGAACAAGGTAAAATATCAAGGAAACACATGATTAACATAAACAAGAGGAATTTAGTGATGGCGGCTTAACAAAAGCAATAAGTACCATAAGGCGTGACAGGTATTAAGGAGTTTTCTCTATCCTATTACAAGACCCCCCGAGTCTAAACAGGTGAAGCATTGTTTTTTGCAAAGTTGTAACTTGGCTGGCGGCTCATTCCTCCGGCTGGCTTGATGACTCTGGGTTATCCTTCTCCGCCTCTCCGTCGTTTGCTTTGTCTTGGGAGGTGGATGAGGCCCAGTCAAGGCCTCTTAAGGCTTCAAATTCTGCCTCATCATCTATTAAACCGGCCGGGTCCACTTCAGGGGCAAAGGTATGCTTACGCGTTGGAGGGATCAGGCTGATTTGATCATATGGAGCGTTTGGGATTCTCCGATTTTCACTGTCATAAGCCGGTGCATACTTGCTAAGATCCGTGTCATTTCCAATAAGAGTTGCCACGGGACGTATGGCTTTGACACAGGCGTTGAAATCATGATCATCAAAGGCAGTACCGTCCTCCTTCAGACTTGGGTATCCAAGGGCAAGGTCGGCCGGGTCTAGTTCCGGGAGCCATGCTTTAGCCCGACTCAATGCGGCTACAGCTCCGGCTCTTGAGGACGCCCGTCTTAGATCTTGGATCCGTTGAGGAAGAAAAGCGAGGCTCTTCAATACGTCTTGCAGAAGGCGGGGATGTCGAGTTGATAAAGCTACCACGGCCAAGGCACGTTGTGACCCGGTGTACAGCTGCTCCACAAGGGTGTAAACCGCCTTGAGCTTGATCAGCTTGTTTTTCTTGAGGTTGGTACTCTTGGGGCCTGTATGATAACAAGTAAAACAATAAGCCGGAAATAATCATCACAATAAATCCTTGAAAGATTACAATGTTTAAGGTTTTTTGGAGAGACTTACCGAAGATGGCTGAGACCATTTGCGATATCTGCCGCTTTAAGTCGGACAGTTCGGTTGTTGCCTCCGCAAGAGATGCTTCTGCCGTTTCGGCCTGAGTCACTAATGCAGCCCTCTCATCAACCCAAGCTTGTTTCTCCGACTCAAAAATTTTCTTCAATTTTTCTTGTTCAGAGATGCTGAATTCAAACTTGGAGTTTGCCTTTTGAGTTTCAAGCACTTGCAGCTTCAGCTGGCTCTTCAAGCCAGCAATCTCCGATTCAAATTGACTTATAGTAGCCTGTATTGGCATGAAGTTATGGTAAGGGTCATGATAAGGTAACAGTCAAGTCCCAAACACTTTACAAGTAAAGATATTTGGCACTTGGGGGCTAATGTATGCTCAAAGAAATTTTTAACTTATCTGCCAAGCCATATATACTAAAGTCTCAAGCATTTTACAAGTAAAGATACTTGACACTTGGGGACTAATGTGTCAATTCAAAGTTTCATGCTATCACCGGGTTAAATGTATTTACTTTAAACCGGACATACTAAACAGTAATTAGATTTCTAAGTCTATAACATATTCATTCATAAGCAATAGACTTGGGGGCTGGTGCAGTAAGTAAGGTTCAGGAAAAGTTAAAGTTATACCTCAGATTTATGCTGTATTTGCTTCACCATGTCAATTTCCAGGTCACGGCTATTGTGTACTTGGTTCAGATAGCCCGAGACTATATCACCAATGCTTAGGTGAGTATAATCAGTGATGTCGTGTTTGGCTTTCCGTTGTTGAGCAAACTCCTTCTTGGCAGTGCATTGAGTAAGAGCAGTAGGCTGGCCCGGCGCAACATATTGGCTTTTCAGAAACTCAACTTCCGGATTAGTCGTCTTGACCGGGCTAGGAATTTCCGGGTTATCAGAATTGTGGACAACGTCTTCTGCAGACGGGTCAGAGGTTGACACCGGAATGTCAAGAGCCGGTTCAGGCGGTGGCTGATGAGTAGAGCCGTCAGGAACGGATGAGTCAATTGCCGGTTCAGGAACCACCGGGTCTTGGGACGGCTTGTTCTTTTTTGCCCTCTAACTAGGCTTCACTTGCAGGCTGTCAATCAAAGTGGAGACATGAGTATCAACGAATAAGTATGGAAAGACTTAAAGTAAGAAAGGTTGCATTACCCGGGAGCTGTTTTAAAAACCGTCATGTTTGATTGCATTGACTCATCGGAGGACGGAGAAGCATCCTGATAATTGGAGTCAGATGAATTGAGAGGTTGGCGAATTAGACCCGCCAAAGGAAAAGCAGAATGTAAATCGGAGGTAACCGCGGTTCGACGCTTCCTGGTTACATCAGGTAAGCCGGAGGAGAGTTCGGCGTCTTGGGTGGCCCGAGTTTGCCTCCGGTTCTCAAGCTGTTGTTGCTTCAAAAGAAATTGAGGATCTTCGTAAGCTAGAGGATGTGAAAATCTTACTTTCTGGGTCACCCTTCGGAGTTTTTGTGTTGGCAAAGGCTCTGAGTCGGAGGAGATTATAGTTACCTCTTCTTCAACTGCTTGACTGTTCCTCGTATCCTCCTGAAAGGATAGAATGTCAGTAAAATAGCAAAAAGGGAGTTAAGAAAATTAAAGAATTACCTCTTCATCATCCGAAGAAGTATTATCCAATTTGAGCAAGTCGGAAGCGCTAGGTTTCTTCTTCCTTGAGGTTCCCGTCTTGGCAGTTTTTCTTTCAGTTTTCTTGGCTGCCCTGGCTTGCTTGGCGGCCTCGTGGTCATACTTGACCCTCCAGAAATTGTCATTGGCCTGTGGAAAAAGATAAGGAATCATAAATACAAGAAGACATAACATGTTAAAGAGTATTTTTGAAGATTGATAACTTACCGCAGGGGCCGGGTTCTTCTTTCAGAAGGGCAGTAAGCCGAAGGCATTACTGGTCACAGTACCCTCCTTCAACAGAGATTGGACTGTAGCATCTATAACATCATCTGGGAGATCGTCAGGACTTTGACGCATTGGGTCATATTTTTCGCCTGTGTAGGTGCACATTAAGCCGGAGCGGCGGCTTAATGGTAGTATCCGCCAGGTGACCCAGACTCGAACCAGATCGACACCGTTTAACCCATTCCCCAGAAGAGCTTTGATCTTCCTGATGGTAGGGTTGAGGAGCAGGCGCTCAACAGTGGATAATTTATCTGCCAACGGATGATTAGATTCGAGGCGCAGGGCGCGAAAGCCGGGCAGGGGCTTCTCATCAGCCGGTGAGGTATCTTGACAATAGAACCACGTTTGGTTCCAAGACTTTGGGTGACTCGGTAGCTCAGCATAAGGAAAAAGGCAATCTCTCCGTCGCTGGATTGAGATGCCGCCAAGCTCAAGACTCGGCCCGTTGGCACGTTCATTTTGCCGGTTCATGTAGAAAAGTTCCCTGAACAATAACAGACTTGGCTCTTCTCCCAGGTACACCTCGCAGAATACTTGGAAATTGCAGATATTTGACACGGAGTTGGGTCCGATGTCTTGAGGTCTAAGATCAAAGAAATTCAAAACCTCCCTGAAGAATTTTGAACCAGGAGGAGCAAATCCCCGGCTCATGTGATCCGTAAATACTACTACCTCCCCATCTTTGGGTTGAGGTATTTCCTCAGACGGGTTAGGGACACGATAAGACATGACCTCCCTCTTTGGCAGATGGCCGGACTTCACAAACTCGGCAAGTTTACTTTTTGTCACTGTGGATGGAACCCAATTGCAAGTCACAGGGGCTTTGGCCGCCTTAGGAGCCATGACGACAGTGGCCTACGACACAATAGAAAGCTCCGGTTCAACTTTAACCCGGGAAAAATATTCAAAGTGGCGGCTTAAATAAAGGGGCCTAATGATATAAGGATGACTGTGCAAACAATATTTAAGCCACTACAGGTGTCAAAGAGCAGTTAAACATATTCGGCTGAGGCAGTTTTTACTTCCGGGTGACACAACAGGTTTTACAAGTTGCTGTTATTATTTTGGATCAAATAGCTGTTCTAAAAAGAAAATCTTCTAGACCTAGAACTGGCGCAGATGAAGTTCAAAGGCTCGAACAAGGCTTCTGTGCGGCAGCAAGGGATCTACTTGCACTGAAAATGGGTGCGAAACAGCTACCACATCAGTTTTCTACCGTTTGTGAGATCAAAAAGACGGTGGTGAGCAAATCTATGAGGGGTTCCTAATGAGCAGTGAAGAACATCGAAGAACTTCGAAGGTCTTAATGCGGATCTGAGGAGCAAGGAAGAAGAACTCACAGATGAGGAGACGTTGCGGAGGTTTGCTGTCGATCTCTGGTCAAGGTCAGGTTGATGCAGCGGCCTGAGTCGATGAAGACGAGGGAGTCGGCG
The DNA here is from genome assembly GCF_002162155.2 of Triticum dicoccoides. Taxonomy (NCBI): domain Eukaryota; kingdom Viridiplantae; phylum Streptophyta; class Magnoliopsida; order Poales; family Poaceae; genus Triticum; species Triticum dicoccoides. The sequence continues at coordinate 487,972,235 of NC_041393.1, forward strand.
GCGACAGCGGCGGAGCTCGAGTGACAGAGAGGAGAGGAAGAAGATGAATGGGGAAGACCTAGGTCGCCCTATTTATAAGAGAAGACCAACCGAGAGGGCGCGAAAAATGAGGAGATAACATATATTATCCAACAGCTCTGGCGCCTCGATTCTCGGGATGGTCAGTAAAGACAGAGATCTGTTGAAAGATTCGACGGAATAAAAAATGAGTTAAAAGAAAGGATGACGTCACGCCGGGTTAAGACGGATCCAGAAGTTGACGTCATGGCGGGTTAAAGAAACCCTTCGTATAGTCAAGAAGGCAGAAGATTTAATTCTTTAAAAATATTTTTTAGATTGACATGAACAGGTCCAAATCAATCTAGGGCCTAATGTTGGGGATATAACTATTTGTGTAAGCCGCCCAGGAGGGGCCGGGTTACGCAAAGAGACTCATCAGAGAGAAGCCCAAGGCCAAGCATGAAGATAGCGGTTCAAGATGGGCTTAAGGCCTGCTGGCGACTCAAGGCCCGTTGTAGTAAACCGCTGTAATGATATTACTTGTATCATAAGATAGACTTAACTAGTCACCGAGCCGGACATTGTTTATGAGCCGGCCGGGACTCTATAAGCTGCAGGGCGTCCACCCGTGTATATAAGGGGACGACCCACTGGCGGCTTAGGGCGAGAAACAACTCATTGAGAACCAGGCATAGCGTGTCTCGCTCCCTGGTCATCGAAACATCAATACCAACCCAACTAGACGTAGGCCTTACCTTCACCGTAAGGGGCCGAACTAGTATAAACCCTCTCGTGTCCTTTGTCCTGATTTAACCCCTTCAAGCTTCCTAGTTGCGATGGCTCCACAACTAAGTCCTTTCACGAGGTCATCTGACGTGACTATTCCACGACAATGACGGTGGATAATCGCACATCGAGCGTAAAAGTTCCTCCAACTTGCAGATAATGTTCTTGAGCCCGGCAATATGATCCTTCAACAAAATATTCTCCTGTGTAAGATAATTGTTGTGTATGCGGGCTAACTCAATCATCTGGAAGGCTTCAATCTCTGTTGGAGTGAAAAGGTTAGGTAAAGGTTGAGGGATGTCTTCTTCTTTCACCACCGGAGCTTGAACCTCCATAGCCTTCTTGATCCTTTCATCCTTGTTGATCTCTTCTGGTTCCTCTCTTTTCAACTCTATCTTTAATAGCCAGGCATCCTTGTCTTCGTTGTTGGAGGAGGGAGAAGTCATGGTGCTCTAAATCTGCACAGAAATAGCTCGAAACCAAAACAGAGGATATTTGCGTGATACGAGAGTCAAAACCTTTGGGAGTATATATAATGAATTTTTACCAACCAAAATACGTATCATGCAAGGAAACGGAGTCCGGAGGGCACACGAGGTGCTCATGATGTAGGGGGGCGCGCCCAGGGGGGGTAGGGCGCGCCCTCCACCCTCATGGAGGCCTCGTGTCCTCCCCGGACTGCTACTTATTTTTCTATTTTTCTAAATATTCCAAAACAGAGAAATATTGCCCTAAAAATTGTTTTGGAGTCGGTTTACTTACCGTACCACATACCTATTCCTTTTCAGAGTCCTAAACATTCTGGAAGGTGTCCCTTATGTACTCCTCCGGGGTTACGGTTTCAATAATATTAGTTTCAACATTTATAGGATTACCTGAGATATAGTGTTTGATCCTTTGACCGTTTACCACCTTCGGATTTGTGCCTGCGAAGTTGTTGATTTTTATAGCACCGGAACGATAGACCTTCCCATTTGGAGAGAAGTTTTCCTGCAAAAAATCTTAAACGAGAGTTGTATAGCAATACATAATCACCTACATTAAACTCACGCTTTTGTATTCTTTTGTCATGCCATCTTTTAACTTTTTCTTTAAACAACTTGGCATTTTCATAAGCTTGGGTTCTCCATTCATCGAGTGAGCTAATATCAAATAACCTCTTCTCACCGGCAAGTTTGAAATCATAGTTGAGCTCTTTAATAGCCCAATATGCCTTATGTTCTAGTTCGAGAGGTAAGTGACAAGCTTTTCCATAAACCATTTTATACTAAGACATACCCATAGGATTTTTGTATGCAGTTCTATAGGCCCATAATGCATCATCAAGTTTTTTGGACCAATTCTTGCTAGACCTATTGGCAGTCTTTTGCAAAATTCTATGATTAACAAGTTTTTTGGACCAATTTGAGCTCTCTATTGCTCAATTCTACCTAACCACTAGATTGCGGATGATATGGAGATGCAATTCTATGATTAACGTCGTATTTAGCAAGCATCTTATGGAAAGCACCATGAATAAAGTGTGAACCACCATCAGTCATTAAATATGTAGGGACTCCAAACCTCGGAAAAATAACTTCCTTAAGCATTTTAATAGAAGTGTTATGATCAGCACTACTAGTTGGAATAGCTTCTACCCACTTAGTAACGTAATCAACAGCAACTAAAATATGAGTGTATCCATTAGAGGCAGGAAAAGGTCCCATATAATCAAAGCCCCAAACATCAAATGGTTCAATCACAAGTGAATAATTCATAGGCATTTCTTGACGTCTACTAATATTACCAATTCTTTGACATTCATCGCAAGACAAAACAAACATATGGGCATCCTTGAAGAGAGTAGGCCAATAAAAACTGGATTGCAATACCTTATGTGCAGTTCTATCTCCAGCGTGGTGTCCTCCATAAGCTTCAGAGTGACACTTGCGTAGGATCTGTTCCTGTTCATGCTCAGGTACACAACGTCTAATAACACCATCTACTCCTTCTTTATAAAGATGTGGGTCATCCCAGAAGTAATGTCGCAAGTCATAGAAAAACTTTTTCTTTTGTTGGTATGTGAAGCTAGGTGGTATAAATTTAGCAACACTATAATTAGCATAGTCAGCATACCATGGAGTGCTACGAGAAGTACTTATGACATTTAATTGTTCACTAGGAAAGCTATCATCAATAGGTAGTGGGTCATCAAGAACATTCTCTACTCTAGACAAGTTGTCTGCAACGGGGTTCTCAGCTCCTTTTCTATCAACAATATGTAAATCAAATTCTTGCAGTAGGAGAACCCATCTAATAAGTCTAGGTTTTGCATCTTTCTTTTCCATAAGATATTTAATAGCAGCATGATCTGTGTGAATAATAACTTTAGAATCAACAATATAGGGTCTAATTTATCACAAGCAAAAACAACTGCTAAAAGTTCCTTTTCGGTAGTAGCATAATTTCTTTGATCATTGTCTAGAGTCTTACTAGCATAATGGATAACATTCAATTTCTTATCAACTCTTTGCCCTAAAACAGCACCTACAGCATAATCACTAGCATCACACATAATTCCAAAGGGTAAATTCCAATTAGGTGGCTGAACAACAGGTGCAGGGACTAATGCTTTCTTAAGTATTTCAAATGCTTCTACACAATCATCATCAAAGACAAATGGTACATCTTTTTGTAATAAATTAGTCAGAGGCCGAGAGATTTTTGAGAAGTCCTTAATGAACCTCCTATAAAATCTGGCGTGACCAAGGAAACTTCTTATACCTTTGATGTCCTTGGGACATGGCATCTTTTCAATAGCATCAACCTTGGCTTTATCAACTTCAATACCTTTTTCAGAAACTTTGTGCCCCAAGACAATACCTTCATTAACCATAAAGTGGTACTTTTCCCAATTCAAGACAAGATTAGTTTCTTCACATCTCTGCAAAACTCGATCAAGACTGCTCAAGCAATCATCAAAAGAGGAACCATAGACGGAAAAATCGTCCACGGAAACCTCACAAATTTTTTCACAAAAATCAGAGAATATAGCCATCATGCATCTTTGGAAGGTAGCAGGTGCATTACATAAACCAAAAGGCATATGTCTATAAGCAAAAGTACCAAAAGGGCATGTAAAAGTAGTCTTTGATTGATCTCTAGCCGACACAGGTAATGGAGAGAAACTAGAATAACCATCTAGAAAGCAATAATGTGTATGTTTGCATAATCTTTCTAGCATTTGATCAATAAAAGGTAAGGGGTAATGATCTTTCTTAGTAGCCTTATTTAATTTGCGGAAATCGATTACCATCCTATAACCTGTGTTAATTCTTTGCAGAATCAATTCATCTTTATCATTAGGGACAATAGTAATACCTCCCTTCTTAGGGACACAATGGACATGACTTACCCACTGACTATCAGCAACAGGATAAATTATACCTGCCTCCAGAAGCTTGAGTATTTCCTTTCTTACCACTTCTTTCATTTTAGGATTCAAACGTCGTTGAGGATCACAAACTGGTTTGGCATCAGCTTCCAAATTTATTTTATGTTGACATAGAGTGGGACTGATGCCCTTAAGATCATCCAGAGTATATCCAATAGCGGCACGGTGCTTCTTCAGAGTTTTCAATAATCTTTCCTCTTCATGCTCTGAAAGATTAGCGCTAATAATAACAGGATATATTTTCTTTTCATCAAGATAAGCATATTTAAGATTATCAGGTAACGGTTTAAGCACAAACACGGGATCACCCTTGGGTGGAGGAGGATCCCCTAGGATTTCAACAGGCAAATTGTGTTGCAGAATAGGTTCCTATTTAAAGAACACTTCATCTATTTCCCTTTTTTCATTCATGAACATATCATTTTCATGGTCTAGCAAATAGTGTTCTAAAGGATCACTAGGAGGTACAGCAATAGAAGCAAGACCAATAATTTCATCCTTACTAGGCAATTCTTCCTCACGATGTTGTTTACTAAATTTAGAGAAATTAAACTCATGAACCATATCGTCCAAGCCAATAGTAACAACATTCTTTTCGCAGTCTATCTTAGCATTAACAGTATTCAAGAAGGGTCTACCAAATATAATGGGACAAAAGCTATCCTATGGAGAACCAAGAATAAGAAAATCAGCGGGATATTTGGTTTTCCCACACAAGACTTCAACATCTCTAACAATTCCCATTGGAGATATAGTATCTCTATTGGCAAGTTTAATTGTAACATCAATTTCCTCTAACTCAGCAGGTGCAATCTCATGCATAATTTCTTTGTATAAGCCAATGGGTATAACACTAGCACTAGAACCCATATCACATAAGCCATGATAACAATGATCTCCTATTTTAACATAAATAACGGGCATGCCTACCACAGGTCTATGTTTATCTCTATCACAGGGTTTAGCAATTCTAGCAGTTTCACCAGAGAATTGAATAACATGTCCTTCAATATTATCAGACAAGAGATCTTTAACAATAGCAATATTAGGTTCTACTTTGACTTTCTCAGGAGGTGTATAAGTCCTAGTATTGCTTTTACGAACAACAGTTAAAGCTTTAGCATGATCCTTCATTCTAACAGGGAAAGGTGGTTTCTCAGCATAAGAAGTAGGAACAATAGGATCATTATAAGAGACAATCTTTTCTTCAACTTTAATAGGTGCAACTACTTTTACTTCTATGGGAGGATGATATTTAAACCACTTCTCCTTGGGGAGATCAACATAAGTAGCAAAAGATTCACAGAAAGAAGCTACTATCTCAGAGTCAAGTCCATATTTAGTGCTAAACTTACGGAAAATATCGGTATCCATAAAAGATTTAGCACAATCAAACTTAGGTGTCATACCTGACTCCTTACCTTTGTCGAGGTCCCAATATTCAGAGTTGCGTTTAATTCTATCCAATAAATCCCATCTAAATTCAATAGGCTTCATCGTAAAAGAGCCAGCACAAGAATTATCGAGCATGGTGCGATTGTTATCAAAAAGCCGAGCATAATTTTTTTGCATAATCACTTCTCTTGAGATCTCATGTTTGGAGCATGAATATAACATTGATTTAAGACTCCCCCAAGCTTGAGCGATGCTTTCTCCTTCGCGAGGCCAAAAATTATATATATAATTGCGATCACCATGAACAAGATGCATAGGGTAATACTTTTGATGAAATTCCACTCTCACTCTTTTATAGTTACATGATCTCGTATCATCACATAGCCTATAACATGTCAATGCGTCTCCCTCCAAAGATAAAGGGAAAGCCTTCTTCTTAACAACATCATCGGGTATACCTGCAAGCTTAAATAGTCCACAAATATCATCCACATAGCGTAGATGTTCGTCAGGATGCTTTGTTCCATCTCCTGCAAAAGTGTTAGCTAGCAGTTTTTCCATCATACCCGAAGGAATCTGAAAAGGAGTTTCATTTTCAGTAGGTTCAATAGGTTCAGTAGGTTGAGGAGCAACTCTTGGCTCAACTGGACGGGGTGAAGATACCCTGAACAAGCCCCTCAGACAATTACTTTCCATAGTAACAAGTGACAGAAAATTTCAGCACACTAAATAAATTTTTCCTTAGCAAATTCCACCTACCAAAGGCGCTTCAATCCCCGGCAACGGCGCCAGAAAAGAGTCTTGATGACCCACAAGTATAGGGGATCTATCGTAGTCCTTTCGATAAGTAAGAGTGTCGAACCCAACGAGGAGCAGAAGGAAATGATAAGCGGTTTTCAGCAAGGTATTCTCTGCAAGTACTGAAATAAATGGTAACAGATAGTTTTGTGATAAGATAAATGGTAACGAGCAACAAGTAACAAAAGTAAATAAGGTGCAGCAAGGTGGTCCAATCCTTTTTGTAGCAAAGGACAAGCCTGGACAAACTCTTATAATAGGAAAAGCGATCCCGAGGACACATGGGAATATCGTCAAGCTAGTTTTCATCACGCTCATATGATTCGTGTTTGGTACTTTGATAATTTGATATGGGGTGGACCGTGCTTGGGTGCTGTTCTTACTTGAACAAGCATCCCACTTATGATTAACCTCTATTGCAAGCATTCACAACTACAACAAAAGTATTAAGGTAAACCTAACCATAGCATGAAATATATGGATCCAAATCAGCCCCTTACGAAGCAATGCATAAACTAGGGTTTAAGCTTCTGTCACTCTAGCAACCCATCATCTACTTATTACTTCCCAATGCCTTCCTCTAGGCCCAAATAATGGTGAAGTGTTATGTAGTCGACATTCACATAACACCACTAGAGGTTAGACAACATACATCTTATCAAAATATCGAACGAATACCAAATTCACATGACTACTAATAGCAAGACTTCTCCCTTGTCCTCGGGAACAAACATAACTACTCACAAAGCATATTCATGTTCACAATTAGAGGGGTAATAATGTGCATAAAGGATCTGAACATATGATCTTCCACCAAATAAACCAACTAGCATCAACTACAAGGAGTAATCAACACTACTAGCAACCTACTAGCACCAATCCCGGACTTGGAGATAAGAATTGGATACAAGAGATGAACTAGGGTTTGGAGATGAGATGGTGCTGGTGAAGATGTTGATGGAGATTGCCCTCTCCCGATGAGAGGAGTGTTGGTGATGACGATGGTGATGATTTCCCCCTCCCGGAGGGAAGTGTCCCCGGCAGAACAGCTCTGCCAGAGCCCTAGATTGTTTCCGCCAAGATTCGGCCTCGTGGCGGCAGAGTCTCGTCCCGAAAGGTTCTCTCCTATTTTTTTCTCATCGAAAGACTTCATATAGGAGAATATGGGCGTCGGAGAGCCACCAGGGGGCCCATGAGGTAGGGGGCGCGCCCAGGGGGGCCCACCCTCGTGAACAGGGTGTGGGCCCCCTGGCCTTCATCTTTGGCGACGATTTTCTTTATTTATTTTAAGGTAATCCGTGGAGTTTCAGGACTTTTGGAGTTGCGCAGAATAGTCCTTCAATATTTGCTCCTTTTCCAGCCCAGAATTCCAGCTGCCGGCATTCTCCCTCTTCATGTAAACCTTGTAAAATAAGAAAGAATAGCCATAAGTATTGTGACATAACGTGAAATAACAGCCCATAATGCAATAAATATTGATATAAAAGCATGATGCAAAATGTATGTATCACGCCGCCGTTTGCGCCGAGAGCACGACCGCCTATGCCGAGAGTGTCGCCGCATCCGCATTGAGCGCGGCCGCTTCCGCTGAGAGGGCGCCTGCGGCAGCCGACAGGGCAGCTGCAACAGCCGACAGGGTAGGTGCAGCAGCCGAGATGGCTGTAGCTGCTACTGTGACGGCGGCTACAAATGCCGAGAGTGCTCGATCTGCCCTCCGTGCCACCGATGTTGCCCTGGCCTGGGTCGAGGCCATCCATGCCAAGATATTCCAGGCCACCTCAGAATCTAGCATGCAACCCACCCCCGAAAAGGCGGTGGTCGCCATGGAGCACCTACTTCCTCATGAGGTCCTCGAGCGGGAGCTGGAGATGCAGGAGGCGACGGAGATCGAGGAGCACCAGGTGGAGGAGTTGTGCGTGGCCCAGGTCGAGGTAGAGAAGTGTCTGTCCGTCGAGGAATCGGCGGTGGAGTATCAACACGAGCTTTGGCACATCCACTACTACGAGTACTACAACCTTGAGGGCGATGCCGAGGACGAGGACGAGGACGAGGACGTGGTTGACTTCAGCAGGGGGGACGCGAAATCCACCAATGGCGGCATGTCGCCAGGATAAGTCATCAACGTCTCATCTCACACCGGCGACGCATAGGCCGGCGCGGCGGCGGATTTGTTAAAATTATTCGTACTTAGGCTTTGTTTTTAATGCTGGTCTTTTGTTAGAGCAATGTTTAGGTGAACTGTCTCTGTTTAATTACTAAAATTGCTTGATTCAGTAAGGTTGGTCTATGTGTTGTACGCTCTTTTATGTGCCCAAATTAGCAAGCGATGTTAAATTATGCAATGACGTACGCCAGGAATTTCCACCAAAATTTCAAGCGTTAAGCAGAAGAATCGTTTGTGATGCACACTATTGTTCAAAGTGAATGGTGTCCGGCGGCACCGCGCACAAAGTTTCCCTCCATATTTCGAAATTTTTGGCCTACCGTCGAAATATCTAACCTCCCGCCTCCCCATCCCCTTTTCTCCCCGACCACAAGTCACATTTCCCCTATTTCCCCTTCCTTCCTTCCTAAGCTATAGCCGCTTCCTCGCTTGCTTCTTCGCTCTCGCCGTCTCGCATCCTACCGTCGAGGTCGCCATGGTCTTCTTCAAAGACCTCTCCAGCGGTTTCTCCTCCGACGACGACTCCTTCACCACTCGGGTATGCCTCTCTTCTCTCTCTCGGGCTATAACTTTGAATGAAGGATTTTTACCTGGTGGTCGATTTGAGTCATTTCTTCCTCTTGTAGTTCCCTAGGACCATCAGTTGCAATGAATGGAGCGGGGTGGCTGAAGATCTGTCTGCTCGTTGTCACCATCAATCTCCATGCATGAAGCTAGTTGCGTTTGAATCTATGGACAGTGGGAGGAAGTTTCTGGCATGTGTAGAGAAGGTTAGACCCTCTTTCGTTGTTGCAAATCATTCGTTAGATTTGATTCAGACACTGTCACGGTCCCAACCCATTCATACCACACCTTCAACCAAACGCATTCTAAGACAATGATGTTGCCATCTCATCTGCGGTGCCATTAGAAAATTATTTGGCACCGCTTCAGCAGTTTGTGGAGCCAACTTTTCCACACATCCAAGCAGCCAAGCAGTAAAATGCTAAATATTTATGGCATGAAGGAACTGGGCATCGGAGCAACTAGGTGCTCCGGAGTTCGGGTCCCTGAATGTTTTCCGCTGCATCGGCTCACCAGTGCAGGGCACCGGTGCGAGAAGTAGCAATAGTTGTCTTTACACCGGTTTTGGCATACATAGTGGACGCCTTAGTGCTATCAGTTCTATGTTACTAAATTTTGTGCATGTACACACCTGTTAGTATCAATCTATTGTCATCCAAACACTGTCGCTACGATGTTGCAGTTATATTTACCTTCCTCTTAAAATGTTCAGTTAGTTATTAATAGTACATGAGTAAGAACTTGTAGCGTTGTTGTACTTAATTATAGCTTCTGATGTTTCAGAATTTGGTTATTGTGTTAGTAGCAATTAATTCGTTTGCACATTAATCTTTTTGAGAAGATATGTCATAATTAACCTGTTTCTTCAGTTTTTCAAAATAAGTATTGGTGATTTTCTATGTTGCTATAAACCCATTTTCCCTACAATTGTTACTGATCTAGTTTTAAATATTATAGGATGAACGGAAGTGTTCTTACTTGGAGTGGGTTGATCAAGAGTGGCCATAGTCTTTGAAGATGTGCCTAACAAATCTCTAGAGCATGTATCAGGAAGAGAATAGAGGTAGGCTTAGAGATAGTGTTGTCAACGCTGAAGAATAAAAAGAGGAAGGTGGAGAATGAGATCAGATTTTTTAAATCGGACTTTGCTAAGATGGTGTTGGCGAAGGAGGAGGCACTTCCTAGTTGGCCAGTGCAAAACAAGTTCTTATTGAACTAAAAGCAGAGGTGGATAAGGCGATCCTGGATGATCTCGATTAGGGAAATGAATATGTTGTTCTAATATTGTTCTTATGAAGTTGAACTATCTATATGTTGTACTGTGTTGTTTTCCGGTAGCTATCGTACTGTGATGTTAAAATATATCTATGTGCCTGATATGAAATTGGCAAACAGCTGTTCGATATGAAAAGTGAATTTCCGTAATACTAGAATTATTAATTGTAAACTAATAAATATGCGAAATGGGTCATGGAACTTTGCAAACGGTTCTAGAAGTAAAAGCGCTTGTGATGGATAGCCCAATGCCACACAGTTTTCTTCATCAAAACGTGTGTGATGTAGTTGATAAAAGCAAACGGTTAACCAAGGCAGAGCGTGTGTGATAGTTACACGTATCACACACGAGCCTATACATAAACCTGTGTGGGATGTACATACGAACGGAAACGTTTTCCCTGGATTGGCTGTGTGGGATGTACATAAGAATGGAAACGTATTCCTTGGATTGACTGTGTGTGATATACATACCTACGGAAATGTTTTTCTGGGATTCACCGTGTGGGATGTACATACCTACGGAAATGTTTTCTGGGATTCACCGTGTGGGATGTACATACATACAGAAATGATTGGGTTTCCATGGGTCACCCGATCGCACACGAGCTCATTTGGTGTCCCAGAAGGGCCTATCCCCGACGATTTCTGGGTCGTGTGGGAAGGACCATCCTATCACCCACACTCACTTGGCGACGGTTCCAAATTTCGTCACGGAAAGGGGTTAAAAACCATTTGTGTAGCACCAACGTGTACAAGTGGGGGTGGGGGATCTCACGGTGGCGAGCCCGAGGTCGATGTACCAAAATGGACGACCTCGCGGCCGAGAACGACACGTCACCGCTCGTCGTCCTTGTCCTTCACGGCAAGGTTGGCCGCGACCGCCTGCTTGAGCATGAGGTCTTCGAGCTCCTCGTCATGCCGGTGGTGTTCTGCCTCCTCGCGCAAGCTCCATTCGACAATGTCTGCCGCGACTGCGTCGACATCAGCCACGAAATCTTCGGGCCCGGTGATGCCTCGGTGCTCGATCTCCTCCAGCTCCTGCTTGACATCGACGAGCTTGCGGTCCTTCGTCTCCTCCGACCACCCCTCTTCACGGGGATAAACGTCACGCCGGAAGGGCCCCTCGCAACGGAGGAAGAGCCCGTGGCCGAGGAGGGTGACTGCCTGTACCGGCGGTCATATTCCTCCGTCGATGGTGGCTCGAGGCCCTGGTTCGTCCACCTCCTCGCCGTGCGCTTCCTCGTGCCGTCCGCGTGGACACACCGCTCATGCTCGGGGTCACGACATATGGCCCCACATGGCGTTTAGAGGTGGAAGAGGGCTCACCGATGACGAGAAATGCAAGGGAGAGAGTGGGGAATCGTGGCAGAACACGACGGCAGCAAATAGGGTTTCGACCCATATCTGCCCCGCAAACCCATAGATATACAGCTTCGGGGGCGTTTTGTGGGCCACAGTAAAATAATTTACTGGTCAGACAAGTATACGGGATCTGTTCTGGCCAGAAAATTGGGCCGAGACCGTATGCTCGCCGGAATTATGCGGGTTCGTGAGATATATGGGGTCTGCTAGAGATGCTCTAAAGCCACGACCCGCAAAATAACCACCAAAATACGAGTCGGCGCGGGAAATGTTGCCCGATCAGACCCCGCAAACATGTCCGTCCCGTACAAATTTTTGTGAGGCGTAGCATAATTCCCATCCCAACCCACGAAAACGCAGGTTCCCCCCCTCGCCCCGTCGGTGCCTTGTATATAGCGGTAGCGGTTGGCGGGCTGGACATTTTAGCCCGCGCTTTTCTCTACCCACCGCCGCCGCCTACAATTCCAGCCAAACTAACCGGCAGGATCACACCAGACGGCCGCCACACACCCGAGCTTGCCCTCCACCACTACCTCCTACGTCGGCGGGCCGGCAACAAGCAGATCAGCAGCTATTCATCGCGGCGGCCAAATTTGGCATTTCCGACCACCAGTGGCTGCGCCAAGCGATGGATTGGTCAGAGAGCACCCCGCACAGCCCCGGCAAAGCCCCAACACCGCATGCAGGTACTGGTTTTTCCTGTAGCCGTCGTTGTTGGTTTGCAGGCAAGGATTCGACCGACTGGCCGCCGGGCTCGGCGCTCACGCAGCGGCTCGCTGGCTCGCCAATACCGCTCATACAGTGCAATGATTGCACGCAGACAGTGTTGCGTCTAACTTCTAGCACACTCAAGCACCCCGGATGGGTATTCCATAAATGCAAAAATGACGGGGTATGTTGTTGTTTCCATTCGGCTTTGTCACCCTATTCGGTTCAATCTCAGTAGCTTATGGACATCGTCATGTGTGTAGGAAGATGGATGCTCATTTTTGTTTTGGGAAGGAGAATACATTGATTTATTGATAGAAAGAAACTTAATAGATGTTCGTGCACTCCTTAGTAGAACTGAGGCTACTGATGCGGCTGCATGTGCAATTAGAGAAGAAACTAGAGGGGAATCAACGTCTACTTCTTTAGAATCAAAGAAGAATGTAGAATGCAGGATCAATAATCCGCAAATCAACGACGAAGGCATGGAGAAGATATTGATCCAACTAGTGGGAGCAGTTATGGAAGTTGGATATCTTCTAAAATGCATAATTTTGGTTCTTGTTTTTTTGGTCTTGCGATTCTAGCAAAGATTTGGTGAATTACTATGTATCCAATGTCGTTGAAGAAAATAAAAAAGCTAAGAAATATGTGTTCATGTCTGAAATTGAAATGCAATTTACTGATTTACGGACCGGCGCGGGCAGCGGCCGAGCAGACCCCGTAAAGCGGACCCATAAAAAAGGATCTGCCGGCGCCGGCCCGCAAATCCGGTTTTCCGCAAACTATAAATGTGTTTTGCGGATCGCCATTAAACGGGGTTTGCTAGATGGTCTTACATAGTGCAAAGGTATGCACATCGCATCGATATTCTCTGATTCCAATACACTACATGCTGATGCATACCAAGGGTTTGCGATTGGGTGTAACCAAAATAGATTAGACACTCGCTGTCGATGACACGCGCTATCCAAACCTCGCCGTAATCCTGATCCACACGTGATCACTGATATTGACTTCGTGTCTTCATCCTACAGCTTATGACCATCACAGTCCGTTCCGGGGCAGGAAACACATATTTGACCTGAGGACAAAATCAATTCAAGATTTGAACTACTCCTGAAAAAAGTTCACAAACTGACCGTTTCGTGTGGTGCCTAATAGCCGGGCGCTGCACTCCACCATATAGCGTTGTTGTCTTACGCGTCGCACTATCGGCCAGCGTGGCTGCCCGAGGCCAGGCGCGGCCCCACAGCCAGTTGTGCAACGCCGAAGCCATAGGCGCCACACCTGTAATGTGTAGCGCCTAGCGCTTAGGCGCTGCACAGTGACTTAAGCGCATCGGCCCAGCCCGACCAAGCAGTTCTTCCCCCTCTCCATGAAGTTGCTCTCTGGACAGAGAGCAGTAGCGGCGCCCCCATCGGACCCCCCACCACATCCCTCTCAGATCAGAAGATTTTATCTGTGGATTCGATCTCCAATCCCTCCTACTAGGTAAACTCCTCCATTCCCTTTCTTTTCCTCTGCAAATTCATTGCCATTTTAGAGATTTGTCCAAGATTTGGTGGAACCCTTGATTTGCTTGATTTAGGATGTGTAGTCATAGTGGTACTACCCTAGTGTTGTTCATTAGTTCACAATATGTGATTCTTGTTAGTGAAACCCTAGATTGTTTAGTTTTTTTAGATATATATGAGATGCCTAGTTTTGTAGATAACTATGAGATGTTGAGTTTTGTAGAGATATATGACATGTTTAGTGCTTTTTTAGATATATATTAGATGTTGAGTTTATTTGAAATATGAGATGTTGAGTTTATTTGAACACATATGAACGAGATATATATATGAGAATTTACAATCATTTATTCATTGTGTGAGAAGAAGAGATGTTGAGATTGTTGTAGTTGAACACATATGAGATGTTTAGTGTATACCGGTATTTGAGATGAATATGAACCTCTGAAGATTCTGTATCACGGGGTCTCTGGTCCTGCCATGCCCTACAATGAGCAGTACACACCCTACATCCAGCAGGCAGGACTCCTCCCGTGGATTTAGTTGGTCAGCCGGTCCACGCCGAACCTCAACGCTCCACTAGTGACCTCTCTTGCTGATCGGTGGAGGCCGAAGACACATAGTTTCCATCTTTGGACTGGGGAGATGACCGTGCCGCTCGAGGATGTTGTTGATCACCGGGCTTCCTATCTGCGGGAGGCCTCTATGTATGAGTATCGATTTTGATGGGTGGCGCGAGCAGATGATTTCTCTTATCGATATGGCTCCTACCAAGGCTGAGGCTGATGTAGAGGAGGGAGAAGAGCAGAAGAAGAAGGAAAGGAAAGCAGTCGGAGCTGCTTTCACGTGGATTCAAAGGAACTTTGCGCATTGCCCTGCGGATGCCACTAATGATGTGATACAGACACATGCTCGTGTCTATATGTGGTACGTTGTCTCGAGGACTTTGTTTCCTGACTCCACAGGCAAGAACGCTCCATGGATGTGGCTGAAGGTGTTGACCGTCTTCGATAGCGGATGGAGCTGGGGTTCACGACTCTTGCTTACTTGTACCGATAGGTAGTTGATTTTTTTGTTATCAAGTCATTTCTTCATTAGCAATGCAACCTTGCTGTAAAGTTAACATTGTTTTCTTTCATATGCAGCTGGACTATCCGTGTTGCAGGATCACAGGTAGTGCAGGCATTGGCGGTAATATGCTTCTACTTTCTGTATGGAGCTGGGAGCATCTGCCTGTTGGACGCCTGAAGAGCGTCAAGTTTAATCCTTGGGATGAAGATGGCGAATTACGGCGCCCCACTTGGGCTTACAAGTGGGATGTGGTATCCGAGATGACGAACGATGTCAATCTCATGTACCAAAAGTACATTGCTGAGTTGGACACGATTACGCCTGAGAAGGTAACGAGGTCTTACTTCAGTCATTTCTCATGCTTGCCTGAAAAATAGTCATCATTGTTGCATTTTTGCCCTATTTCATAGGTGGTATGGCTGTCATATGGCGCCAATGACAGAATTGGGTACACCAAGGAGTTTGCCATCAACCCTATGTGCTTGCTGGATAGGGATCTCTGGCTTTTGTGGTGCCCACTAATATGCAACTGGGCGGTTGAGTTTCATTTGCCACATCACGTGTATCGTCGGTTTGGTCTGTTCCAGCCTCACCCGCCGGAATGGGTGGACACGGACAAAGCACTTCATAGGTAAGAGAGCATGAACCGTATTCACTAAGCATCGCCACTCCTTCTTGATTGTGCTAATGTTTGGTTTTGTACCATGCAGGCTGGACAGGAGAAAGCAGCGGAAGATAATAGTAAGTCACATACAACAATGATCCATTGAGCCAAGAAAATATTCCTCCACTACGACCGTTGCCAAGGCCAAGATCACCACCATGGTCATAGCCACCACCAAGGCCTAGGCCATCACCACGGCCTCTACCACCACCGCAGCCTCTACCACCACCATGGCCTCTACCACCACCACCACGTCCTCTACCACCACCATGGCCTCTACCACCACCACCACCACGGCCTCTACCACCACCACCATGGCCAAGACCATCACCATGGCCTCTACCAACACCACGGCCAAGACCGTCACCACGTCCTCTACCACTACCACGGACTCTTCTAAGACCTAGTTAACTCCTTTGTTGCCTAGTTCCTCGTTGGCTTGGTTGATTTGATTGGTTTGGCACTTGGGCACTTGTTTGACTTGGTTGGCTACCACTTCCTTGGCTTGTGCTTGCATCATTTTTCTTTGATCTCTTTCTTGGTTTGGTACAAGTTCTTGTGTTGTGTCCCCCACCATTGCAATCCCCACAACAGGATTGCTCATGAGGCTCTTGGAATTGGCTGGTGCCGGTTTCTCGACTGGCACCACGGCCCCATCCATCCATGTCAACTCTAAGACGTTTTGTCTTACGTATTCCCCATCTAACGACCTTCAATTCCGGCCCGGCCATAGTTGAACTCCATGATACTCCGGCCATTGTGATTGGACCAAGTATGGCTGAAACCGGAGAGCCCATGTATTCTTGACAGTCATGATTGAGAACTCAGACTCCCGCACGGTAAGAGGGGGATTGACATCCACATTCCTAACACGAGATGCGTTTAACAAGTGCGAGCATGGAAGATGAAGCAAGGATGGCCTCATGCAAGTGCAATCACACCGTGTTAGGGAGACCTTGAAAGCCCGGCCTCCGTGTTGGTGGCCATCGTTTGTGGTTCCTCCAGGCTCTTTCACTTCATACATCCAATCGTTGTCGTAATATAGTACAACTTCTTGGGAGTCTGCCTTTCGTGATTGAAATTCCAACCATTCTTCAACCTTTGGTGGGAAATTGTTCTTGTGCTTTTCCTTGTTCTCATCAGCAATCTGCTTATCCGTCTCCATTCAGTACTTTAAAAAGTATGCATTCATCTTGTCAAATGTGTATTGAACTATTGCCATCACGGGTAATGCACGTACACCCTTGAGCACCTTATCGAAGCATTCTATCATATTGCTTGTCATTTGACCGTACCTCCGGCCATCTTCATCAAAAGCACGTGCCCACATATTCCTTTAGACAATGTTCTTATTGAGAAAATAAAGACCACCAGGGTCAAGTTTCTTGTGTCTGAGCAATGCATTGAACAATGTGGCAAACCGCTTGTCGGAGAAAGCGAGACAACAATCTTAAAGATCATTTGCCAACTCCTTGATACCACATGCCCTATAGAAGTTTGCACAAAAGTGCCTCATGCACCATCGACGGTGCAACTTTGTATGTCTGGGAATGTCAACCACAACCACATTTGGAATTCCTGGATGGTGATCCGATATGACACAATTTTCCCTTTCAGCCGGTAATACCCTTGTTCTCAATTGACGCAAGAACCACTCCCAGTTATCATTGTTCTCCACCTCAACCAAAGTGAAAGCCAAAGGCAATAGCCGGTTATTGGCATCACTTGCTACTGCAACCAATAAAGTGCCCTTATATTGTCCGGTCAAGAACGTGCCATCAATGGCATGACGGGCCGACAATGCTCAAAAGCCCTCACGCATTGCTCAAAGGCCCAAAATGCATGGCCAAATACTCGGACGGTCCTCCCGTTGTGAATCAATGTTTTGTTCCCACGAGGCTCAACCACGTGAACCATGACTGGGTTTGTGGTGGCTGCTACGTCTTGAGCTTGCATTGGTTTTTCCCTTGAAGAGGAAAGGGTGATGCAGCAAAGTAGCGTAAGTATTTCCCTCAATTTTTGAGAACCAAGGTATAAATCCAGTAGGAGGCTCCTCAAAAGTCCCACGCACCTACACAAACAAACAAGAACCTCACAACCAATGCGATAAAGGGGTTGTCAATACCTTCACAGTAACATGCGAAAGTGAGATCTGATAGAGATAATAAGATAAGATAAATACTTTTGGTATTTTTATGATATAGATGGAAAAGTAAAGATGCAAATAAAAGTAGATGGAAAACTTATATGATAAAAGATAGACCCGGGGACCATATGTTTCACTAGTGGCTTCTCTCAAGATAGCATAAGTATTACAGTGGGTGAACAAATTACTATCAAGCAATTGATACAAAAGCGCATCACTACTAGGGAAAAGCCTATACACAGAATCTTACCAGCAGCGCGCTTTAAAATCAGGCGCTGCTGCTAAGTAGCAGTAGCGCGCGCGGACCAAACTCGCTGTTGAAACAAGTTTATCAGTAGCGCGTACACTCAAAGACGCGCTACTGCTAAAATTCCCACGGCGCTGCCGCGAGGCCAGTTATAGCGGCAGCGCGTTAATACAAAGAGTGCTATTGCTACGGGTCATAGCAGCAGCGCATTTACGCAATAACTGCTGCTGCTAAGTTACCTAGTCGCAATAACCCACAGATCCACACACTCAATCGATCTCCCCCTCAAACCCCGGTGCCGCCGGTCCTCCCCCGTCGCCCCTCCTCCGATCTGCGCTGCCGTTACCTCATCCTCCCCGCTGGACTCGATACCGGCCTCCTCCTCCGTCCTCCCTCCACTCGCTGCTGGCCGGCCCCTCCTCTCGCTCCGCCTTCCTCCTCCGTCCTCCCTCCACTCGTCGCCAGCCGGCCCCTCCTCGTTCCGCCTTCCTTCTCCGTCATACTCTCTACTCCCTCCTCGAGTCGTCCCTCCTTCTTCCTCCTCCCTGCTACATTTTGATTTAGTAGGCTAGTTTATATGCAACATTTTGATTTAGTTGATATGATTCAGTTGATTTAGTAGACTAGTTGGTTTAGAACATTTTCATTTAGTTGATTTAGTAGGCTAGTTGATTTAGTTGATTTAGTAGGCTAGTTGATTTAGTTGATTTAGAACATTGTGTCATTTAGTTGATTTAGTATGCTAGTGGATTTAGTATGCTAGTTGATTTAGTATGCACCATTTTATTGTTATTTTTTTTGTACATGGATAGGTAGATGCTTTTGTTTTTTTGTAATAAGTTATTTTTTTGGCAAAATGTAGGTGCCAATTTAGATAAATTTGCCACTTGTTTTTTTATCAATTATCTCAGGCAATAGGTGCCATCGAAATGCTTTGGTAGGTGGTACCTTGTCATCTAATCGTTAATCCTTTGCTCATATTGCTTTAGGAAAATGGTGCCACCACCACCACCACTATGTCGACTGTGCAAGTCAAGGTGCGCCAGCAGCCTTGCAACTAGCAAGCTGTTCAACATCTACTTCCAGCCAATTTTTCGTCATGCGGCGGTAAGAAATTAGATGAAATGTAACAAGCTAACAGGAGACACTGATCATCATGTGTCATTTTGCTTTTCTTACACAGATCGTCCCATGCAATGTGAGGTTGAAATTCAACAAGCTAACAGGAGACACTGTGACATTTGAGGCTCCTGGGGGGGCGTACACTATGGAGGTCAAGAAAGGACGCAATATGTCACAGATTGGAGGAGATGGATGAGCCCGTTTCCTCGCCCGCATGCGTCTTACTAGTGGTGAGTTGATCAGCTTCTCCTTCAGAGCAGAAAGACCCAAGCTGGCTGTCATTTATCTCAACCTGGTGGAAGATGATGAAGATGACAAAGATGATGAAGATGATGAAGATAATGAGGACCCACTCGATGAAGATGATGAGGACCTACTTCATGAAGCCATCGTAGCTCAAAGAACAAGGCTGAGCAAGGAGGAGGTGTCCAACCGATGGGACATAATTCCACCACGTGCTGACTTTGTCGGGGTGCCATTCGTGACCCGACTGACAAATACCATGGTTGATCGACATGATATGGTATGTTATACTTACAAATGCAAATTATCCGATGAAATACTTAGTGTACAGTCCAATGATATGGTATGTTGTGTGGAATCTAGTCGATGATATGTTTTAGTGTAGAGTTCGATCACATGCTTATTAGTGTAGAATCTAAGGAAACTATTAATAGTGTAGATAATCCATATGTACTTATTTGCGAGGCTATTTATTAATTGATATGTTTTTCTTATTCAAAAATTGGCAAAGAGCATATATGTGAGTTATGGTATCGAGCCTGATGAAGAAGGCTCCGCTGGACTACGCCTTACTGCAAGGGGCTCCGTCACAACCTGTACTTACCGCGTGGACACGGACGGTCGCACACACTTAAACTCGGTTGGGTGGAAGAAATTCCTCGGTGGCAAGAATCTTCGTGTTGGACAGGCCATCCTAATTACTATCACGAACACCAACCGCCCAGGCTTGAGGATGATGATTGTCTTCGATATCATCTAGAACTACATATGTGTGTGTGGCTATATCATCTAGAACTAAAACCTTGTACTGCTTGAGGATGCATGTTGACTATGCATGAAATTGTTATCTAGTACTCCCTTCGTTCCAAATTACTCGTCGTGGTTTGAACTAAAACCACGACGAGTAATTTGGAATGAAGGGAGTACTACCCAGTAATGGTTTATGAATTTGATATCTACTAGCAGTACCTAGTATCTAGTATCTGAAAGGGAAACAGAAAGGGAAAGGGGTACGGGGGGAAAATGATGAAAGATATAGCAGTAGCGAGGGACTGCGAAATCGCTACAGCTAGGTAATAGTAGCGTGTTCTCAAAAAGCATTGCTGATATCGTCAACAGTAGTAGCGCGGGTACGGGCCTTATTAGTAGCGCGGTCACCCACGCTGCTACTAGCCTCAAAACCCGTGCTACTACTAGGGTTTTCCCTAGTAGTGCATAGTTATGAGATTATCTAGGCATGATCGTGTATATAGGCATCATGTCCGTGACAAGTAGACCGAAACGATTCTGCATCTACTACTATTACTCCACACATCGACCAACTCCTGCCAGCATCTAGAGTATTAAGTTCATGAAGAACAGAGTAACACATTAAGAAAGATGACATGATGTAGAGGGATAAATTCATGCAATATGATATAAACCCCATCTTTTTATCCTCGATGGCAACACTACAATACGTGCCTTGCTGCCCCTGCTGTCACTGGGAAAGGACACTGCAATATTGAACCCAAAGCTAAGCACTTCTCCCATTGCAAGAAAGATCAATCTAGTAGGCCAAACCAAACTGATAATTCGAAGAGACTTGCGAAGATAACTTAATCACACATAAAAGAATTCAGAGGAGATTCAAGTATTTCTCATAGATAAACTTGATCATAAACCCAGAATTCATCGGATCTCGACAAACACGCCACAAAAAGAGTTATATCGAATAGATCTCCAAGAAGATCGAGGAGAACTTTGTATTGAGATTCAAAAAGAGAGAAGAAGCCATCTAGCTAATAACTATGGACCGGAGGGTCTGTGGTAAGCTACTCACAACTCATCGGCGAGGCCTTCGAGATGATGTAGAGGTCCTCCGTCGTTGATTCCCTCTCCGGCGGAGCACTCGCGAAGGCTCCAAGATGGGATCTCGCGGATACAGAAGGTTGCGGCGGTGGAAATAGTTTTTCATGGTGCTCCTGGATGTTTTTGGGGTACGTGTATATATATAGGAGGAAGAAGTAGGTCGGTGGACGCTCGAGGGGCCCACGAGGGTGGGGGGAACGCCGGGCACCCTCGTGGCCGCCTCATCTGTTGCTTGACTTCCACTCCAAGTCCCCTGGATTGCGTTTGTTCCAAAAAGATCGCTCCCGAAGGTTTCATTCCGTTTGGACTCTGTTTGATATTCCTTTTCTTCGAAACACTGAAATAGGCAAAAAAAGCAGCAATTCCGGTTAGTAGGTTAGTCCCAAAATGATATAAAAGTGTAAAGTAAAGCGCATAAACATCCAAAATGGGTAATATAATAGCATGGAACAATCAAAAATTATAGATTTGGAGACGTATCAAGCATCCCCAAGCTTAATTCCTGCTCGTGCTCAAGTAGGTAAATGATAAAAACAGAATTTTTGATGTGGAATGCTACCTAGCATGATTCTCAATGTAATTTTCTTTATTGTGGCATGAATGTTCAGATCCAAATGATTCAAAATAAAAGTTCATATTGACATAAGAAACAGTAATACTTCAAGCATACTAACTAAGCAATCATGTCTTCTCAAAATATCATGGCATTAGAAGGTTCATCCCTACAAAATCATATAGTTAGGCTATGTTTCATTTTCATCACACAAAATACTCCCATCAAGAACAACCCTGGTTTCAGCCAAGCAATTGGTTCATACTTTTTAACGCGCTTCAGCTTTTTTTCAACTCTCACACAATTAATACATGAGTGTGAGCCATGGATATAGCACTATGGGTGGAATAGAATATGATGATGGAGGTTGTGTGGAGAAGATAAAAAAAAGAAAGTCTCACATTGACGAGGATAATCAACGGGCTATGGAGATGCCCATCAATTGATGTCAACATGAGGAGTAGGGATTGCCATGCAACGGATGCACTAGAGCTATAAATGTATGAAAGCTCAACAAAAGAAACTAAGTGGGTGTGCATCCAACTTGCTTGCTCACGAAGACCTAGGGCATTTTGAGGAAGCCCATCATAGGAATATACAAGCCAAGTTCTATAATGAAAAATTCCCACTAGTATATGAAAGTGACAACATAAGAGACTTTCTATATGAAGAACATGGTGCTACTTTGAAGCACAAGTGTGGAAAAGGATAGTAACATTGCCCCCTTTTTTATTTTATTTTCTTCTTTTTTGGGGCCTTTCTTTGTTTTATTTGGCCTTTCTTTTTTTCTTTTTTTTCTTTGTCCTTTCTTTTTTTTGGCTTTTTTATTTGGGGATAATGCTCTAATAATGATGATCATCACACTTCTATTTATTTACAACTCATGAATTACAACTCAAAACTACAACAAGATATGACTCTATATGAATGCCTCCGGCGGTGTGCCAGGATGGGAAATGAATAAAGACTGGCATGTATGAATAATTATGCATGGTGGCTTTGCCACAAATACGATGTCAACTACATGCTCATGCAAGGCAATATGACAATGATGGTGTGTGTCATGATGAACGGAACGGTGGAAAGTTGCATGGCAATATATCTCGGAATGGATATGGAAATGCCATAATAGGTAGGTATGGTGGCAATTTTGAGGAAGATATAAGAAGGTTTATGTGTGATAGAGCGTATCGTATCACGGGGTTTGGATGCACCGGTGAAGTTTCCACCAACTCTCAAGGTGAGAAAGGGCAATGCACGGTACCGAAGAGGCTAGCAATGATGGAAAGGTAAAAGTGCGTATAATCCATGGACTCACATTAGTCATAAAGAACTCATATACTTATTGCAAAAGCTATATCAGCCCTCGAAGCAAAGTACTACTACGCATGCGCCTGGGGGGAGGTTGGTAGGAGTTAACCATCGCGTGCCCGACCTCCACTCAAAGGAAGGCAATCAAAAGAGCACCCCATGCAATAAATTTTTTACACAACTTTTACCATACATGCATGCTACGGGACTTGCCAACTTCAACACAAGTATTCTTTAAATTCACAATCACCCAACTAGCATGACTTTAATATCACCACCTCTATATCTCAAAACAATTATCAAGTATCAAATTGATCATAGCATCCAATTCACTTCCTATGATAGCTTTTATTATACCCAACTTGGGTGCCCATCATTCTAGGACCAATTTTATAACCATAGCAAATACCATGCTGTTCTAAAAGACTCTCAAAATAATATAAGTGAAGCATGAGAGATCAACAATTTCTACAAAATTAAACCACCGCCATGCTCTAAAAAGTATAAGTGAAGCGGTAGAGCAAAACTATCTAGCTCAAAAGATATAAGTGAAGCACATAGACTATTCTAATAAATTCCAAATCAAGTGGGTTACTCCCAAAAGGTGTGTACAGCAAGAATGATTGTGGTAAACTAAAAATCAAAGACTGATATCATACAAGACGCTCCAAGCAAAACACATATCATGTGGCGAATAAAAATAATGCTCCAAGTAAAGTTACCGATAGACGAAGACGAAAGAGGGCATGCCTTCCGGGGCATCCCCAAGCTTAGGCTTTTGGTTATCTTTGAATATATTGGGGTGCCATGGGCATCCCCAAGCTTAGTATCTTGCCACTCCTTATTCCATAGTCCATCAAATCCTTACCCAAAACATGAAAACTTCACAACACAAAACTCAACAGGAAATCTCATAAGCTCCGTTAGTGCAAGAAAGAAAAACCACCACATAAGGTACTGTAATGAACTCATTATTTATTTAAATTGGTGTTAAACCTAATGTATTCTAACTTCTCTATGGTTCATACCCACCGATACTAGCCATAGATGCATCAAGATAAGCAAACAACACACGGAAAACAGAAACTGTCAAAAACAGAACAGTCTGCAGCAATCTGTAACTTTCGAATACTTCTGGAACTCTAAAAATCATACCAAACTAGGAAGTCCTGGGAAATTTGCTATTGACCTACATCAAAAAGAATCAACGCAAAAGCACGTTTCTGTGAATTACTAAAATTATTTTCGTGCGCGCAAAAGTTTCTGTTTTCAGCAGAATCAAATTAACTATCACCGTAGGTTATCCTATAGGTTCTACTTGGTACAAACACTAATTAAAACATGAAAACACATCTAAACAGAAGCTAGATGAAATATTTATTACTAAACCGAAGAAAAAAGCAAGAAACAAAAATAAAATTGGGTTGCCTCCCAACTAGCGCTATCGTTCAACGCCCCTAGTTGGCATAAAAGCGAGGATAGATCTAAGTAGTGCCATCTTTAATTTTCAGTTTTTTAGCAGAGTCATGCTCGAATCCAGGAGGTTGTTTATGTTTCCCTTCATACTCAGAAATTTTTAGATCTAAAGAATCCAACCGCTTATTGCAAAGAGTAATCAACATATTCATGCGGTGAAGATTTCCGCTGACACTCTTAAGCGGTTCAAGAGACTTTTGTAAGATTTTTTTTCACTTTGCAAATCTTTTCAAACACTTGTGTTTCTTCTTGGGTAGGATGTGGCCCCCTTTTTGAGGTAGTGTTCCCACTATTCCCTCTATAATTTCATGCGCAATACTGGGATCAATTTCAATAAAAATTCCTTTGGCAATGCAATCCAAGAGTTGTCTATGGGACATATTTAACCCAACATAAAAATTGCAAAGTAAAATTCTAAAATTCACCTCTAGGGTGCAATTACGATAAGATTCCATCATCCTATACCAAGAATCTTTTAAGTTTTCTCCTTGCCTTTGCTTGAAATGAAGAACTTCAAACTCGGGAGACATAGGAGCGGATAAGGGACTAGCCATGACGACGAGATAAACGATCTAACACACGAGCACACAAAAGGCAAGCGAAAGAGAGAGGAGATTGGGAAAGAGAGGGCAAATAAAACGGCAAGGATGAAGTGGGGGAGAGGAAAACGAGAGGCAAATGGCAAATAATGTAATGCAATGGAGATGAGTTTGTGATGGGTACTTGGTATGTCTTGACCTTAAATTCCGGTCCGGCCATAGTTGAACTCCATGATACTCCGGCCATTGTGATTGATCCAAGTATGGCTGAAACCGGGGAGCCCATGTATTCTTGACAGTCATGATTGAGAACTCGGACTCCCGCACGGTAAGAGGGTGATTGACGTCCACATTCCTAACACGAGATGCATTTAACAAGTGCGAGCATGGGAGATGAAGCAAGGATGGCCTCATGAAAGTGCAATCACACCGTGTTAGGGAGACCTTGAAAGCCCGGCCTCTGTGTTGGTGGCCATCATTTGTGGTTCCTCCATGCTCTTTCACTTCATACATCCAATCGTTGTCGTCATATAGTACAACTTCTTGGGAGTCTGCCTTCCGTGATTGAAATTCCAACCATTCTTCAACCTTTGGTGGGAAATTGTGCTTGTGCTTTTCCTTGTTCTCACCAGCAATCTGTTTATCCGTCTCCATTGAGTACTTTAAAAAGTATGCATTCATCTTGTCAAATGTGTATTGAACTATTGCCATCACGGGTAATGCACGTACACCCTTGAGCACCTTATCGAAGCATTCTACCATATTGCTTGTCATTTGACCGTACCTTCGGCCATCTTCATCAAAAGCACATGCCCACATATTCCTTTCGACAATGTTCTTATTGAGAAGTTCAAGACCACCAGGGTCAAGTTTCTTGTGTCTGAGCAATGCATTGAACAATGTGGCAAACCGCTTGTCGGAGAAAGCGAGACAACAATCTTGAAGATCATCGGCCAACTCCTTGATACCACATGCCCTATAGAAGTTTGCACAAAAGTGCCTCATGCACCATCGACGGTGCAACTTTGTATGTCTGGGAATGTCAACCACAACCGCATTTGGAATTCCTGGATGGCGATCTGATATGACACAATTTTCCCTTTCAGCCGGTAATACCCTTGTTCTCAATTGAAGCTAAAACCACTCCCAGTTATCATTGTTCTCCACCTCAACCAAAGCGAAATCCAAAGGCAACAGCCGGTTATTGGCATCACTTGCTACTGCAACCAATAAAGTGCCCTTGTATTGTCTGGTCAAGAACGTGCCATCAATGGCATGATGGGCCGACAATGCTCAAAAGCCGTCACACATTGCTCAAAGGCTGAAAATGCATGGAGAAATACTCGGATGGTCCTCCCGTTTTGAATCAATGTTTGGTTCCCACGAGGCTCAACCACGTGAACCATGCCTGGGTTTGTGGTGGCTGCTACGTCTTTTGAGCTTGCGTTGGTTTTTCCCTTGAAGAGGAAAGGGTGACGCAGCAAAGTAGCGTAAGTATTTCCCTCAGTTTTTGAGAACCAAGGTATCAATCCAGTAGGAGGATCCTCAAAAGTCCCACACACCTACACAAACAAAAAAGAACCTCGCAACCAACGCGATAAAGGGGTTGTCAATCCCTTCAAGGTAACTTGCAAAAGTGAGATCTGATAGAGATAATAAGATAAGATAAATACTTTTGGTATTTTTATGATATAGATGGAAAATTAAAGATGCAAATAAAAGTAGATGGAAAACTTATATGATAAAAGATAGACCCGGGGACCATAGGTTTCACTAGTGGCTTCTCTCAAGATAGCATAAGTATTATGGAGGGTGAACAAATTACTATCGAACAATTGATAGAAAAGCGCATAGTTATGAGATTATCTAGGCATGATCATGTATATAGGCATCACGTGTGTGACAAGTAGACCAAAACGATTCTGCAGCTACTACTATTACTCCACACATCGACCGACTCCTGCCAGCATCTAGAGTATTAAGTTCATGAAGAACAGGTAACACATTAAGAAAGAAGACATGATGTAGAGGGATAAATTCATGCAATATGATATAAACACCATCTTTTTATCCTCGATGGCAACAATACAATACGTGCCTTGCTTCCCCCGCTGTCACTGGGAAAGGACACCGCAAGATTGGACCCAAAGCTAAGCACTTATCCCATTGCAAGAAAGATCAATCTAGTAGGCCAAACCAAACTGATAATTCGAAGAGACTTGCAAAGATAACTTAATCACACATAAAAGAATTCAGAGGAGATTAAAATATTTCTCATAGTTAAACTTGATCATAAACCCACAATTCATCGGATCTCGACAAACACACCGCAAAAAGAGTTACATCGAATAGATCTCCAAGAAGATCGCGGAGAACTTTGTATTGAGATTCAAAAAGAGAGAAGAAGCCATCTAGCTAATAACTATGGACCCGAAGGTCTATGGTAAACTACTCACAACTCATCACAGAGGCCTTGGAGATGATGTAGAGGCCCTCCATGGTCGATTCCCCCTCCGGCGGAGCGCCCGCGAAGGCTCCAAGATGGGATCTCGCGGATACAGAAGGTTGCGGCGGTGGAAATAGTTTTTCGTGGTGCTCCGGGATATTTTCGGGGTACGTGGATATACATAGGAGGAAGAAGTAGGTCGGTGGACTTTCGAGGGGGCCACAAGGGTGGGGGGCGCGCCAGGAACCCTCGTGGCCGCCTTGTTTGTTGCTTGACTTCCACTCCAAGTCCCCTGGATTGCGTTTGTTCCCAAAAGATCGCTCCCGAAGGTTTCATTCCGTTTGGACTCCGTTCGATATTCCTCTTCTTCGAAACACTGAAATAGGCAAAAAAGCAGCAATTCAGGTTGGGCCTCCGGTTAGTAGGTTAGTCCCAAAAATGATATAAAAGTGTAAAGTAAAGCCCATAAACATCCAAAACGGGTAATATAATAGCATGGAACAATAAAAAATTATAGATATGTTGGAGACGTATCAGTGTCCATAGCTAACAACAACCTAGGGAGTCGGTTGTATGCTTCCTTCCAATTGCCATACAACATCTTGAATGTGGCTTGCTTTGCCTTCCATGCCTTGTCGTACTTCACCTTGTAATGAAAGATGGCTTTCACAAGGTCAACGACACTCTTGATGCTCATTGTTGGAAGTGTGGATATTTGGTTGGAAAACCTGTAAGCGATGAACTCGCACATGAGTTGTCTGTGTTATTGGTACAGAAGCTCGCCATCCGCATTCTTGTGTCAGCACATGTGACTTGGTACACAAGTCACTATGCGCCAAGTGGGACCTCCTTTCCATGGCCTTGCACGCACAATCCATGGACATCTTGGCACTTCACATTTAACCGTGTAACGCACATTGACATCCGAGTTGGCCACTCTATGTGGACGATAATGCGTAACCGAGTAGTTGTCGAGCCACATCTTCAATTCCAAGAAGGATTCAAACTCACAACCAGGATATATCCTGTTCTTGCCGTCTTCCAAATCACGGTGAGAACTTGGCCTAGCTCCAAGAGATATACATTTGCCACCATCTGCAATGGCTTCATCCGCGAGACTAAGATCCTTGAACATTGGTGTCTTGTGATCCCGCCCGAATACCTTCTTAAATGCTTGGCCCTCCTTCTGCGTGAACCCCTCCTCATCAACTTCTTCATCGGGCCCATCGTCATCGGAGTCCGATGCATATGCACGGGAAAAGGGATGGATTGGTCCATTGTCTCTTGCACATGATATTTCTCGAGATCACCCACATTGTTGTCATGGAGATCAACTTCGTTGTCATCCTCCTCGTACTCATAATTGTCCTCTTCAAAAGCTTCATTTTGGTTGTTTGAAACCGGGCTTAATGTTGGCCAAACTTGTTGCGTCAAATGAGGTTCACTACCTTGATCTTGGTTCATGGGTGGGGGAGTACTTGCAACCAAAGGGGAGGGGTTCCAGTTCAAGTCCAAATGCAAACTAGACTCAACCTTCTTGGAGGCAAATAACTCAAGAGCCTTGTCTAGAGATACCGCAACCGTCTCCTTGTATGCGACCCAACGTTGCTCGGAGTTCACACGCATTGTCTTCCAACGGATGTGCATTCCAAAACCAACATTATGCCTTCCCTCGAACTCAACAACGTCACTTGGGTTCATCCAATTCAAATCCTTCCTCACTTGTTCCAAGACATCCGCATAGCTAGGACTACTCTCAAAACACCATGTCAAGCTCATCCGGGTCCGGCTCAACATTGCCTTTCAAAAAGGCATCTTTATTCACATGATGAACATAAACACATGTTCTTCCCATCCCTACAATAATCAAAAACACACATATATCAAGTAAGTACTTAACAAAATATTTGCACAAAATACATAAGCCCTAACATATATATGAAACAATAACCCTAACCCCCACTTAACAATAACCACAACCCTAACCATAGCATAACCCTAACACTAACGTAAAACACACATAACCCTAACCCTAGCATAGTATGAAGCCTAACCATACCAAATTAGCAAAGAAACATAACATGATTCAACACAAATTTCCAAATCCAAGCCAAAACTAGAGTTTCCCCAAACTAGCAAGATTTGAGCAAATGTGACAATTCCTATGGATGAGAAAGAGGGGATCAGAGGAGATTACCTTAGGGGAGGGGTTGGCTTCGAAATCCATGGTCAAATACTCCAGATTTGTAAGATCTGGGAAGGATTTGAGAGGGGGAGAGAGGAGGGGCGCAAGGCTCAGGGTTTGGGTGGGGTGTGTGGAGTGGGGGTGGGAGGGGTGAGAGGGTGAGGCCAGCCTAAGTGACAAACAGACTGTACAGCGCCTAAGGCACGGGCGCTGCACATTACAGGTGTGGCGCCTATCCCCTAGGCGCTGCACATTACAAGTGTGCCGCCTATGCTTTGGGCGCTGCACGGCTGGATGTGGGGCCGCCCTGGCCCCGCGATGCCATGCTAGTCGGGCATGCGGCGCCTAAGACAAGGGCGCTGCATAGTGCAATGCAGCGCCTGGCTGTCGGGCGCCACTCAAAACGGTCAGTTTGTGAAAAAAAATCGAGACTAGTTCAGATCGTGAATTGATTTCATCCACAGGTTAAATATGTGTTTTTTGCCCCGTTCTGGAAGTCCCTTGATCAGCGTGCCCATCCAAAAACATTATTTTAATGTATATGCTCACTAAAGTAGTGATGGAAAATTTTACAAAGGACAAACCAAGAAGAGGACCATTTGGCTGCCACCTAGGCCAAAATGTTAACTTTTTCTGAGAAAAAGGCCAACATGTTAATTGGGCCGCTACCATACTACAGTAATAAAATTTTAATATTTTGTTAATGCATGGTCAACATTTTTATACACATTTAAAACATTTTTTAATTACTTGATTAACATTTCTCAAATACAAGATTAGTATTTTTGGAATAAACGATCAATGTTTTCTCTATACACACTTTATCATTTTCAAATTATTGATTAACATTTTTCAGATATAAGATTAACATTTTTTAATACATGGTCAATGATTTTTCTATATAAATTTAACATTTTTTAAATGCTTGATTAAGATTTTTCAAATACTATTTTAACATTTTTTTTCAAATGCATGATTAACATTTTCTAAGACATGATCAACTTTTTTACACACATTATATGCAAGATTTTTTTTAGTTTTTCTTTGGTTCCTTATCAGTTTTCAATGTTTTCCATTCTTTTTGCACTCCTTTCTCCAGTTTTTTTTTTGTTTTCTATATTATTTAGTTTTTTTATTTCTATTGTGGTTTCCATTTTTTTATTTCTGTTACTTTTGGGACTCATTCTACATTTTTTGTATACATCAAGAACATTTTTGTAAATCCGCCTATGTTGTCTCAACATAGCCGGTCCCAAGTCCAGGTAAAGGAGGAGGGTTGTGGTAGGCTTGGCGAGCCAACGTAAAAACTCAACCACTCTTATGGAGATGAAACCCAAAATATTTTCGTTGGGGCGTAACCCTGTCAGCGACGAGACACATCGAAACCCGGGTGTGGTGTCAAATGGGCAAGGGTCGGGCCGTCACCCTCCCGGTGGCGCCTCGTATCTTGATCTGGATATGGTGTCAAGTGAGCGAGGATCTAGTCGTCGCATTCTTAGTGGCGCGCTACATCGGCGCCCGGATGTAGTGGAAAATGAGCAAGGGTCTTCGCATTTGACTCGACGAGTGTGAAGGGTAAGGAAGCTAGCCGAGCCTAGGAGGATTCGCTTAGGTAGAAGGAACGTAGGGTCCCTGATAGGGAAGCTTCGGAAACTAGTTGATGCAGCGGTGAGGAGAGGTGTTGATATCCTTTGCATCCAAGAAACCAAATGGAGGGGGTCAGAAAGCAAAGGAGGTGGAGGATACCGACTTCAAGTTGTGGTACACGGGGACGGCTGCAAATAGAAATGGCGTAGACATCTTGATCAACCAGAGCTTCAAGTATGGAGTGGTAGACGTCAAGAGACGTGGGGACCGGATTATCCTGGTCAAGCTGGTAGTTGGGGACTTAGTTCTCAATGTTATCAGCGCGTATGCATCGCAAGTAGGCCACAATGAGAACACCAAGAGGGAGTTCTAGGAAGGCATGGAGGACATGGTTAGGAGTGTACCGATTGGTGAGAAGCTCTTCATAGAAGGAGACCTCAATGGCCACATGGGTACATCTAACACATGTTTTGAATTGGTGCATGGGGGCTTTGGCTATGGCATAAGGAATCAAGAAAGGAGAAGATGTCTTAAGCTTTTCTCTAGCCTATGACATGATCGTAGCTAACAACCTCTTTAAAAAGAGAGAATCACATCTGGTGACTTTTAGTAGTAGCCAATGCTCTAGCCAGATTGATTTCATCCTCTCGAGAAGAGAAGGTAGGCGTGCGTGCCTAGATTGTAAGGTGATACCTGGAGAGAGTGTTGTCCCTCAGCATAAGCTGGTGGTTGCTGACTTCCGCTTTCGGATTCATGTCCAGCAGGATAAGCATGCCAAAGTCACTAGAACGAAGTGGTGGAAACTCAAGGGGTGGGTAGCTCAGGCGTTCGAGGAGAGAGTCATTAAGGGGGGCCCTTGGGAGGAAGGACGGGATGCAAACAATGTGTGGGTGAAGATGGTGACTTGCATTCGTAAGGTGGCCTTGGAGGAATTTGGAGTGTCTATGGGAAGGAGAAGCGAAGTTAAGGATGCCTGGTGGTGGAATGATGATTTCCAGAAGGCGATTAGGGAGTAGAAAGATTGTTTCAGACGCCTATACCTAGATAGGAGTACAGACAACATAAGGAAGTACAAGATGGAGAAGAAGGCCGCAAAGTGAGTTGTCAGTGAAACAAGGGTTCGTGCGTATGAGGACCTCTACCAACAGTTACTCATGAAGAAAGGCGAAGGGGACATCTATAAGATGGCCAAGATCCACGGGAGGAAGACGAGGAATGTTGGCCAAGTCAAATGCATCAAGGACGGGGCATACCAACTCCTGGTGAAGGACGAGGAGATTGAGCATAGATGGCGGGAGTACTTCGACAAGTTGTTCAATGGGGAGAATGAGAGTTCTACCATTGAACTGGACGACTCCTTTGATGAGACCAGCGTGCATTTTGTGCGGCGAATGCAGGAGTCCGAGGTCAAGGAGGCTTTAAAAAGGATGAAATGAGGCAAGGGCGATGTGCCCTGATTGTATCCCCATTGAGGTGCGGAAAGGCCTTGGGGACATAGCGATAGTATGGCTAACCAAGCTTTTTAACCTCATTTTTCGGGCAAACAAGATGCCAGAAGAATGGAGATGGAGTATATTAGTACCAATCTTCAAGAACAAGGGGGATGTTCAGAGTTGTACTAATTACCATGGAATTAAGATGATGAGCCATACAATGAAGCTATGGGAGATAGTCATTAAGCACTGCTTAAGAAGAATGACAAGCGTAACCAAAAATCAGTTTGGTTTCATGCCTGGGAGGTCGACCATGGAAGCCATTTTCTTGGTACGACAAATTATGGAGAGATATAGGGAGACAAAGAAGTACTTGCATTTGGTGTTCATTGACTTGGAGAAAGCCTATGATAAGATACCGCAGAATGTCATGTGGTGCACCTTGGAGAAACACAAAGTCCCAGCAAAGTATGTTACCCTCATCAAAGAAATGTACGATAATGTTGTGACAAGTGTTCGAACAAGGGATGTCAACACTGATGACTTTTCGATTAAGATAGGACTACATCAGGGGTTAGCTTTGAGCCCTTATCTTTTTTCCCTGGTGATGGATGAGGTCACAAGGGATATACAAGGAAATATCCCATGGTGTATGCTCTTTGCAGATGATGTGGTGCTAGTTGACGATAGTCGGACGGGGGTGAATAGGAAGTTAGAGTTATGGAGACAAATCTTGGGATCGAAAGGGTTTAGCCTTAGCAGAACTAAAACCGAGTACATAATGTGTGGTTTCAGTACTACTAGGCGCGAGGAGGAGGAGGTTAGGCTTGATGGGCATGTGGTGGCTTAGAAGGACACCTTTTGATATTTGGGGTTAATGATGTAGAAGGATGGGGGTATTGATGAAGATGTGAACCATCGAATCAAAGTCGAATGGATGAAGTGGCGCCAAGCTTCAGGCATTCTCTGTGACAAGAGAGTGCCACAAAAGCTAAATGACAAATTCTATAGGACGACAGTTCAATTCGCAATATTTTATGGCGCTGAGTGTTGGCCGACTAAAAGGCAACATGTTCAACTATTAGGTGTGGCGGAGATGCGTATGTTGAGATGGATCGAGTTCGGAATGATGCTATACGAGGTAGAGTTGGGTAGCACCAATTGAAGAGAAGCTTGTTCAACATCGTCTGAGATGGTTTGGGCATATTCAAGACATGCCTCCAGAAGCTCCAGTGCATAGAGGACAACTAAAGCGTGCGGAGAGTGTCAAGGGATGTCGAGGTAGACCAAATTTGACATGGGAGGAGTCCGTAAAGAGATATCTGAAGGATTGGAGAATCATCGAAGAACTAGCTATGGACAGGGGTGCGTGTAAGCTTGCTATCCATGTGCCCAAACCATGAGTTGGTCGCGAGATCTTATGGGTTTCACCTCTAGCCTACCCTAAATTGTTTGGGACTAAAAACTTTGTTCTTGTATTTGTTGTATCAAGAACATTTTCGTAATACACATTTAACATTTTTCAGATACAAGTTTATCATATTTTGAATACAAGTTTACCATTTTTTATACTCATTTTTAAAATTTATGATTAATATTTTTCAATATACAAGAGTAATGTTTTTTTAGTACATGGTCAACATTTTTTCAATACATTTTAACATTTTTCAAATATTCGATTAACATTTTCCAAATACTATTTCAAGATTTTTTTTTCAAATGATTGATTAACATTTTCTAAATACATGAGAAATTATTTATTTACACATTTAACAATTTTCATATACAAGTTTAACATTTTTTAATACATGGTCCACATTTTTTCTATATGCATTTTAAACATTTTTAAATGCTTGATTATCACTTTTTAGATACAAGATTACCATTTCTTGAACACATGGTCAACAGTTTTTGTATACACATTTTAAAATTGTCAAATGGTTGATTAGACTTTTTGAATTACAAGATTAACATTTTTCCAATATAGGATTAACATTTTCAAATACATATTTACCACCTTTCAAATGCTTGATTAAGATTTTTCAAAAACCACTCAAACATGTTTTTAAATGTCTGATTAACATTTTCTAAATACATGAGTAACTTTTTTCACACACAATGTATATAATGTTTCATATACATGAGAAAATTTTATTTTAAAAATTTTAACATATTTTAAATACAAGTTTAATATTTTTTTAATACAAGGCCAACATTTTCTCTATACACATTTTAAACATTTTTCAAATACAAGATTAACATTTTTGGAATACACAGTCAATATTTTTTAATAATGTTAGACTGTGGGATCCGCAAACCCTTGAGAGGTTCAAACTCTGGGATGCGTGCGGAGATCTCAACCTACCCAGCCTGCCTACTCGCGATCCTCCTAAGCCTAGCGCGTCGAGCTCAAAGGGACAAAGAGACTCGACAGTTTATACTGGTTCGGGCCACCATTGTGGTGTAATACCATAATCCAGTGTGGTTTGGTGGATTGCCTCGGAGGGCTGAACATGAACTAGTACAGTGGATGAACAAGCCTCAGAAGGTGAGGTGTTCTTGGGCTGGTGTGGTGTATGCTAGCTCTACTTGTCCTGATTTCGTCCCCTCCTATGGTGGTGGCTAGCCCTATTTATAGTGGCCTTGGTCCTCTTCCCAAACATGAGCGGGGAGGGATCCTACAACGACTGGATTTGAAAGGGGACAAGTAGTATAGTCTATCCTGACAAAAGTAGTCTTCGCCTGAGAAAAGCCTCTAGTCGTGACGCTGCGGTGGGCTCGTCGATGACCTTCGTCCTGCCGTCCTGGCGGTCTTGGTCTTGTTGCACTAGAATGGAAACCTCTGGCTGATTTCTCGAGACTCCGCGCGTGTGTCCGGCTTCCTTTGCACCGAAGAGGAAACCTGCG
The DNA here is from genome assembly GCF_002162155.2 of Triticum dicoccoides. NCBI lineage: Eukaryota > Viridiplantae > Streptophyta > Magnoliopsida > Poales > Poaceae > Triticum > Triticum dicoccoides. Next base: position 488,008,021 of record NC_041393.1, read on the forward strand.
CTCTGCACCCGCCTGGCGCCCGCCTGGCCTTAGTCGTCATGGCTCACGTCAGCTGAGCCTCGTGAGGTAGCTTGCATAGAACTCTCAGCCCCTTAGAAGCCAGCCTGAGGAGGCCGATTCCTTCGGGGGTCTTGGCATCGCCCTCCTCGCGAGGCTTGGCCCCTCGCGAGGGTCTTGTGTTGTTGATGTTGAAGCTAGGCCGTACCAGGCCGTCGATGAAGCCACGTGGTGGGCCGCAGGCAGGCAGGGCTGGATACCCCCGAATCTAGGACGCCGACAGTAGCCCCCGGGCCTAAGGCGCGCTCGGACTTGGCTTCCAGGCGAAGCCAAAGGGCAAGTGCGGAGCACCACGGGCCCTAACCGACTGCGGCCTTGATGACGCGTGGTGATTGATGGGACGTGGGCGACTCCGCTTACCCACGCTGCCTCGGCAACTGTTCGACTTGACAACTGCATGCTGCATGCAGAGAAAATCATCATTACTGGAGATCGCGGGAGGCCGATGATTTACCTTCTCCCGGCTATAAATGCGCGGGCGGCCGGAGCACCTGCCCATCTTGCTTTCGTATTTCTTATCTTCTTCTCCACCTTGCTTCCATGGCGCCGATCAAAAGGTATTCTGTGGCTGAGAAGGGGAAGGCCCCTCGGAAGGGGCCCAATCCTCTCCCACCAAAGAAACAGCTCTTCCTTCCTCATGATGTCAGTGCAGGGCGAGAGGTGACAAGGCCTTGGTAGTCGAGGCCTCCGCCTGGCTTCCCTCTTCCCATGTACGCTCGTGCTAAGGACGAAGGAGTGCGCCGATGAGAGACGCCTAATGAAGGTGGCAGGGCCACCATTGCCCTGCCGCCCGCACCACGGACCCATGCCGAGGATAGCTTGCGTGAGTTTGTGGTGTGGGCGGCGATGCCCCCAGACACCTGGATTCGACTTCCACGGTTCTTCGCTGGCGGGCTGCCTCCGAAGGGGCCGGTCGAGCTGTGGCTGCAGCACGCTGGGTGCCGCAGCCCGGCAACCGGAGCCGAAGTCAAGGTGGTGCCGCCCGGGGACATCTTCATGACTCGAGGATGGGGTGAGATTGTCCGGGCTTGCTGTGCAAAGGGAGCCCTGGCAATCCACTTCGAGTACGATGGTGCGGCCACCCTGTTCTTCAAGATCTTCAATGAGGAGGGTGAACGGCTGGAGTGCTGCCCCGGAGGAGGTAACTCGGGGGACACTGCAGCGGGCACTGGACCTGTTGCCATCCCCTTCGGCGCTTCGTCCAGCAGCAGTGGCGACTCCTCGGAATCCAGGGACTCTCCTGAGCCCAGTGATTCTCTGGAGTCGAGCGATGACAGCTACGTGCCGTCGAGCTCATGCCGAGGCCGCAGCGCAGCTGCGGCTGCCGCCTGGCGTCATCGGCGATACCGTAGGGCCTTGTAGTTGCTTTTCCTGCGCAAAATGAAGATCAGCCCTCGTGGGGTTTGTAAGGATCGGAATACACTTAATAATAATGCTGTCTCTTTTGATTTCGTGATGGATACGCGTATTCCAGTTTGGCTAGGTTCCTCCCTTTTCTTTTCCCTAGACAGCGTCGCGCTCTACGCCGATAGAACCCAATCCCTAGGCAGGCTTCAACCGTCGCTAGTATGCCACGTCGCGATGTCGTGGTCAAGGCTAGGAGGTGAGCAGCCCAGGGTCCGGTAAGAGCTCGTGAGACGCGATGCTCACGAGGTCCCCTTTGGCGTGCAAGCAGCTGCACAGGAAATCGAAAAGGGGAGTAGAACTGCCAAAGTGGAACTGTGAGGCGGGGCGTGCGAGGAGGGAAACTGGTGCTGTAACAAGCCGAGACTTATCTGTATGATGTCTAGATTCATTAGGGAGATGATGCTTGCCCTTGCGCCTGCGATATTGTTGGGCGTAGCTTGCCTTGGCCACCTTCTTGTCTCGCTCGCCCAGGTGCTCTACGTCCTCGGGACCTGGCCCTCGAGCGAGCTCAGCTGCCGCTGGTATGCCAGGTTGCGATGTCGTGGTCAAGGCCGGGGGTGAGGTCTGGAGAGCCAGTTGGAGCTTCCAAGACGCGGTGCTCGGGAGGCCCCCCTTTAATGCGCAAGCGACTCGCGAGGCCAGATGGTGGTTGTTCAAGCTGACCCACGGCCCTACCGCTAGATGAACCTGCAGGTTGGATGACAGGAAAGACTGGGACCCCCATGGAGCGGGTCCGAAGTAAAAGGCGTGAAACAGGGGCACCGAGGGCCTGGTGAGGTGGTGCACGCAGAGCGGGCCGCGGACCAGAGCTCGACCCCCGGGTTTATCAGAGTTGCGGGGACGGACCCGGGCACAAGCTTCGTGCCGATGTGAGCATCATGCCGCGATGCGGGAATGGTATCAGTCAGCACACATGAAGGTTCGTGAGGCGGTGGTCATGGAGTGACAATCATAGGTAAACTCACAGAAACGATTAGATAGTCCTGGTGAATGCAAAACGATACGTGCTGTAGGGCCAGACCCATACGGCCTGGGGATGATGCAGCCCAAGGGGTGCCCCCAAACTGAACGAACTAGAGAGATGTCACCTGGTACCGTTGCTGAAGAGTTGTTGAAGTAGCCAAAAAATGCGCGCCGCTGAAGCCGTTCCTCATGAGCCGCTCCAGTGCCAAGCCTCGGGAGACCTGGAGGGACCGAGAGGATCCTGAAGGTGCTCCTCCATCTCCGCCAGGACCTCCTGGTGCCTGGCCTCGCAGGCCGACTGAGCGTCCCTCATGCAACGCTGGAACGCCTCAGCCGTGCCCACTGGGCCGAAAGGCATGTGAACATACTGTGAGATGGGCTCTCGCATCGGCCGACACAAGACAGCCACATGAGCTATCGAGACGCGGCCCTGTTGAGCCCGGGGATGTCGATGCAGACGAGAAACTCCTTACCCTTGCTAGGGTAGTGAGCTCCGCCGCGCGGTAGGCGACGATCGCCTTGCAGAACCCTTCCTTCCTGAATCTCCTTGATTGCCTTGCTGTTGAACTCCTGAACGCCTGGTTGATAACCCACAAGTATAGGGGATCGCAACAGTTTTCGAGGGTAGAGTATTCAACCCAAATTTATTGATTCGACACAAGGGGAGCCAAAGAATATTCTCAAGTATTAGTAGTTGAGTTGTCAATTCAACCACACCTGGATAACTTAATATCTACAGCAAAATATTTAGTAGCAAAGTAGTATGGAAGTAACACTAACGGTAGTAGAACTAACAGTAGCAGTTTTGTAGTAATCGTAACAACAGCAACGGTAAAGTAACTAAGCAAAGATCAGTATGTGAAAAGCTCGTAGGCATTGGATCAGTGATGGATAATTATGTCGGATGTGATTCTCATGTAATAGTTATAACATAGGGTGACACAGAACTAGCTCCAGTTCATCAATATAATGTAGGCATGTATTCCGAATATAGTCATACGTGCTTATGGAAAAGAACTTTCATGCCATCTTTTGTCCTACCCTCCCGTGGCAGCGGGGTCCTATTGGAAACTAAGGGATATTAAGGCCTCCTTTTAATAGAGTACCGGACCAAAGGATTAGCGCTTAGTGAATACATCAACTCCTCAAACTACGGTCATCACCGGTAAGTATCCCGATTATTGTCACTTCGGGGTTAACGGATCATAACACATAATAGGTGACTAGACTTGCAAGATAGGATCAAGAACTCACATATATTCATGAAAACATAATAGGTTAGATCTGAAATCATGGCACTCAGGCCCTAGTGGCAAGCATTAAGCATAGCAAAGTCATAGCAACATCAATCTCAGAACATAGTGGATACTAGGGATCAAACCCTAACAAAACTAACTCAATTACATGGTAAATCTCATCCAACTATCACCGTCCAGCAAGCCTATGATGGAATTACTCACGCACGGCGGTGAGCATCATGAAATTGGTGATGGAGGATGGTTGATGATGACGACAGGGACGGATTCCCCTCTCTGGAGCCCCGAACGGACTCCAGATCAGCCCTCCCGAGATAGATTAGGGCTTGGCGGTGGCTCCATATCGTAAAATGCGATGAATCCTTCTCTCTGATTTTTTTTTCTCCCCGAACGTGAATATATGGAGTTGGAGTTGAGGTCGGTGGAGCATTAGGGGGCCCACGAGGTAGGGGCACGCCCTAGGAGGGGCGCCCCCACCCTCGTGGACAGGGTGTGGGCCCCCTAACGTTGATTCTTTCACCAATATTTTTTATTAATTCCAAAAAGTTGCTCGATGGATTTTCAGGTCATTCCGAGAACTTTTATTTATGCACAAAAAATAACACCATGGCAGTTCTGCTGAAAACAGCGTCAGTCCGGGTTAGTTCCATTCAAATCATGCAAGTTAGAGTCCAAAACAAGGGAAAAAGTGTTTGGAAAAGTAGATACGACAGAGACGTATCAACTCCCCCAAGCTTAAACCTTTGCTTGTCCTCAAGCAATTCAGTTGACAAACTGAAAGTGATAAAGAAAAACGTTTACAAACTCTGTTTGCTCTTGTTGTTGCAAATATGTAAAGCCAACATTCAAGTTTTCAGCAAAGATTATGAACTAACCATATTCACAATAACACTTAGGTCTCATGTTTACTCATATCAATGGCATAATCAACTAGCGAGCAATAATAATAAATCTCGGATGACAACACTTTCTCAAAACAATCATAATATGATATAACAAGATGGTATCTTGCTAGCCCTTTCTGAGACCGCAAAACATAAATGCAGAGCACCTCTGAAGATCAAGGACTGACTAAACATTGTAATTCATGGTAAAAGAGATCCAGTCATTGTCATACTCAATATAAACTAATAGTAATGCATGCAAATGACAGCTGTGCTCTCCAGCGGGTGCTTTTTAATAAGAGGGTGATGACTCAACATAAAAGTAAATAGATAGGCCCTTCGCAGAGGGAAGCAGGGATTTGTAGAGGTGCCAGAGCTCGATTTTGAAATAGAGATAAATAATATTTTGAGCGGTATACTTTCATTGTGAACATAACAACTAAGAGAAATCGATATCTTCCATGCTACACACATTATAGGCGGTTCCCAAACAGAATGGTAAAGTTTATACTCCCCCTCCACCAACAATCACCAATCCATGGCTTCCCCGAAACAACGGGTGCCTCCAACTAACAGCATTCCTGGGGAGTTTTGTTTGCAATTATTTTGATTTGATTTGAGCATGGGACTGGGCATCCCGGTTACCAGCCATTTTCTCATGAGTGAGGAGCGGAGTCCACTCCTCTTGAGAATAACCCGCCTAGCATGGAAGCTACAGACAACCCTAGTTGATACATGAGCTGTTCGAGCATACAAAACAGAATTTCATTTGAAGGTTTGGAGTTTGGCACATACAAATTTACTTGGAACGGCAGGTAGATACCGCATATAGGAAGGTATGGTGGACTCGTATGGAATAACTTTGGGGTTTTTGGATTTTGGATGCACAAGCAGTATTCCCGCTTAGTACAAGTGAAGGCTAGAAAGAGACTGGGAAGCGACCAACTAGATAGCGACAACAATCATGGACATGCATTAAAATTAATCAACACTGAGTGCAAGCATGAGTAGGATATAATCCACCATGAACATATATATCGTGAAGGCTATGTTAATTTTGTTTCAACTACATGTGTGAACATGTGCCAAGTCAAGCCACTCGAATCATCCAAAGGAGGATACCACCCTATCATACCACATCACAACCATTTTAATAGCATGTTGGCACGCAAGGTAAACTATTATAAACTCCTGGCTAATTAAGCATGGCATAAGCAATTATAATCTCTAATTGTCATCGCAAACATGTTTATTCATAATAAGCTGAATCAGGAATGATGAACTAATCATATTTACAAAAACAAGAGAGATCGAGTTCATACCAGCTTCTCTCATCTCAATCAGTTCATCATATATCGTCATTATTGCCTTTCACTTGCACGACCGAACAATGCGGATAATAATAATAGTGCACGTGCATTGGACTAAGCTGGAATATGCAAGAATTCAATTCAAGGGAGAAGACAAGGTAATATGGGCTCTTGGTTAAATCAACAATAATGCATATGAGAGCCACTCAACATTTTCATCATGGTCTTCTCCTCTCGACCCCCATAGAAAAGAAAAGAAATAAAACTATTTACACGGGAAAGCTCCCAACAAGCAAAAGAAGAACGAGAAATATTTTTGGATTTTCTTTTAATTATTCTACTACAAGCATGGAAAGTAAACTAGCTAAAAGCTACAACTATTTTTTTTTGTTTTTCTTAAGGTTATTCAAACACACAGGAAGAAAGTGAGAAAAATAAAATAAACTAGCATGGATAGTACAATGAAAAAGTATGAGCACCGACAACTAGCATGAGTGTGTGAACATGAATGTAATGTCGGTGAGAAATACATACTCCCCCAAGCTTAGGCTTTTGGGCTAAGTTGGTCTATACCCATGGATCAGAGCTACTTCCTCCGGTGTACTGAGGAGTGTCATCCGAGTACCACTGGCTGGCGATCTCCTCCGGATCCCACTGATAAAAGGACGGTCGATAAGGGTCAAGTGGTGGTTCCGGCTCAGGCTGTGGAGCTGGTGTCTGGCCCCGGTATGCGTAAACGGCCTCCGGCAAGACGAGGTACGTGCCTGAAGATAAGTCAGACAAAGAGGGTGCAGGCAAGATAATAGTCTCACTGTGAGTTTTATGAAATCTCAAATTATACTTGAGCATCTTCTCATCATTTTTGACAATAAACTCATGTGCTACCATACTCTTATAATCTAGAAAAGTATGGGGCAACAACTTTTCCTCTTTCTCATAATGCCTAATAGGTATCCTAAAGTGTTTAGCAAGGCGTGAAGCATAGATGCCTCCAAAGATGGGGCCTTTCGTACGGTTCCGACTTAATCATTTAGCAACAATAGCGCCTAAACTAACAGTGTTATCACGAAATAAAGCATGTCACAAAATAACAATATCAGGAACACTAAGGTTTCCACAGTTCCCGCGACCAATTAGGCATCTACTAGCAAATATTGCAAAGTAACGTAGAATAGGAAAGTGTATGCTAGTAATTCTTGCATCGGAAACCTTCCTCGTTTCCCCTACAGTAATCATATCAATAAATCCATCCACATCCTTACGATGTGGTTCCTCTATGCTGCCCTCAAAGGGTATCTTCCAAACCGCACAAAAATCACATAGTAACATTTCCCTAACCTCATCATATAAATGGAACTCCATTGAAGGTGGGGATTTCTTAGCATGAAAGTAAAATTTTTGCACGAAAGTATTAGTGAGTAAGAGATACTGTTCGAGCTGGTCGTGGAGGAAGTCGGTGAGGCCTGCATCATCAGCCAAAGAATAAAAATCATCATGAATCCCGGCTGCTCTCAAGAAGTCATCACAAGGCCATTCACACGGCCGAACTTCCGTGATGCGAGGGAGATTATACTTGGGCTTTTTATTCTCCTTAATTTGTTTATCCTTCGAGCTTTGGCTAGAAGAGCCCCTCAAAAATCTCTTCATCATTTTCTGAAAATTTCTGAAATTTTTAGTAACTCAAAATAAGAGTGAACCAAACTCAACAAAATTGATAGCAACTACTCCCACAAGTGCCTAGGTGCATTTGAACTACTTGGGACCATATAAATTTGACATGCAAGCTCAAGAATAGGGTCACCTAGGCAGTAAAAAATTGCAATGAATAAAGCACTAACAAAAAGTAATTGGACCATTGGAGGAGTCGCATACCAAAGAACAATCCCCCAAAGCAGTTTTGTGAATGGAGCTTTGAGCAAGGAGATCGAAAATGGCAGCAAGATGAGCTAGAACTCGTGCTTGAGATGGATAGTGATTTTTTTGGGAGGAAGAAGAAGTGTGTGGGTGCAGGAATAAGTGGAGGGGGCCCACCGTGGGCCCACGAGGCAGTGGGCGCGCCCTGGACCCCCGTGGCCAGGTGCTGGCTCCCCCTGCTGTGTTCTCAGTGCCAAATAATCTCAAATATTCTAGAAAAAATCATATTTCATTTTCAGGGCATTTGGAGAACTTTTATTTTCGGGGTATTTTTTATTGCATGGATAATTCAGAAAACGGGCTGAAAATACTATTTTTGCTTTATTAAATCTAAATAATAGAAAGTAAAAGGAGGGTACATAAGGTTGTGCTTTCTAACTTCATCCATCTCATGCTTATCAAAAGGAATCCACTAACAAGGTTGATCAAGTCTTGTTAACAAACTCATTCCGAATAACATGGAACCGAAGAAATTTCGAATAACACTAGGTTACCTCAACAGGGATATGTACATCCCCAATAATACGAATATCATATTTCTTCTTGACAATAGGAAGAGGAAATTCAAAACCTCCAATAATAATTGATGGAATTTTTCCAATAGAATTGATACTGTGAACTTGAGGTTGTTTCCTTGGAAAGTGTACCGTATGCTCATTACCATTAACATGAAAAGTGGCATTGCCTTTGTTGTAATCAATAACAGCCCCTGCAGTATTCAAAAAGGGTCTACCAAGGATAATCGACATACTATCTTCCTCGGGAATATCAAGAATAACAAAGTCCGTTAAGATAGTAACGTTTGCGACCACAACAGGCACATCCTCACAAATACCGATAGGTATAGCAGTGGATTTATCAGCCATTTGCGAAGATATTTTAGTAGGTGTCAACTTATTCAATTCAAGTCTACGATATAAAGAGAGAGGCATAACACTAACACAGGCTCCAAGATCACATAAAGCAGTTTTAACATAGTTTCTTTTAATGGACCATGGTATAGTTGGTACTCCTGGATCTCCAAGTTTCTTAGGTATTCCACCCTTAAAAGTATAATTAGCCAGCATGGTGGAAATTTTAGCTTCCGGTATTTTCCTTTTATTTGTAACAATATCTTTCAGGTACTTAGCATAAGGATTCACTTTAAGCATATCAGTTAAACGCATACGCAAAAAGATAGGTCAATCATTTCAGCAAAGCGCTCAAAATCCTCATCTTGCATTTTCTTGGATGGTTTGGGAGGAAAAGGCATGGGTTTCTGAACCCATGGTTATCTTTCTTTACCATGCTTCCTAGCAACAAAGTCTCTCTTATCATAATGTTGATTCTTTGATTATGGGTTATCAAGATCAACAGTAGGTTCAATCTCCACATCATTATTATTGCTAGGTTGAGCATCAACATGAACATCATCATTAACATTATCACTAGGTTCATGTTCATCACCAGATTGTATTTCAACATCAGAAATAGAAATATCATTGGGATTCTCAGGTGTGTCTACAACAGGTTCGCTAGAAACATGCAAAGTCCTATCATTTTTATTCTTCTTCTTCTTCTTTTTAGAAGGGCTAGGTGCATCTACAGTATTTCTCTGAGAATCTTGCTCAATTCACTTAGGGTGGCCCTGAGGATACAGAGGTTCCTGAGTCATTTTACCCATTCTAGTTGCTACTCTAACAACAAAGTCATGTTTATTATTATTCAATTCATTGAGCAAATCATTTTGTGCTTTAAGCACTTGTTCTACTTGAGTGGTAACCATAGAAGTATGTTTACTAATGAGTTTAAGTTCACCTTTAACTCTAGACATATAATCACTCAAGTATCCAATCATATAAGCACTACTTTTCAATTGTCTACCAGCATAAGCATTGAAGTTTTCTTGTTTAGCCATAAAGTCATCAAATTCATCCAAGCATTGGCTAGCAAACTTAGTAGACGGGATTTCAACTTTATCATATCTATAGAGAGAATTTACCTTTACTACCTGTGTCGGGTTATCAAGACCATGTATTTATTCAATAGGTGGTATATTAAGGCCATGTATTTCTTCAACAGGAGGTAAATTCTTAACATCTTCAGCTTTAATACCTTTTTCTTTCATAGATTTCTTTGCCTCTTGCATATCTTCGGTACTGAGAAATAGAACACCTCTTTTCTTCGGAGTTGGCTTAGGAGTTGGTTCAGGAAGTGTCCAATTGTTTTCATTATTCAACATATTATTCAGTAGCAATTCAGCTTGATCGACTGTTCTTTCCCTGAAAACACAACCAGCACAACTATCCAGGTGGTCTCTGGAAACATCGATTAGTCCATTATAAAACATATCAAGTATTTCATTTTTCTTAAGAGGATGATTAGGCAAAGCATTAAGTAATCGAAGAAGCCTCTCCCAAGCTTGTGGGAGACTCTCTTCTTCAATTTGCACAAAATTATATATTTCCCTTAAAGCAGCTTGTTTCTTATGAGCAGGGAAATATTTAGCAGAGAAGTAACAAATCATATCCTGGGGACTACGCACATAACCAGGATCAAGAGAATTAAACCATGTTTTAGCATCACCCTTTAATGCGAACAGAAATATTTTAAGGATATAGTAGTAACGAGTTTTCTCATCAGTAGTGAATGGGTGGCTATATCATTTAATTTAGTAAGATGTGCCACAATAGTTTCAAATTCATAGCCATAAAAAGGATCAGATTCAACCAAAGTAATTATCTCAAGATCAACAGAGAAATCATAATCCTTATCAGTAACACAGATAGGTGAAGTAGCAAAAGCAGGGTCATATTTGATTCTAGCATTCGGAGACTTTTGTTTCAGCTTAGCTAATAACTTCTTAAGATCAGATCTATCATTGCAAGCAAGAAAATCTCTAGCAGTTTCTTCATCCATAACAGAACCCTCAGGTACAACAGGCAATTCATATTTAGGGGGAGAACCATCATCATCACCTTCATCAATATTTTCATTTTCAATAGTTTCATTCTCTCTAGCCCTAGCAAGTTGTTCATCAAGAAATTCACCTAATGGCAAAGTATTATCAAGCATAGAAGTAGTTTCATCATAAGTATCATGCGTACAATGCTTCGGTGCCTTAAGGCACCTACCTTTGTGTCTATGACATGTGGGTCTAACAGGTGGCTGGCCCACATGTCAATGACCCAAAGGCAGGTGCCTTTAAGGCACCGAAGCATTGTCCGTATCATGCATAGCAGAAGTGGCATCATCAATAACATGCGACATATCAGAATTAATAGCAGAAACAGGTTTAGGTGTCGCAAGCTTACTCATAACAGAAGGAGAATCAAGTGCAGAGCTAGATGGTAGTTCCTTACCTCCCCTCGTAGTTGAGGGATAATCTTAGTTCTTTCGTCTTTCAAGTTCCTCATAGTGATCAGCAGATATAAATCCCAAGTGACTCAAAGAATAGAGCTATGCTCCCCGACAACAGCGCCAGAAAATAGTCTTGATAACCCACAAGTATAGGGGATCGCAGAAGTTTTTGAGGGTAGAGTATTCAACCCAAATTTATTGATTCGACACAAGGGGAGCCAAAGAATATTCTCAAGTATTAGCAGTTGAGTTGTCAATTCAACCACACCTGGATAACTTAATATCTGCAGCAAAATATTTAGTAGCAAAGTAGTATGGAAGTAACGGTAACGCTAATAGAAGTAACAGTACCAGTTTTGTAGTAATTGTAACAGCAGCAACGGTAAAGTAACTATGCAAATATCAGTATATGAAAAGCTCGTAGGCACTGGATCAGTGATGGATAATTATGTCGGATGCGATTCCTCATGTAATAGTTATAACATAGGGTGACACAGAACTAGCTCCAGTTCATCAATGTAATGTAGGCATGTATTCCGAATATAGTCATACGTGCTTATGGAAAAGAACTTGCATGACGTCTTTTGTCCTACCCTCCCATGGCAGCGGGGTCCTATTGAACTAAGGGATATTAAGGCCTCCTTTTAATAGAGTACCGGACCAAAGCATTAGCGCTTAGTGAATACATGAACTCCTCAAACTACGGTCATCACTCGTAAGTATCCCGATTATTGTCACTTCGGGGTTAACGAATCATAACACATAATAGGTGACTATAGACTTGTAAGATAGGATCAATAACTCACATATATTCATGAAAACATAATAGGTTCAGATCTGAAATCATGGCACTCGGGCCCTGGTGACAAGCGTTCAGCATAGCAAAGTCATAGCAACATCAATCTCAAAACATAGTGGATACTAGGAATCAAACCCTAACAAAACTAACTCAATTACATGGTAAATCTCATCCAACCCATCACCGTCCAGCAAGCTTACGATGGAATTACCCACGCACGGCGGTGAGCATCATGAAATTGGTGATGGAGGATGGTTGATGATGACGACGGTGACAGATTCCCCTCTCCGGAGCCCCGAACGGACTCCAGATCAGCCCTCCCGAGAGAGATTACGGCTTGGCTGCGGCTCCGGATCGTAAAACGCGATGAATCCTTCTCTCTGATTTTTTTCTCCCCGCACGTGAATATATGGAGTTGGAGTTGAGGTCGGTGGAGCATCAAGGGCCCGCGAGGCAGGGGGCGTGCCCTGGGGGGTGCGCCTCCCACCCTTGTGGACAGGGTGTGTCCCCCTGACGTTGATTCTTTCGCCAATATTTTTTATTAATTCCAAAAAGTTGCTCCGTGGATTTTTTAGGTCATTTCGAGAACTTCTATTTCTGCACAAAAATAACACCATGGCAGTTCTGCTGAAAACAGCGTCAGTCCGGGTTAGTTCCATTCAAATCATGCAAGTTAGAGTCCAAAACAAGGGCAAAAGTGTTTGGAAAAGTAGATACGACGGAGATGTATCACTGGTGCTTCACGTCTGCTGCCTTCTCCTGGGAAGCGTGCTCTGAAGAGAGCCTCCACGTGATGCCCGAGCGCCCCTCTCGCGACATCGGCTAGATCTGAGGCCCTCCAAAGGAGAGCCCCCGAGCCCAGCCTGAGAGGAACGCCGGGCGTGCCTTCCTATGCGATGGGTGAAGGTGCCACGTTCGGAGATGCGAGGCTCAGCGCTGCGTCCTCAAGTGATGCGTCCTCATGAGACCCTTGTCCCAGCTACAACCTCTTCATCTTGGGGCGACCTCAGGAGGGAGGGCGCCGTCCTTGTCTTCGGGGTTCTCAACTGCTGCAGCCTGGAAAGCACACTCGAGGGAGCACACTGCATCCTTCTCTTGACAGGCGACCATGATGACGCCGCCGCTTCCTGGCATCTTGAGGACGTTGTAGCCATGGTGCGTGGCTGCCATGAATTTGGCCAGTGTTGGGTATCCTAGGATGGCATTGTAGGGCAGGCGGATGTCCGCGATGTCGAAGTCGATGAGCTCAGTGCGGTAGTTGTTGCGCTCGCCGAAGGTGACAGGGAGGCGAACCTACCCGATCGGGTGTGTCGAATCGTCGGTCACTCCTGAGAATGGATTGGTGGGGTGAAGCTGGTAGTATGGCACGTGGAGCCTATCGAACATCTGAACAGATAGAACATTGAGGGCCGTTCCGCCATCGATGAGAGTTTTGGTGATGACCACATTGCTGATGATGGGGGGAGCAGAGCATGGGGAGCGCGCTAGCGGTGGCCGCACACTTGAGCCGATCTGAGGAGTCGAAGGTGATGGCGCACTTGGACCACTTGAGAGAGCGAGTTGCTTCAGGGTTGGGGTGCGCCGCATTCACCTCGCGCGCGAACTGCTTGAAGACGCGGTGGGAAGCCGGGGCCTGTGAGCCGCCCAAGATGCAGGAAATGGCCCGGGGCTCCTGGAAGCCCCTAGACCCCTCGTCCTGGTGGTGATCTTCATTCCTTCTTAGCGGTGGAGGCACGGGAGGCAAAGCTGCATTGCCCTGAGGGCGATCCTCACGAGGCTTCTCCCTCCAGTTTCCCTCGTTAGGCTAGCCCTGCCAACGGTCTTCACGAGGCTAGTCGCGCCACTTCTGACGATGGTCACGGCCGTCCCAGCGTCCTCCACCCCGGTCGCCTCCACAACCGTAGCCTCGATCGTTGCGCTCGGGGCGTCGACCGAGGCGCCCGCCATGGAGGGCCCGGAGCTCCTGGCAGTCGTTGGTGTTGTGGCTATGAACATTGTGGAAGACGCAGAACAGCCAGTTGCTCTTAGATGACTCGGGGTGGTCGCAGCCGCGCTTCATCTCTGGCTTGGCCGCAAGTACGGCTGGCCCCTTGTGCTTCACGTCCTTGGTCTTGGTCTTCTTGTCTTATAGATCAGCTTTGGGGAGCTCGAGGAGGGAGAGGCGTCCCTCCTCAGCCCTTGCGCACTTGTTCACCATGTTGAACATCTCCAGAGCGGTGCAGAGATCCTCGTGGATGGCGAGCTCCTCCTTCATCTTGACATCGCGGACGCCATCAGTGAATGCGAAGATGATGGCCGCGTCCGACACCTTGGGAATCTTGAGGCGAATGTTGTTGAAGCATTGGATATACTTCTGCAGGGCCTCTCCAGGTTGCTGCTTGATGCGGCGCAGGTCACCTGCGGCCGGCGGACGGTCGCGGGTGCCCTGGAAGTTGGCGATGAAGCGGCTGCGCATCTCCTCCCAGGAAGAAACCGACCCCTCGGTCAGGTTCAGGAGCCAAGAATGCGCGCCATCCTTGAAGGCCATCGGGAACCAGTTTGCCATGATCTTCTCGTCACCGCTAGCCGCCTCGATGCTCAGCTCGTAGAGCTGCAGGAACTCGACAGGGTCGGCGGTGCCGTCGTAGCACGGATGCAGGTCAGGCTTGAACTTGCTTCATGAGACGACGTTGCGGAGCTCTGGAGTGAACGTGTGCCATCCTGCCGTGGACACCGGAGGTCTTCGAGGGGGTGGAAACTGATCCTGGTGCATGCGCACCGCCACCTCCTGCGGCGGTGCGCGGGCCTGGTGCTGGGGTGCCGAAGCACGCGTGCTTCCCCCTGTGGCCGCTGCACCACCTGGTAGCTCACGTCGTCCCAAGCTGGCGCAGGGCGCGGCGGGTCGCGCCGCGGAGCCACGCGCCTTGGCTCGACGATGGCGCCCTGGGCCAGAGGTGGTGGAGGATCCCCGTGTGCGACATCGCCCGCTGCAGGTGGTTGCTGAGGCAGCGAGGGAGCCGGCTCGGCGGAGCCCCCATGCGCAACGCTGACGAGCTCAGCGATCCGCTCGAGCCACTCCTCGTAGAGGTCACCGACCGGGCGTTAGCGAAGGAGCTCCTGCGCCATGAGCAGAGCGGCCTGCGCATCCGCCTAGCCGCGACGCGCGTGGGACAATGAAGCTGCTGGGGTCAGTGACAGAGTAGCGGTGCGGCCATCACGACACACCGACGGGTGCAGCGATGAAGCTTGCTGCTCGTGGCCGGCAGGGCCCGTGGCGGCGTTGACCACCGGAGAAGGAGCGCGACGGGCACATCTGTCTCCCGCCTGAGCCGTCTGAGCAACACGGGTGGCGACTGCAGCCCGACGCTTGGCGCGAGCCACGCGCGCGTCGGCCATGGAGGTGTCGGAGTGGCGGTGGATCGATCGATGAAAGAGAGGATCCGACGCACCCCTACCTGGCGCGCCAAATGTCGGATTGTGGGATCCGCAAACCCTTGAGAGGTTCGAACTCTGGGGTGCGTACGGAGATCTCAACCTGCCCAGCCTGCCTACTCGTGATCCAATTAAGCCTAGCGCGTCGAGCTCAAAGGGACAAAGAGACACGGCAGTTTATACTGGTTTGGGCCACCATTGTGGTGTAATACCCTAATCCAGTGTGGTGTGGTGGATTGCCTCGGAGGGCTGAAGATGAACTAATACAGTGGATGAACAAGCCTCCGGAGGTGAGGTGTTCTTGGGCTAGTGTGGTGTATGCTAGCTCTACTTGGCCTGATTTTGTCCCCTCCTATGATGGTGGCTAGCCCTATTTATAGTGGCCTTGGTCCTCTTCCCAAACATGAGTGGGAAGGGATCCCACAACGGCCGGATTTGAAAGCGGACAAGTAGTACAATCTATCCTGACAAAAGTAGTCTTCGCCCGCGAAAAGCCTCTGGTCGGGACGCTGCAGTGGGCTCGTCGATGACCTCCGTCATGCCGTCCTGGCGGTCTTGGTCTCGTTGCACCAGAATGGAAACCTTTGGCTGATTCCTCGGGACTCCACGCCTGTGTCCTGCTTCGCGTCTGTGTCCTGCTTCCTTTGCACCGAAGAGGAAACCTGCGCTCTGCGCCCGCCTAACCTTGGTCGTCATGGCTCACGTCAGCTGAGCCTCGTGAGGTAGCTTGCATAGAACTCTCCGCCCCTCAGGAGCCAGCCTGAGGAGGCCGGTTCCTTCAGGGTTCTTGGCGTCGCCCGCCTCGCGAGGCTTGGCCCCTCAGGAGGGTCTTGTGTTGTTGATGTTGAAGTTGGGTCGTACCAAGCCGTCGATGAAGCCACGTGGTGGGCCGCAGGCAGGAAGGGCTGGATACCCCCGAATCCATGACACCGACAAATAAGTGGTCAACATATTTATATACACATTTTAAGATTTTCAAAGGCCAGATTAACATTTCTTAAACACAAGTTTAACAGTTTCTTATGCATGGTCAACATTTTTTATATTCACATTTTAATATTTTTCAAATGCTTCATTAACATGTTTCTAACACAAGATAAAAAATTAGTACATGGTCATCATTTTTTATATACATATTTAATATTTTAAATTACAATTTTAGCATTTTTCAAATGCTTGATTAACATTTTCTAATTACATGATCAACTTCTTTCACACACATTATAGGCGTGTTTGGTTGTCGTGCGCTATAGTGCCCACATTGCATACACTTCTCCACCCAACCTGGCGATGCAAATGCAGCCTCAAATGCACCATATGCATGTTGTTTGGTTGCCTGCATGCCTGCTTACCTACATGGGTTGAACCACACTGCCTAGTGTTTGGTTGCCTGCATGTTAGTGCACAAACCCAAGGCATGGTGTTTGGTTGTATGCAAGGCCTGATGTGTGGTAACCTCTTTGGCTAGTTGGTGAGGTTACCACCACACTTTGGCAGCACACATCATAAGCACAACAGAGTATAAACAGAGCATCAACTAGCATAATTCAGATATAAGCAGTACCACAGTTCATAACAGTTCAACGCATAAACCATAAGCATTTTCAAAGCAGACTCGATAGTACACTCGAAAGAGGTGGCCCGGCCCTACTCCTTGGCGGCGAAGGCTTCGTCATGCTTCCCGCACTTGTTGACGACCTCAATGCCATCGTCATCGAAGATGATGACCTTGAGGCTGTTGGGAGTGAGGAGCTTGAACATCACCATGTAGCCGGTCTTGATCTGATGAACAGCTGCGTAGGTGGCCCAACCCTGATCCAAGGTCACCCTGCCGTTCATCAGCTTGACCGTCACCTTCCAGGAGCAGCCGGTGTTGTTCCTGAGCTTGAACTCCGTCGGCACCGCGATGAAGTGCTTGGTGAAGTACAGGGGCATGGGGATGCACTCAAGCTTCAGTGCAAGGATGACCTTGCAGAAGTGAGTTGGGCCATCCTCCTGATGGTAGTGGCCGTAGTTGCGGCGCTTGTTGCTGGGGGCTCCTCCATGCCCTCGTCGTCGCCACCCTCAGGCGTCTTCGGGTCTTCCTCGACGGTGGGCGGCAGCTCAACCTCGTCGGGCATTGGGTGAAGGGGTTGCTTGCCCTTGCTGTCAACGTCCGGGAGCACCTCCGTGCCCATCTCATTGCTATCCTCGATCTGCACACAAGTCATGGAGTCAGGCACTGCAGAGAGTTCATGGCTAATTCAAGACCTTGTAGTTAAAACGGCATGACTGTCACTCTTCTCCTCCTCTCCATCCCTCTATATTTACTCACCCTTCCCACCACTATTTACCCACCCCCTCTCTTCTCTCACTGCCAACTTCAACCTCCCCATCGCCATGAGCTCTAGCTCCAGCTCCAACGGCAACCCCTTCCCTTGGGGTATTGGCTGGAGGGCCTTCTTCCTCGGATGGATGGATGGTGACCGGAACAAGTTCGAGAACACCATGGAGGTGTGCTCGAACTTCGGCTCCATGCCAGACATGCAGAACGAATCTAATGCCATGCTCATGAAGGCCACTAAAGAAGAGCTGAAGATGCTGATTCCTGACCCAGCGAAGGGCACGATGGCAGTTGGCATCATTCGTTGGGCCATGAATCAGGCCGTCTCCGACGACCCTAAACAGAGGAAGAAGTGGTGCAAGTACAAGACCTACTAGGCTCCTAATGACCATCGTGCCGCGGTGTACTAGGAGACGGGTATCGCGCCGCCGGCGGTCATCGGCGGGGAGCCTAAGGAGGAGGAAGAAGAGGCGGTGCACATGCCAGCTAGGGCGCCGGAGCCAGTCCGTCCTACCTGGCAGATCGACCACGAATCCGCCGAGGATGAGAGGACGACCCGCTGGCCCGCACGGTGATGAAGAAGAAGATGAAGGCCAGCGGCTCGACCAGTCGCTCCGCACGCCGGTAACGACCGCCGCGGTCAGGCGGTGTCCGTTGTGTACCCCCTTTCCCCCTATTCCCCTATCCCTCAATCCCAAAATCTACCTTATGCATTCCGATCTTGCATGTATGAACTCATATGAACTGCTATGAACTAGTATGAATTACCCCTATGCTTATCTACCTCTATTCCCCATTCCCGTCCGCCGTGGATCGAATCTATCGCTGTGGATCGAATCACGCGTGCATGTCAAAGAGAGAGAAGTGCTTACCGCCATTGATGGAGTCCGGTGGTCTTATTCCTCTGCTCCGATCCGCCGCCGCCGCCGGTGATGGAGTCCGGTGGTCTTCTTCCTCTGCTCCGATCCGCCGCCGCCGGTGAGAGTTGGGAGAGTGGGAAAGAGTGGGGAGAGGGAGCGGTGAGGGGCGGTGAGGCTAATAACTGTCGTTGCTTCGGGAAGCAACGCGGCTTCTCGAGCGTGGCCGCGCGCGTGCAGCCGCGCCCGCCCACGTGCATCGATCGGGCCTGGCCCTGGAGAAACTGCCGATTCGTGCGTTTCCAGTGAGCCAGACCCAGAGGTGCTTTAAGAAGCGTGCGATGCAGACCCAATAGTGTATGTGGGCTACTAAACAGGCCGAAGCCTTACCGTGCAGGCCTGGTTGGACCTTATGCAGGCAACCAAACACGCCCTATATTTTGTATTCATATACATGAGAAATATTTTCTTTATACACATTTAACATTATTGTCAATAAAAGTTTAACATTTTTTAATACATGATCAACATTTTTTCAATACACACTTTTAATATTTCTCAAATGCTTGATTTACATTTTTTTTAATACAAGACTAAGATTTTTTTAATTCATGATCAATATTCTTTTGTATACACATTTTACCATTTTCAAATCCTTGAATAACATTTTGCAAACACAAGTTTAACAATTTTTAATACATGTTCAACATTTTTGTTACATGTTTTAACATTTTCAAATGCATGATTAACATTTTTCAAGTACAAGTTTAAATTTTTTTAATACATGGTCAACATTTTTTCTATTCACATTTTAACATTTTCAAATGCTTCATTAACATTTTTAAATACCATATTAACATCTTTTTAATACGTGATCAACATTTCTTAATACATGGTCAACATTTTTTAAATGCTTGATTAACATTTTTCAAATACAAAAGTACCATTCTAGAGGCTTCACAAAACCACCTGGGGAGACGTTTTACTATTCAATTTCTTTGTTTTCTTTATTTTCATATATGAACTTTTTAACATACACGTTGATTTTTTTTTCTTGTATACAGGTTAAACAGTTTTTATATACGCATTGAACATTCTGTTTATACAGGTTAAACATTTTTCACCTGCGCGATGAACATTTTCCAAATAAACGTTTAACAATTTTCTGAAAACCATGTTGAATATTTGTCAGATATGCATTGGATTTTTTAATACACATTTTTTTCGTCAATGCAATGAACATTTTTCAAACATGCCAACATTTCTTAAGCTGGAATTATCTTTTAAAAAATCACTAACATTTTCGTATAAAACATTTTTTTATATTACACAACAAAATTACATGTTATATACTTTTAGAGAATGACCTAAGCATATTTTTGAAATGAGTGAACTTTTTTTTGAATCATATGAACACTTTTTACAAAATATATGTACATTTGTTTTTTACATTTTCATGAATATTTTTAAGCATGTGAACAGTTTAAATGTCATGAACACTTTCATGAATGGTATGAATATTTTTTGAGAATTTCATGAAACAAAAAATTACACTACATGAACATTTTCTTTTAAAATTTTATGTACAGTAAGTTTTGAAATATATGTATTTAGAATATATTGAAATATAAATAAAATATAAAAAGGAAAATAGGGAAAATGGGCGAGCAAAGAAAAGAAAACAGAAAAAATGAATAAAGAAGGAAAACCGAACGAAATGGCCACTATTGGGCCGGCCCCCCATGGAGGCTGCTTGAGGGGAGTTGTACATCCGTCTCGTCGCTGGCAAGACACAAACGCTCATAGGAGTTAGCCGATGCATGTGTTTCCTGCTATTGATTCCAACTGTCGCATCGCGACTGGGCGCCTAATAGTCGCAAGCCTGCATCAGGGTACCATCACCCGTCGCGTGCCACCAATTAGGCCGCCATTGTTCGATTACCTTTCCACGCCCTCCATAGTCTGCATTGACATGACGCACACAGCACATTCGCCATCTGGCATGACGCATGCAAGCGTTCAACGACGGCGTGTGCAATTCCGTCCATCATCTGATCGTGGTTGGTTAGTGTTGAGTCTATTTTTTTTGCCAATCTTGATTTCTCCCCGTTGTTAGTTGAGAATAGAGGATTATGTTTGTTCCTTAATTTTGTTTCGATTGATCTATCATAGCATTCAGTCAAATTTGTGCACATATTGCATTGGTGACTGTATGAATCTAGATTTCTGCATATGAACATTTATATTTATTAGACTCTTCACCATGCCACCATCCCAATATCTAACATGTATATATTTTTATTTTTATAGGTGTGAAAAATGAAGATCAAGTATGGTGATTTGAAAGGGATAGAGCTTCAAAGGCACTGAAGATAAGTTCGACATTAATACCAACAATCATATCTACTGAGGTTGAAATTCAAGTTCAAGTTTAAAATGTGAGCAACCCTCCTTCTAACAAGTTGTTGTTGGATCCGAGATCAAAAACTTACCACGAGAGGATGAATCCTTCACACCGAGCTCCGATTAGGGTCCCTTGGTATTCAACAACCCCCCTCCCATAACTCAGGCAAGATGGCCTACAGTGCCTTCGCCGATGGAACATAGATCGTAACTCAACATGTTTCACCTATCCAGTAAAGAAAACTACCTACGACATGCACCATGTCCTCAACTAGCGGAACAAACATCCCAATGCACAAAGCGACACTGAATCCACACGACAGTTAATCGAATCCCGACCACCTTCTCATCCAAATTTTTTTTATGTCGGAGGCCCATGATCCTGACATTATTGAACTATATGCCATGTTTCTATCACTGATTAGAAAGCTCTCACATGTAAAACATCAAGGCAAATCATGTGTGTTTATAGACATACTGAACTGACAAAATGAGAGGCTTCTACAAAATTCCCCGCGCGGGACGAAGAGGAATGACAGGTGAACGCCATAAAGGATTCAGAAACAGAGGACATATCCATCACCGCTCTCGAATACGAGCCGGTTCGAGAGAAACCTGTATAAAAGCAAAGTGGCTTGGACAAAAATATAGGAGTCATGCTCTGATATGCACGCCCAAATCCAACTAATGGAAATTCGACTGCGTGCGAAATGTAAAACAACTAAAGCAGCGACAAGTAATATGGATGGAAGGGAGTACTTGCTTTTTAGGAAAATATAAAATAAAGGTGATTTCAAAGTAAAATAAAAGTGACGCTAACAACAAAGAAGTCACCGGTGGTAAAAATGACTAGACGAAGACCCCGGGAAGACAAGGAGAAGCCGTTCATGCCATGCTGCCACAAATAGGGAGAGAGAGAGCATCCCTCCTACGGGAGAGGGAGACCTTCCTTTCTTCACAACACGTTGATGATCGATTGCTCGTTTCTTGGACCTACGCCTTCCCGGGAGCGGCAAGCCATTGCCATTCTTCCAAACTCAATCCCCTCCCGGTGTCCCACGTTCCGCCTTGCCGTGCGTACGCTCAGCTGTCGCCGCGTTTCGGTCGGCGTTCTTGGTTGCGCACTCCGTCAATTAGCGTCCAAGATGAACGACCTTTTCTCGACGAACTCGTTCAAGAAGTATGCGGACGCGAACCCAGAGACGTCGTCGGCCGACATGGAGGCCGGCGGCATGAACGGCGCGAACCTGGACCAGTTCTTCTCGGACGTGGAGGCTGTGAAGGAGGACTTAAAGGGCTTCGAGACCCTGCACAAGCGGCTGCAGTCCACCAACGAGGAGACCAAGACGGCGCACGACGCCCGCACCATCAAGGCCCTCCGCTCCCGCATGGACGGCGACGTCGAGCAGGTGCTCAAGCGCGCCAAGGCCGTCAAGGCCAAGCTCGAGGCGCTCGAGCGCGACAACGCCAACTCCCGCAAGGCGCCCGACTGGGGGCCCGGGTCCTCCGTCGACCGAACCCGCACCTCTGTCGTCGCCGGCCTCGGCAAGAAGCTCAAGGATATCATGGACGACTTCCAGGTAATTTGATCCGTCTAAACATGCTTGCATTGGACGCCTCGGGCGTGAATATATGTGCATGAATGACGAGAACCTGTGGCGTTGCCGGTGCATGCTCTATTCCGCGCAGGGGCTGAGGGCGAAGATGGCGGCGGAGTACAAGGAGACGGTGGCGCGGCGGTACTTCACGGTGACGGGCGAGCACGCGGAGGAGAGCACGATCGACTCGCTCATCTCGTCCGGGGAGAGCGAGTCGTTCCTGCAGAAGGCGATCCAGGACCAGGGGCGCGGGCAGGTGATGGACACCATCTCGGAGATCCAGGAGCGGCACGACGCTGTCAAGGACATCGAGCGCAGCCTCATGGACCTGCACCAGGTGTTCCTTGACATGGCGGCGCTCGTCGAGGCGCAGGGGCACCAGCTCAACGACATCGAGAGCCACGTCGCGCACGCCAGCTCCTTCGTGCGCCGGGGCACCGTCGAGCTGGAGCAGGCGCACGAGATCCAGAAGGACACCCGCAAATGGATGTGCTTCGCCGTCATCGGGGGCATCGCGCTCGTCGTCGTCCTCGTCACGCCGGTGCTCATCAACCTCCACATCTTGACGCTCAGATGATTTCCACCGGACGTCGTCCATGTGAAAACCCTGCCCCCTCCCCTGCTCCACACTTTTAATCTGTGACTGATCACACTGTCAAGGACTTTGTTTTCGTTTTCGTTTCCAGCGGTGCACTTCATTTTCGTAGATGTAGCCTACAAAACTTTGTACTACATGATTGAGAAAACACAGGGAGGATGTATATTGTAGTGATGTACCAGTTTAATTCTTGATCAAGCTTTTTTTTCAATCGAGAATACTGTAAATTATGTCTCTCTCTTTTTCTCTTGAAAAATAGATCCAGACGAGCTGGCATGAATTAATTTTGAGTTATTTAAGTAACAAACTCAATCGAGGAACTTAAGGGCCTCAGTTTAAGGCCGGTCAGATGCCTCCTTTCTAAAAAAAGGATAATAAATATGGGTCTGTCTAGGACACATCTACATGTGACATAATTAAGTCACATCTAATTTGATGTCCACTATGTTTGTGGTCTAGTTTTTTTTGTCCTAACTTTTTTTTGTTCCTTGTTGCTACCTTATTTGTGGGAGCTTAGATATGACATCCTTAGAAAACATCTAGATGTGAATTAGACAAACTGAACAAACATACAACAAAACTAAAACACCGCAATCAAGGAATATTGTGACGCCCCCGATTCAATCGTACACTAATCATGCACGCAAACGTGTACGATCAAGATCAGGGACTCACGAGAAGATATCACAACACAACTCTAAAGTAAAATAAGTCATTCTAGCATCATATTACAAGCCGGGGGCCTCGAGGGCTCGAATACAAGTGCTCGAACATAGACGAGTCAGCGGAAGCAACAATATCTGAGTACAGACATAAGTTAAATAAGTTGCCATAAGATGGCTAGCACAAACTGGGATACATATCAAAAGAGGCGCGAGCCTCCTGCCTTGGATCCTCCTAAACTACTCCTGGTCGTCGTCAGTGGCCTGCACGTAGTAGTAGGCAGCTCCAGTGTAGTAGGAGTTGTCGTCGACAGTGGCATCTGCCTCCTGGGCTCCAACGTCTGGTTGCGGCATCCGAGAAGAAGGAAAAGGGGGGAAAAGAGGGAGCAAAGCAACCGTGAGTACTCATACAAAGTACTCGCAAGCAAGGAGCTACACTACATATGCATGGGTATATGTGTAAAAAGGCAATATCGGTGGACTGAACTGCAGAATGCCAGAATAAGAGGGGGATAGCTAGTCATATCGAAGACTACGCTTCTGGCAGCCTCCATCTTGTAGCATGTAGAAGAGAGTAGATTGAAGTCCGCCAGGTATCATCGCATAGCATAATCCTACCCGGCGATCCTCCCTTCGTCGCCCTATGGGAAAGCAATCACGGGATGTCTCTGGAACTTGTCTCGGTGTGTTTTATTAAGTATCCGGTTCTAGTTATCATAAGGTCAAGGTACAACTCCGGGTCGTCCTTTTACCGAGGGACACGACTATTCGAATAGATAAACTTCCCTGCAGGGGTGCACCACATTTCCCAACACGCTCGATTCCTCTGGCCGGACACACTTTCCTGCGTCATGCCCGGCCTCGGAAGATCAACATGTCGCAGCCCTACCTAGGCACAATAGAGAGGTCAGCACGCCGGTCTAAATCCTATGCGCACAGGGGTCTGGGCCCATCGCCCATTGCACACCTGCACATTGCGTACGTGGCCGGTGAGCAGACCTAGCAACCTCAATTACAAAGGAAGTTGTGTTGCGCGGTCCAACCCGACGCGCGCCGCTCAGTCACTGACGTCAAGAAGGCTTCGGCTGATACCACGACGTCGAGTGCCCATAACTGTTTTCGCGTAGTTGGTTACTGCGTATAGGCCAGTGGCCAGACTCAGATCAAATACCAAGATCTCGTTAAGCGTGTTATTTTGAAGTAATTGTGGACACCGACCAGGGCCAAGCCCACCTGTCTCCTAGGTGGTCTCAACTTGCCATGTCGCTCCGCCTCAAAGTAGCACTCAAGGGCCGTCGGGAACCCAGGCCCACCACTACTTGGATGGAGTCACCTGTCCTTTCAGCCCCATATCCGAATCACTTGCGGGTACTCTACGAGCCGACCCAACTTTAGTCACCATCTGTAAGTATGTATGTATGTATATATGTATAATATATACCCGTGATCACCTCCCGAGTGATCACGGCCCGATAGTATAGCATGGCAGACGGACAAGAATGTAGGGCCACTGATGGTAAACTAGCATCCTATACTAAGCATTTAGGATTGCGGGTAAGGTATCAATAGTTGTAGCAACAATGACAGGCTATGCAGCATAATAGGATTAATCAAAAGCTGTAACATGCTATACTACCCTAATGCAAGCAGTAGAGAGAAGAATAGGCGATATCTGGTAATCAAGGGGGGGCTTGCCTGGTTGCTCTAGTAAGAAGGAGGGGTCGTCAACTCCGTAATTGTACTGGGTAGCAGCAGCGTCGGTCTCGGTGTTTAGCGAGAGAAGAGGGGGAGAAACAATAAATATAATGCAAACATATGCATGATGATACATGACATGACAACGAGCGGTGTTAGGTGTGCCCTAACGCGGTAGTAGGTGGGCGCAGGGGGGAAACATCAAGGAAAGTATCCCCGGTATTTCGCGTTTTCGGACAGATGAACCAGAGGAAAAATGTTGCACCTTCGCTATGCTAGGTACGTGTGGTGAGCAAACGGACTGCGCATTCAGATTCGTCTCTTTGTTCTAAGCAACTTTCATGTACAAAGTTTTTCCATCCGAGTTACGGATTATCTTCTACGATTTTTCAAAGTTTTATCCATTTTCTGAAATTACCTTTAATTCGAAAAATAAAAGTCAAAATGCTACGTGCACCCACAAGTGTACACAGAAGCGTACCTGTGTCTGACAAGCGGGTCCAGGGGGTCCTAGTTGACCAGTCAAACTTTGACTGGTCAACAGGGGGTGGGGGCCCTGTCATTCTTTGTTTGACTAATTAATTTTAGTTCTAGCTAATCTAGTGATTTCGCTAATCTAAGCAGGTTAATTAATTAGGCTTAATTAATTAATTAATTAAGTTAATTAGTATTTTTTTTCATTTTATTATTATTATTTTAAACGTTTAGGGGGGTGGGGGCCCTTTGCCATAGGCAGGGGGTCCTAGCGGGCACGGGCCTACGAGTTAACGGGCGTGGTTGCGGGGGCGGAGCCCTCTGAGTGTGCGGGCCTGTGGGCGCTGATGACCCACAAGTATAGGGGATCTATCGTAGTCCTTTCGATAAGTAAGAGTGTCGAACCCAACGAGGAGCAGAAGGAAATGACAAGCGGTTTTCAGTAAGGTATTCTCTACGAGCACCGAAATTGTAGGTAACGGATAGTTTTGTGATAAGATAATTTGTAATGGGTAACAAGTAATGAAAGTAAATAAGATGCAGCAAGGTGACCCAATCCTTTTTGTAGCAAAGGACAAGCCTGGACAATTTCTTATAAGGAGAAAAGCGCTCCCGAGGACACATGGGAATTATCGTCAAGCTAGTTTCATCACGCTCATATGATTCGCGTTCGTTACTTTGATAATTTGATATGTGGGTGGACCGGTGCTTGGGTACTGCCCTTTCTTTTACAAGAATCCCACTTATGATTAACCTCTATTGCAAGCATCCGTAACTACAAAATAAGTATTAAGGTAAACCTAACAATAGCATGAAACTAGTGGATCCAAATCAGCCCCTTACGAAGCAACGCATAAACTAGGGTTTAAGCTTCTGCCACTCTAGCAACCCATCATCTACTTATTACTTCCCAATGCCTTCCTCTAGGCCCAAATAATGGTGAAGTATCATGTAGTCGACGTTCACATAACACAACTAGAGGAGAGATAACATACATCTCATCAAAATATCGAACGAATACCAAATTCACATGACTACTAATAGAAAGACTTCACCCATGTCCTCGGGAACAAACATAACTACTCACAAAGCATATTCATGTTCATCATCAAAGGAGTATTAATATGCATTAAGAATCTGAACATATGATATTCCACCAAGTAAACCAATTAGCATCAACTACAAGGAGTAATCAACACTACTAGCAACCCACGGGTACCAATTTGTGGTTTTGGATACAAGATTGGATACAAGAGATGAACTAGGGTTTGAGAGGAGATGGTGCTGGTGAAGATGTTGATGGAGATTGCCCCCCTCCCGATGAGAGGATTGTTGGTGATGACGATGGTGATGATTTCCCCCTCCCGGAGGGAAGTTTCCCCGGCATAACAGCTCCGCCGGAGCCCTAGATTGGTTCCGCCAAGGTTCCGCCTCGTGGCGGCAGAGTTTCGTCTCGTAAGCTTGCTTATGATATTTTTTCCAGGGTAAAAGCCTTCATATAGCAGAAGATGGGCACCGGAGGGCCACCAGGGGGCCCATGAGATAGGGGCGCACCTAGTAGGGGGCGCCCCCCACCCTCCTGGCCAGGGTGTGGGCCCCCCTGGTACTTTCTTTGCTCAATAATTCTTATTAATTCCAAAAATGACTTTCGTAGAGTTTCAGGACTTTTGGAGCTATGCATAATAGGTTTCCAATATTTGCTCCTTTTCTAGCCAAAATCCCAGCTGCCGGCATTCTCCCTCTTCATGATAAACCTTGTAAAATAAGAGAGAATAGCCATAAGTATTGTGACATAACGTGTAATAACAGCCCATAATGCAATAAATATCGATATAAAAGCATGATGCAAAATGGGCGTATCAACTCCCCCAAGCTTAGACCTTGCATGATGCAAAAGGATAAACTGAAAAAGGGAAAGGTGAAGATCACCTTGACTCTTGCATAAAGTAAAAGACATAAAGTAAAAGATAGGCCCTTCGCAGAGGGAAGCAGAGGTTGTCATGTGCTTTTAGGGTTGGATGCACAAAATCTTAATTCAAAAGAACGTCACTTTATATTGCCACTTGTGATATGAACCTTTATTATGCAGTCCGTCGCTTTTATTACTTCCATATCACATGATCGTATAAAGCTTATTTTCTCCGCACTAATAAGTCATACATATTTAGAGAGCAATTTTTATTGCTTGCAACATGACAACTTACTTGAAGGATCTTACTCAATCCATGGGTAGGTATGGTGGACTCTCATGGCAAAACTGGGTTTAAGGATATTTGGAAGCACAAGTAGTATATCTACTTGGTGCAAGGAATTTGGCTAGCATGAGGAGGAAAGGCAAGCTCAACATGTTGGACGATCCATGACAATATACTTTAACTAAGATGTAAGAGAACATAACCTATTATGTTGTCTTCCTTGTCCAACATCAACTCTTTAGCATGTCATACTTAATGAGTGCTCACAATTATAAAAGATGTCCAAGATAGTATATTTATATGTGAGAACCTCTCTTTCTTTATTACTTCCTATTAATTGCAATGATGACCAAAACTATGTTTGTCAACTCTCAACAACTTTTATGCCTCATACTCTTTATATGTGAAGTCATTACTATCCGTAAGATCAATATGAACTCTTTTATTCTTTGTATTCTTTCTATTTTATCAAGATCATAGCAAAGCCCTTGACTCAACACTAATCTTTATTATAGATAGCTCACGGACTCGATTACATAAAGGGATCACGAAGCAAAACTCAAAACTAATTCATACCAAAGCTTTATTCTACTAGATCAAGATATTACTAAAAGGATCGAATTAAGTAAAACGGTAAAGATAGGAGTGTGATGGTGATACGATACCGGGGCACCTCCCCCAAGCTTGGCAGTTGCCAAGGGGAGTGCCCATGCCCATGTGATTATGTCCTCGGAGGTGACGAAGGTGGTGATGATGATGGTGGATAATCGCACATCGAGTGTAAAAGCTCCTCCAACTTGCGGATAATGCCCTTGAGTCCGACGATATGATCCTTCAACAAAATATTTTCCTGTCTGAGATACTTGTTTTGTATACGAGCTAACTCAATCATCTTGAAAGCTTCGATCTCAGTTGGGGTAAAGAGGTTAGGTAGAGGTTGAGGGATGTTTTCTTCTTCCACCGTCGGAGCTTGATCCTCCATGGCCTTCTTAATCCTTTCATCCTTGTTGATCTCCTCCGGTTCTTCTCTTTTCAGCTCTATCTTCAATAGCCAAGCATCCTTGTCTTCATGGTTGAAGGAGGGTGACGTCATGATTCTCTAGATCTGTCAGAAAAACAACTCGAAACGAAAACAGAAGATTTTTGCGTGATACGGTGGTCAAAACCTTCGGGAGATTATATAATGAATTTTTACCGACCAAAAGAAGTAACGTGCAAGAAAACGGAGTCCGGGAGGCACACGAGGTGCCCACGAGACAGGGGGGCGCCCAGTAAGGGTGGGAGCGCCCTCCACCCTCGTGGAGGCCTCGTGTCCTTCCCGGATTACTTCTTGCTTTCCAAAATTCTTAAATATTCCAAAACGGAGAAAAATTGCCATTAGAACTGTTTTGGAGTCGGTTTACTTACCGTACCACATACCTATTCCTTTTCGAAGTCTGAAACGTTTTGGAAAGTGTCCCTTATGTATTCCTCCGGGGTTACGGTTTCAATAATATTAGTTTCAACATTGATAGGATTACCTGAGATATAATGTTTGATTCTTTGACTGTTCACCACCCTCGGACTTGTGCCTTCGAAGTTGTTGATTTTTATGGCACCGGAACGATAGACCTCCTCGATAACGTAAGGACCTTCCCATTTAGAGAGAAATTTCCTGCAAAAAATTTTAAACGAGAGTTGAATAGCAACACATAATCACCTACGTTAAACTCACGCTTTTGTATTCTTTTATCATGCCATCTTTTAACTTTTTCTTTAAACAACTTGGCATTCTCATAGGCTTGGGTTCTCCATTCATCAAGTGAGCTAATGTCAAATAACCTCTTCTCACCGGCAAGTTTCAAATCATAATTGATCTCTTTAATAGCTCAATATGCTTTATGTTCAAGTTCAAGAGGTAAGTGACATGCTTTTCCATAAACCATCTTATACGGAGACATACCCATAGGATTTTTATATGCAGTTCTATAGGCCCGTAATGCATCATCAAGTTTCTTGGACCAATTCTTTCTAGATCTATTAACAGTCTTTTGCAAAATTAATTTGAGCTCTCTATTACTCAACTCTACTTGACCGTTAGACTGTGGGTGATAAGGAGATGCAATTCTATGATTAACATCATACTTAGCAAGCATTTTACGAAAAGCACCATGAATAAAATGTGAACCACCATCAGTCATGAGATATCTAGGGACTCCAAACATCGGAAAAATAACTTCTTTAAGCATCTTAATTGAGGTGTTATGATCAGCACTACTAGTTGGAATAGCTTCTACCCACTTAGTAACGTAATCAACAACAACTAAAATATGTGTATACCCATTAGAGGCAGGAAAAGGTCCCACATAATCAAAGCCCCAAACATAAAATGGTTCAATAACAAAAGAATAATTCATAGGCATTTCTTGACGTCTACTAATATTAGCAATTCTTTGACATTCATCACAAGACAAGACAAATTTACAAGCATCTTTGAAGAGAGTAGACCAATAAAAACTGGATTGCAATACCTTATGTGCAGTTCTATCTCCAGCGTGGTGTCCTCCATATGGTTAGGAGTGACACTTGCGTAGGATATGTTCCTGTTCATGCTCAGGTACACAACATCTAATAACACCATCTACTCCTTCTTTATAAAGGTGTGGGTCATCCCAGAAGTAATGTCTTAAATCATAAAAGAACTTTTTCTTTTGCTGGTATTTGAAACTAGGTGGTATAAATTTAGCAACAATGTAATTAGCATAATTAGCATACCATGGAGCAGTACGAGAAGCATTAATGACCGCTAAATGTTCATCAGGAAAGCTATCATCAATAGGTAGTGGGTCATCAAGAACATTCTCTAGCCTAGACAAGTTGTCTGCAATGGGGTTCTCAGCTCCCTTTCTATCAACAATATGCAAATCAAATTCTTGAAGCAAGAGAACCCATCTAATAAGTCTAGGTTTAGCATCTTTCTTTTCCATAAGATATTTAATAGCAGCATGATCAGTGTGAATAGTTACTTTAGAATCAACAATATAAGGTCTGAACTTATCACAAGCAAATACAACTGCTAAGAATTCTTTTTCAGTAGTAGCATAATTTCTTTGGGCAGTATCAAGAGTTTTACTAGCATACTAGATAACATTTAATTTCTTATCAACTCTTTGCCCTAGCACAACACCTACCACATAATCACTAGCATCACACATAATTTCAAAGGGTAAATTATAATCAGGTGGCTGAACAATAGGTGCAGTGATCAAAGCTTTCTTAAGTATTTCAAATGCTTCTATACAATCATCATCAAAGACAAACGGAATGTCTTTTTGTAATAAATTAGTCAGAGGCCTAGAGATTTTAGAAAAGTCCTTAATGAACCTCCTATAAAAACTGGCATGACCAAGGAAACTTCTTACACCTTTAATGTCCTTGCACTACTAGGGAAAACCCTAGTAGTAGCGCGGGTTTAAAGCCCACTAGTAGCGCGTGCTGCCGCGCTACTAATAAGGCGCTACAGCTATTACTTAGCAGTAGCGCGTGTGACACGCGCTACTGCTAAGACACATAGCGGCAGTGCTTCTTCTCTCCCGCGCTGCTGCTAATCTAGCTAGTTGCAGCGTGTTTACTATCCATCGCTACTAGTATTCTTTATTTATTTATTTATTATTTTTAGTGTATTTATACGCCGTTATACAAATTTTGGTACAATACCAATTATGAGGTTTATATCATTATGTCCATAACAGTGTGTCAAATGAAGGTGGATTAGGTTCAAGTGGAGGCAATATGTGGTGCATGTCAAAAGTATACTACTAATCCAAACTTGATCTAGTTTGGACTAGTAGTACTTTCGATGTGCACCACATGTTGCCTCCACTTGAATCGAATCCGCCAGCACAAGCTATTTAATCATCATCATAGTCATTACCACCAACAGTATTTATTTAATCACCATAGTCATAGTGTAGCACATAATCATCTTCAAACTCATTCTAGCTAGCTAATCACCACCAACACTAGATGCGGTAGCTATCTAATCACCACTAACACTAGCTAATAATAATCATCATAGTCATTACCACCAACACTAGCTATTTAATCATCATAGTCCTAGTGTAGCACATCATCATCTTCAAACTCATTTCTAGCTAGCTAATCACTCCCACTGCTCTCTCTCTCTCAGGTAAAATAACATAAAACATGTGTAGCTCTCCTCCTTCATCAAGTTGGAGCATTGATACGTCTCCAACGTATCTATAATTTTTGATTGTTCCATGCTATTATATTACCCGTTTTGAATGTTTATGGGCTTTACTTTACACTTTTATATCATTTTTGGGACTAACCTACTAACCGGAGGCCCAGCCCGTATTGCTGTTTTTTTGCCTATTTCAGTGTTTCTAAGAAAAGGAATATCAAACGGAGTCCAAACGGAATGAAACCTTCGGGAGCGTGATTTTTGGAACGAACGTGATCCAGAGGACTTGGACTGCAAGTCAAGAAGCTGCCAAGGCGGCCACGAGGGTGGAGGGCACCCCCTCCCCCCTACTGGGCGCGCCCCCTGTCTCGTGGGCCCCTCGGGCGTCCACCGACGTACTCCTTCCTCCTATATATACCTACATACCCCGAAAACATCAGGACAGACCACAAAAAACTATTTCCACCACCATAACCTTCTGTATCCGCGAGATCCCATCTTGGAGCCTTCGCTGGCGCTCCGCCGAAGGGGGAATCGACCATGGAGTGCTTCTACATCAACACCATAGCCCCTCCGATGAGTTCTGAGTAGTTTACCACAGACCTTCGGGTCCATAGTTATTAGCTAGATGGCTTGTTCTCTCTTTTTGGATCTCAATACCATGTTCTCCTCGATCTTCTCGGAGATCTATTTGATGTAACTCTTTTTGCTGTGGGTTTGTCAAGATCCGATGAATTGTGGGTTTATGATGAAGTTTATCTATGAGAAATATTTGAATCTCCTCTGAATTCTTTTATGTATGATTGAGTTATATTTGCAAGTCTCTTCGAATTATCAGTTTGGTTTGGCCTACTAGATTGATCTTTCTTGCAATGGGAGAAGTGCTTAGCTTTGGGTTCAATCTTGTGGTGTCTTTTCCCAGTGACAGTAGGGGCAGCAAGGCACGTATTGTATTGTTGCCATCGAGGGTAAAAAGATGGGGTTTATATCATATTGCATGATTTTATCCCTCTACATCATGTCATCTTTCTTAATGCGTTACTCTGTTCTTATGAACTTAATACTCTAGATGCATGCTGGATAGCGGTCGATGTGTGGAGTAATAGTAGTAGATGCAGGCAGGAGTCGGTCTACTTGTCATGGACGTGATGCCTATATACATGATCATGCCTAGATAATCTCATAATTATTCTCTTTTCTATCAATTGCTTGACAATAATTTGTTCACCCACCGTAATACTTAATCTATCTCGAGAGAAGACACTAGTGAAACCTATGGCCCCTGGGTCTATCTTTTATCATATAAGCTTTCAATCTACTTTTATTTGCATCTTTACTTATTCAATCTATATTATAAAATACCAAAAATATATTTATCTTAGCATACTATCTCTATCAGATCTCACTTTTGCAAGTGGCCGTGAAGGGATTGACAACCCCTTTATTGCGTTGGTTGCGAGTTCTTTGTTTGTTTGTGTAGGTGCGTGGGACTTGTGAGGAGCCTCCTACTGGATTGATACCTTGGTTCTCAAAAACTGAGGGAAATACTTACGCTACTATTGCTGCATCACCCTTTCTTCTTCAGGGAAAACCAACGCAAGCTCAAGACGTAGCAAGCATGCAGATGAACCTGTCTCCTAATCGTGGGTTGCGCTTCTGATTGCTTCCCCCTAGTACTTCTCTGCGCTCCTCCATCACAAATTTGGTCCAGTCTTTCACTACTAAGAATTCGTCGCTAATCCTGAATGCACTAAAGTGCATTGTAGGATATCTTGGTCGTAAGTTAACAATACTCATGGTACCTTTAGTCCCGATCCCATGAGGCACAACATTTATCGGGAGTCCCTGTTGAAGAACATCGTATGGTAAGATACTTAGCAATGAAGTTTAGCTTAAAAATAATGTATGGAAAAGATGCACTAAGGACAAAGAGTAAAAATCTTACCATCTTTCCTAAATAGATGTGACCGCAGTTCATTACGAACACTACTGGTTGCACGTTTTCAGTACTAACATTTCTAAGTGTAGGAAGAAAATTTGTCTTGACAGTATCAAGATACGCAAGCCATGAAACATAATGACTTAGCTCCTCGCAGTTTAGTTCAGCCCCGGGACAGTAGTAGGTCCTGTCTACCAAGCGCTGGACATGTTTGCTTGAATGGAAATAAGCTGACAATAGAAATTAGTTGTCAACTATTTTTGAATAAACAATAACAAAGACATAAATATGGTTGAGAAACTCACATTATGGTATAACTAGAGGCGTCTGCACATCGACCCAGATGTCGGTATTACCTTCAATATCATCTTCCGAACGAATATCAAAGGTGATAACCATATCAGGCTCAAATACATAAGTCTTGCATAGTGCTTGCCATATTTTGCATCCAAAATAGGTGTAGTCGTCTGCGTTGTATACTTTTGCATGGAAAATATAACCATGCTCGGTCTTCAAGTAAACTTTCTTTACCTCCATAGTACAACTGAAACATATCTTATCTAATTCAAAAACTCTTGCATGGCAGGGGATACACTAGTAGAATAGTAAAAAAATTATAAGTTGAAGCAAATGAAGTAGATGTCATGCTTAATTACGAAAAAAGACTTGTCGTTGTGACTTACTGTATCCACTTTGAAGTTCTCGTCCAGCTTGATGCTGAAGCGCCTATCATCATCTAGGAAGATTCCGTCGCACAGGTCGCGCTCGTCTTCGTAGTATTTGCAAATATCGAAATCCTTTCATCGTCAGACATTTCCTATGTACATAGTTGAAACATTAATTGACAATCGATCAAAGACAACTACCAGGATACTCAACACACAAATCCGGGGCACTCAATATTTCCTACATATTCTGGCACAAGTCATGCCAAAATTCACAGAAAAAACCGGCATGACCTTTGCTAAAATAGGACATATCGAGCGCCTGAAATTTGCCAGAACGGAAATGAATCAACACTCCGGCAAAACATAGGCCACTCGAAGGTGTAACCTACAAACATGACCGACCACTTGGGCAAGCACATATCCTATTTGAGCAACACAAGATATACATTTCAAAATATCTTATAGGACTCAAATTAGCATGCATTCAATAAGCAAAAGTAAATCATCTCATGCGTCCGTACATCGTCAAATATTATCACTAATACATTGTAAGTGCATCTAGTGCCCCTTAGTGATTTTGGTGTATTGAAGACTTATAGGTTAAGGTATTGATGCATTTGTGAGTATACACAGGTCTATAAGTCTATGAGGAGTTTGATATTTACAGAGAAAGTCGACCCCTAAAAATGAAGTTCTTCAACTGAAGACTTTGGATTTCTGAAGACTTTCTGAAGACTTTGAAAGTGAAAAATTGGTGTGACCTTGAAGACTTGGTAATCATTCAAGGAACATGAAGCATGAAGACTTTTGTTTTCATAGTTTCATTTTCTCTTTCCTGAGTCATAGAAAACACCGTACTGTTAAAGGGGGTCGAGGAAATACTAAGGAAAAGTTTCCATGTGATGCTCAACTCAAAATCCTACACCTACCAATCCCTTCGAGTGAAGCCATTGGAAATCTCGCATAGTTCAGTCATATTCTTTAGTGACAGAGACGAAGTTCTTCTGGTCTCTGAGGAATTTGTTCTGACTGAAGAGTTAGGAATTCGCCAGTGCAGATTGCCTACCAAGTGAGGAACATGATAGCCCTGAGGAATTCGAACCCCAAATATTCCGACCATTGTTGTGCTACGCGTCAGCTGTCCCAAAATGTCTACCCACCTAACGGTCATATCAGACAAGGGCATTTATGTCTTATCATGTCGGGATGCTCCCCGGCTATAAATAGCCGCCCTCTACAACCACTAGTTGGTTGGCTGCTCCGAGAGAAACTGACACTTGTCATTTGAGAGCAACCCATCCTCTGAGGACTTTGAGTGAAAATCATCAAGTGAGGAAATCCCAAACCCAAACCTACAAAACCCCAAGTGATTGAGCATCACTGAAGAGATTGATCCTGCGTGGATCCGACGCTTGTTTCCTTTGAAGACTGTGCTTCTTCCAAATGGTTAGGCGTCAAGGTCTAGAGCATCCAAGAGGAATTGTGGATCACCGAGTGACCGAGTTTGTGAAGGTTCGGAAGTCACCTAAAGACTTACCATGAGTGATTGGGCGAGGTCTGTGTGACTTTAGCTCAAGGAGAACACGGTGAGGACTGTGTGTCCGGGACTGGGTGTCCTCGAGTTTTAATACTCAACCGCTCCAATCAGATGTACAACTGAGACAACAGTTGGAATTGGTCTACCAAATCAGTGTCTTCACCGAGCTACTGGTTCTATTTCCTCAACTCTTTAAATTCCTCATGTATGTTGTTGTGTGCCTGTTCATATATGTTTGAAGACATTGACTGAAGACTTTCTCAATTTCCTCAGTTCTATTTCTTCAGTTTGTCCGTCTTCTTCCTTGTGTTATCCTGTGTTTACGCTTTCTGTACTCTGTGCTTGTCTTCATTTCATCATGATGACTATGCTTTTGTTCTGTTATGTTCCTTTCTGAGTACTTATTCCGCTGCAAGTAGTTCTTCATTTAGGAATTTCCTCACTAGCAAATTCCTCAGTGAAGAATTCATAAAAATCGCCTACTCACCCCCCCTCTAGTCGATATAACGCACTTTCAATTGGTATCAGAGCAAGGTACTCCCTTGTTCTGTGTGATTTTGGTTTAACCACCTGGAGTTCTAGTTATGTCGACCGCGGGTATGATCAAGGTCTCTGCTGGGTGTCCTACCTTCGATGGCACGTACTACCCCTACTGGAAGAATAAGATGTGAATGCATCTTGAGGCAATTGACAACGATCTTTGGTATGTTGTGGAAAATGGTGTTCCCTCAGTCACACCTTCCTTGAATGCTGCTGATGTGAAGAGGTTCAAGCAACTCGATTCTCAAGCGAAGAATATCATATGTGGCCATCTGAGTAAAGGGCAGTATGGTAGAGTGAGTGCTTTGGAAACTGCTAAGCTTATCTGGGATAGGCTCTCCAAAGTAAACAAAGGAGTCTCAACTCAACGTGACTCTCATGTTGATGTTCTTCGCAATCTCTTCAACCGCTTCAAAAGACTCGACAACGAAAATGTTCAGCAAACCTTCGATCGCCTCACTGATATCTCAAATGAGCTTCAAGCGCTTGGCGCCACTGATATCACCGACCATGAGATGGTGAAGAAATTGCTGAGATCACTCGATTCTTCATTTGACACTCTGGCACTGATGATTCAAGTGCGTGCTGATTACAAGTCGCTTGATCCCGCTGATATCCTTGAGAGGCTAAACACTCATGAGTTCCAGCTTGCTGAGAAGAGAGATCTCTATGGTTCGAGCTATGGCAAACCACGTGCTCTGAAGGCCAAGGCAGTCTCTGAGTCTGAGGAAGAAGACTCTACCAGCAGCCTTGGTGATCCTGAAGAACTGAGCCAGGAACTAGCACTGCTCGTGAAGAAATTTCAGAAGTTCTCAAGACGTGGTCACTTTGGAAAATCCTCAAGGAGCAACGATTCCTCATCCGGTGACTACAAGAAAAGGTTGTGCCACAAATGCAAGAAGCCTGGTCACTACATTCAAGATTGTCCTCAGTGGGACAAGGAATTAAAGAAGAAGAAATTCAAGGATTACAGTTCTGATGATGCCAAGAAGAAGAAGAAATCTTCAAAGTCTTCATCATCAAAATCCTCAAAGTCTTCATCTCACAAGAAGAGCAGCTCCAAGAAGGCTCGGGCATTCATTGGCAAGGAAATGGATTCTGAGGCTGAATCTGAGGATCATGAGGAAGAGGAGGCATCCGAGGAGTCTGAGTCAGGTGTGGCAAGTCTAGCTCTTGCTACCGCATTTGTTAGCAAGTCTATCTTCAACTCTGAAGAAAATGGCAACACCAACAACGCTGATGAAGGCAATGATGACTACGCTCCCACCTATTGCTTCATGGCAAAGGGTGCCAAGGTAACTAAATACCCCTCCTCTGAATCAAGTGAGGATGAATCTGATGAAAATCTTAAGCCCAGCTACTCTAAACTTGCTAAGATTGCTGTGAAACAACAAAAGGCTATTGAAAAGCTTCAAAACATGCTAGACAAAAGTGATGATATGTTGGGTGATGAAATGGACCACACTAAAGACTTAATTGAAAATCTTCAGAGACTTCAGTCTAAGTTTGACAACCTTCAAAGTCATCATAACACTCTCTTATCTGATCACGAGAAGCTTTCTTATGAATTTCTTCAAAGAAAGCAAGATCTTGAGAAGCTAAGAGTGAGTTATGAAGATCTTCAGAAGGAGCGCAATTCATTACTTGCTCAACAAATCAGCGCTACTCAGGAATAATTTGTTCCTCCATGTCTGAAGTGCATTGAACATGAATCTGCTAATTCTTCACCTGAATGTTCAAATGCTTCAAATATTACAAATTCTTCACCTGTCTCTGCTATCACTAATTCCTCATCTGAGGACATTGCTAGTACTACTAATGATGCAGGGCTAAAGGAATTGTACACAACATGCATGTACAAAAGCCTCAAAGGGCATCAGATTCTTTGTGATGTGCTCAAAAAGCAGATCCTAAACAGAAACCCTAGGAAAGAGAGTATTGCCTTTGAGAGGAAACTCAATGCTGATGGAACATATTGGAAGCCTGAGCAGTACCCCAAAACCTCATGGGTTGCTTCAAAGGGACCTCCAGTTGATCCATCCAACTTATCTGGCTTTACATGTGAATCTCCTCATTCTTCTGATGAGTCATTTGACTCTAACTATAAACTGTTCAAAAATCAGAATGGTGAAGTATTTGCTAGATATGTTGGCACTAACTGCAGGAACGGTTCCCCTATGAGGAAAATCTGGGTTCCCAAAAGTTATCTTGAAAGTCTTCAGGTGAATGTCCTCATGACACCACCTGTGAAGAACAGGAACCCCAGATCTAATTCTTCATATGGACCCAATTCTTCACGTGGATCAAATTCCTCAAATGGATCAAAGTCCTCATATGATCATCATTGTGCTAACCCTTCTGTTTCATAGGGTAGAGCTAAGGGCTATGAATATGAACGTTACTCTTCAAATCATTATGTTCATAAGTCCTCGAAGAATTTCTCTGCTTATTCATATGCTTACCCTAACCCCTCTTATGTGAAACAAAGCGGACTAGCTTCTATGCCACCTTTCTCATATGGTGCTCGCAGAGTGATGAACTCTTTGCCACCCCTTCAGATGTGGGTGGTGAAGAAAAAGAACTAATCTCTTATGCAGGGTCAGGTCTCCGGACGTGCTTAAAACGTCTGAAGAATTTGCTGGAGACCTAAATAGTGCCTGAAAGGACGCAGGCTAATCATGAAGAAATGAATTTTCATTTCTCATGTCCTCATACTGATTTATATGTGCTATTGCTTGATGAAATTGAATTGATGATATTGATGTCATATTCTTCACTAATGAAGTATATGAGTTCGTAAGTTGCACTAATTCATCTGCAGGATGATCAGCCCAAAGCAAACGAGTGGGTCCTCGATAGTGGATGTACGAATCACATGACGGGTGACAAGAATCTATTGATGGATGCTCCGTTATCACCGTCACATCTGAAGCATATCATCTTCGCTGACAAAGGCAAAAGTCAGGTATTGGGTCTAGGTAAGGTTGCGATCTCAAAGGATCGACACATGGACAAAGTCATGCTTGTCGAGTCCTTAGGATACAACCTCATGTCTGTCTCAATGCTTTGTGATCTCGATATGGTTGTTGTCTTTGGAAGATATCGTTGTGTTGTGATCATGGAAGCCGACCATTCCAAAGTCTTCGAAGGCTTTAGGAGAGGAGATCTGTATATTGTTGATTTCTCTAAAGGACCACAACCAGCCGTGTGCTTACTTGCGAAAGCTTAAGAAGGCTGGCTGGCATCGACGACTTGGTCATGCTGGCATGAGGAATCTGCACACGCTTGCGAAGAAGAAGCATGTCATTGGCATTGAGAATGTCAAATTCCTCAAGGATCACTTATGCGGAGCTTGTGAAGCTGGAAAGATGACAAAGGCCAAGCATCCAGCAAAGACTGTCATGACTACCACTCGTCCATTTGAATTGCTTCACATGGATCTCTTTGGTCCTAACCACTATTCTGCAATTCTTAATGATGCATCTCAATATGGATTTGTTATTGTTGATGATTATTCTTGTTACACATGGGTGCACATTGTCACTTACAAACATGAAGTGCAGGAAGTCTTCAAACGATTTTCCTCGAGGGCTTCAACCAACTTTGGTGTGAAGATCAAGCACATCAGAATTGACAATGGGACCGAGTTCAAGAATTCCGGTCTGGATGGCTATCTTGATGAACTTGGTATTACTCATGAGTTATCTGCTCCTTATACTCCTCAGCAGAATGGCGTCGTGGAGCGCAAGAACAGAACCCTTGATGAAATGGCTTGCACTATGCTTGATGAATACAAGACGCCTCATCGCTTCTGGATTGAGGCAATTGATACTGCGTGCCATGTCATCAACAGGGTATATCTTCACAAATTCTTCAAGAAAACTGCTTATGAACTCCTCACTAACAAAAAGCCAAATGTGAGTTATTTCAAAGTCTTCGGTGCTAAATGTTGGATTAGAGATCCTCATCACACTTCAAAATTCTCACCGAAAGCACATCAAGGTTTTATGCTTGGTTATGGAAAGGACTCGCACACCTACAGAGTCTTCAACAGCGTTCTTCACATAGTTTTTGAAACTGTAGATGTGCGGTTCGATGAAACTAATGGCTCGCAAAGAGAGCACCTACCTTCTGTGATAGATGAACCAGCACCTGAAGATTCTATCAAGTTCAAGGCTACTGAGGATGTCATTCCTACCGAAGAATCTGTTGAAGAATTCATTCCTGGTCGTGATGATCACCGAGCTGGCGCACCTAAAGAAAATGGTGCTGAAGAAAATGCTCCTGAAGGGAATGCTGATCAAATTCCTCAAAGACAACCCACTCATCCTCGCATTGCTAATGAAGTGCAAATTGAGAAGATCATTGATGACATTGAAGCACCAGGTCCTCTCACTCACTCAAAATCTTCACATTTATCTAACTTTTGTGGGCACTTTGCTTTTGTCTCTATCTCAGAGCCCACTAAGGTAGATGAAGCATTTCTGGAGCCTGAGTGGATTCAGGCTATGCAAGAAGAACTACATCAGTTCAAGCTCAACAATGTTTGGGAACTGGTCAAACGCTCAGATCCTCGCAAGCACAACATCATTGGCACAAAGTGGATCTACCGCAACAAGCAAGATGAAAATGGCCTTGTGGTGAGGAATAAGGCACGGCTTGTAGCTCAAGGCTACACACAAGTTGAAGGAATTGATTTCGATGAAACTTTTGCACCTGTTGCTAGACTTGAGGCTATTCGCATATTACTTGCTTACGCTAACCATCATGATATTATCTTACAACAAATGGATGTGAAAAGTGCATTCCTCAATGGTAAGCTTGAGGAAGAAGTATATGTTGCTCAACCCCCAGGTTTTGAAGATCCAAAGAATCCCGACAAAGTCTTCAGACTCAACAAGGCCCTGTATGGCCTCAAGCAAGCCCCTCGGGCATGGTATGACACTTTGAAGGAATTCTTCATGAAGAAAGGCTTCAAACCTGGTTCACTCGACCCAACTCTTTTCATTAAATCTTATGATGGTGAATTGTTTGTGTGCCAAATATATGTTGATGATATTATCTTTGGTTGTACTGACCAACGTTATAGTGATGAATTTGCCTATATGATGAGTGAAGAATATCAAATGTCTATGATGGGAGAATTGAAATTCTTTTTAGGTCTTCAAATTCGTCAACAGCGCAATGGTATATTCGTATCGCAGGAGAAATACCTCAAAGAAGTATTGAGGAAATTCGGCATGCAAGATTGCAAAGGGGTCAAAATTACAATGCCCACAAATGGCCATCTATGCACTGATGAAAATGGTCAAGACTTCGATCAAAAGGTATACCGCTCCATGATTGGCTCTTTATTGTACCTATGTGCATTTAGGCCAGATATTATGCTTAGTGTTTGCATGTGTGCCCGATTTCAAGCTACACCGAAGGAATCACACCCTAAGGCTGTGAAGCATATTCTTCGATATCTAGCTCACACACCAACACTTGGATTATGGTATCCCAAGGGCTCTTCATTTGATCTCGTTGGATATTCAGACTCTGGTTATGCTGGCGATCGCGTGGACCGCAAGTCAACGTCAGGCACTTGCCATTTCCTCGGACGATCTTTAGTCTGTTGGTCCTCGAAGAAACAGAACTGCGTATCTCTCTCCACTGCAGAAGCTGAGTACATTGCTGTTGGATCATGCTGTGCTCAATTATTATGGATGAAGCAAACTCTCAAGGACTATGGCATCATCGTGAAGAATGTGCCTCTCTACTGCGACAATGAGAGCGCTATCAAGATTTCTCGCAACCCAGTTCAGCACTCGAAGACAAAGCACATCCAGATTCGTCATCATTTTCTTCGTGATCATGTGTTGAAGGGCGATATCTCCATCTGACATGCAAGAACTGAAGATCAGCTGGCCAATATTTTCACTAAGCCCTTGGATGAGAAGAGATTTAGCAAGTTGTGGTGTGAGCTAAATATCCTAGAATCTTCGAATGTTCTCTGAAATGGACACTCATCCTAACACTTATGCTGACTTGATGACTTAGATGCGCAACACACGAAGTAACGTTTTTTTCAATCAATGAATACTAACCCTCTAAGTGTGAAGAAATTAATGAAGAAATTGATTCTCAGAGCCCTACGACAATTGTATGCGGTGTGTGAAATCAGCTTTCTTATATGGTGGGTTACGCCACCACCCAAAGTTATTCTCAGAGTCGTAACACTTATGCTGACTTGATGACTTAGATGCGCAACACACGAAGTAACGTTTTTCTTCAATCAATGAATACTAACCCTCTAAGTGTGAAGAAATTAATGAAGAAATTGATTCTCAGAGCCCTAAGACAATTGTACGCGGTGTCTGAAATCAGCTTTCTTATACGGTGGGTTACGCCACCACCCAAAGTTGAAAATCTTCAATTTGAGTTTTTCTTCGTTTTTGAAATTCCTCAGTTTTCTCAAATTC
The DNA here is from genome assembly GCF_002162155.2 of Triticum dicoccoides. Lineage (NCBI taxonomy): Eukaryota > Viridiplantae > Streptophyta > Magnoliopsida > Poales > Poaceae > Triticum > Triticum dicoccoides. The sequence continues at coordinate 488,051,497 of NC_041393.1, forward strand.
TTCAACTTGCAATGTCTTCACTATTTCCGTCATTTGTCTTCAGTTGAATATATATATATATATATATATATATATATATATGTGTGTGTGTGTGTGTGTGTGTGTGTGTGTGTGTGTGTGTGTGAGTTTATGTTCTCTAGAGCATTCACTTATTGCTAATTCTTCAAGTTGACTTTTTCTGCTAAGTGAATGAGATCGGACCCTTCCCCCTCTATGCTAAACTCAATCTAATCTTTTCACAAATTCTTCATGTGCGTTCTGATTTGAAACTCGTTCAAAATCTTCACTATGTCCTTGACAGCTGAAGAAATTGCGAACGGTAACTTAAAACTTATCTTATCTAAATTTTCGGCTTTGCCGCTCAAACCGTTCCGCTTCTCACGACAAATACTTATCTATTCACCCACGATCCTACATGATCGCCACCTCACAGTACGTGGGTGACACATGTCATGTGAATGAGAAAAGCCAGGGGCACGTTCGTCCGAAATCCTTGGGCGCACAGTTTTTCACTACCGCTATAAATACCCCTGCCTTCTCCTCACTTCACTTTTACTCCGCTCGACCTCTCTCCCGCTCGAGCTTCCCAAACCCTAGCGCTGCCGCTACTTCATCGTCGCCGGTGAGGAAGAGCTTCACTGTCTCGACCTCGTCGCCGTCGTACTCGCGTCGGTTGCGGATTTCTTCACTCCGCCGCCGCCGTAGTTATCTTCCTCTGCCGAGTTAGGGTGTGGAAGATTTGAACGGACGAACTTCACCTCAACGCTACCCAGTTCGTCGTGTTCTTCACTTCGGGTAATTAAAAGTTACTTTTATTGCCCGCTTTGATTCATGTGTTTTCCTAAAAATCTTCAAAGGTGTTTATTCTTCAAATCTTCACACACTAAACACCTCACATGTTATCTGTTCTTGATTCATTTCTCTAAGCAATGACTTTCTTCAGGATTCCTCAATTGTGTGGATTTTCAAACCTGTACAACTCTGGAACCTAAGATAAAGAACGCTTAGTGAAATTCTTCAAGACTCATCGGTCAAATTCCTCAAACCTATTCTCTTTTGAAAATCTTCTAAGAACGCATATGACCTCTCCACATTCCTCACAACTATACTCTGTTCACAGGTACAAATGTCCGCTGCTGAATCACTAGGTTCTCATCAACTTAACTCATTTGCAGCGTTCCTCGAAGAAAAGTTGCATACATCTTCAGAAACTTCAGTTGTTAATCCTCAGCTAAAGAAAATGGCTGACGGCAAGAAGCCACAAAAGGGAGGAAAGAGGCCTAAGGTCAACACAACGTTTGAAATCCCTGAGGATATTTATGTGTGATATTGCACTCCAGACGAGGCCAAGTTTGGCAAGGAGGACAAGAATCAGCGCAAAGTGCACATACAACATAGAGATGGGCACGAGAATGGAGGGAGTATAGGTATGTTACTCCCAAGTACATGAAGAAGTTCGCGCTCAACCCTCCATGCTCAAGACCTCCATTGAGACCTGGCCAACTGGCGGATCCCACCAGCCTCAAGCGCGGTGAGGACTATGCTGCTGAATGGGCTAGGCGCCAGGCCAAACTAGCCAATCAAGCAAAAGAAGCAGTGAGGAAATTCAATGAAGATTCTACTGCTGCTGCTAACGCTGCTGAGGCCTCTCGTAGTAAGCTCAGGAAGGCTATGCCAAAGAAGTCTGCCCACAAATCCAGTGCTTCTCCTTCAATGCCCTCACGGCCAAGCTCCTCTGCAATGCCCTCACGGCCAATTCCTCAGTTTGCTCCTCCTCCAAAGTCCTCAGTTCCTCCGACAAAGTCTTCGGCTGCTCGGATAAAATCTTCGGCACCTGTGCATCTTGCCACGTGCCAAAGGACTCAAGGCATCTCTATTGCCTCAGGAACATCTGCTAGCTCCACTGCTGCACCAAGTTCCTCAGCCGGACCATCTCTGCTGAAGAAAAAGGCCACTGCAGGACGAGGCCTTTGCCCAAGTCCTCACAAGAAGCAGGTTGCCTTCCAAATCCCCTCTGATGATGATGAGGCCGATGATGAAGAACTTGCTGAAATCATCAGGGACAGGCAAGCCAAGGCCTCTAGAGCCAAAGGCAGCAATGTGCCACTAATGTTGGATCCCAAGTTGATCCTTGATTTTATTGACTTGTGGCACAAGGACCCCACTACACCTTTGTCGGAGATGAATCTCACTCCTGGTCAAAGCCATGTTCTCGCTCACTTCATTGAGGAAGAGAAGTGGAAGTATGAAGAAGGATGAAGATTGAAGAAAGTGCAATACAAGAAACAGCGCTACCTCAAGGACAATGTCCTCACTCTCACTCCAAATCAGCTCCTTGCCTTGCAACAGGAAATCAAACAACTGAGCGATGACTTTGCTCGCTACGATGCTGATTGGAAGGGCACCAAGGTTCGATTCGTCAATCTGACGAAGACTTTCTCTTCAACTGCCTCTGCTCCGGTGCATGTTGAAATTCCTCAGGCTGAACCATCTGCACAGCCCACTGAAGAATGTGCCAGCACCATTGATGTCAGTATGGCTGCTGAAGAAAATGATAGTACCAGGGCTGATGACTCCATTCCAGCCGCTGATGATATTGCCAGGGCATCCACTAGTGATGCGCCTGAGGAAAGTGAACAAGTCAGGGCAACTGCAACAGATGCGCCTGAAGAAAATGCACCTCCTGCACCTACACCAACTCCGATCCTTCCATCTGCATCAGATGTGAAGAAGACAAAGGCTGTAGAACGTGCAGCGATGAGAAAGAGGAAGGCATCAACTTCTTCAAACTCTTCCGCTCCGAAGAAGATGAAGACTCCGATCAGTTCAATTGACAATCCAATTGATGCCATTCCTGTCTCATCAATGCCATCAAAGGACCTTGTTCCTTATGGTGAAGAATATGATATTCCCGAGGAATATGATGAAGAAACTCCATCTGCTGCTTCGACAGAGCAGTTGGATGAAGAAATTGCAGTGGATAAGATCCCTTCAACCCCAGTCATTTCCTCACCTATGCCTTAGTTCACTGCTGAAGAGGCAGGTGTTGAAGAACTTGAAGATGAGGATGTGGACATTGGATGTACCACACCAGTGCTGAATGATGACTTTTGGGAAAGTCAGCACCCCAATTCTCCATTGTTCACTCCTCTCCAAGCTGTTCCTCAGTCCCCAGTCGCTACAGAAGTACAAGTGGAATCTGATGAACCTCGTGCAACCCCGTTCGTCCATGAGGAAATTCCAGCCACTAGTGCTGATGAAAATGTGAATGAAGAAGTAATGACTCAGGCTGCAACTGCAGAAGAAACTGAAATTCCTCAGCATGAGGAACCTGAGATTGCGATTCCTGAGGTGGTACTACAAATCACTGACACTCCTCAGCCCAAGCCAAAGAATCCCTTCTCCAAGAAGCCAAAATTCAAGGCTGATGATTTCTTCGGCGAGCACGTATTCTTCACTGAATTCAACCCTTATGACAATGCTCGTCTTAGAAGGGAGCGTTTCTGGACTGCTAGCCAGGCAAACTTCTATTCCTCAGTTCTCTTTGACAAGGACAAAGTCTTCGATCATGAGCACATTCCTCACGTGGACATGGAATCTATGCCTTGCTTCATGCCAGTTCTCAGTATGCTTCACGATGCAGGCTTGCTGAATTTCTGCTCTGACATCATTGATTGGAATGAAGAGTTTATTCTTCAGTTCTACGCAACTTTGCATATCACAAGCAATGCTGCTGACGTCAACTCATGGGTGTTGAACTGGATGACTGGAAACACTCACTACAAGGCACCAGCCTCTGAATTGCTTCGTGCCTTGCCAATCAGTCCTCCGCCAGAAGGCGCTCGTTGTCTGTATGATGAACCTGAACTTAGTGATCACTATATGCAAGTGCTCATGAAGCTGCTGAAGCCTGGACAAGCCCAAAGGACCAAATTCCTCGTGAAGGATTTGTTGTATGTGCCCAGAACCATCTACCGCATTCTGACGAAGACCATGAGTCCAATCAAAGGTCATGATTCATCTGATGAAGAAATTGTGGGGATGATGAAGAATATGCTCTTCAACATCATGCATGGTATCCCTATCAATTACCATGATTTCTTCATGAGGACTCTTGCGAATGTTGCACTTTCACCGTTTGAGCTGAAGCCTTATGCTCCATGGATCATGAGATTCCTCGGATCAAGGTCTTCACTCAACTACAAGGCCGGTACTTTTAACCATGGCAGCTACTTGCCCCCAATTGAAGTCCTCAAGCGGACAATTTCCTCATCCGATGAGAAGGGCAAGTCACCAGCTGTGATCGATGAAGGCATTCGTCCATTGGATGGTCAGTTCCGCAAAGCTGCATCTTATTCCACCAATGATGACTCTGCCACACATGATTCTGCTGCCAATGCTCCAAAGTCAAGTCCTCAAGCTACTGCTCCTTGTGTGATGACTGACCGTGAACATGGGTTAAGCGTCACCAGAAGGTCAATCGGAATCACAAATGGGTTAAGCGTCAGTGTGGCTCTATTCTTCACAACATGGCCTCTACGCATAATGCAGTGAAGAAAAACCACTACTACCTCCATGAAGTGTTTGATCGCACCTAGGCTATTCTGTCACATCTATATGGTGAAGAAGATCTGAAGCAAATGGGCTTCAAGAAGACTTTGAGTGGACTGCACCTCCACCGAAGAGATACAAGAAGGTCAAGCTTCCTCCACTGGTCGCAAGCTCATATTCTTCATCACGCGCCATGGATGAGCATGAAGACTTGGACAACACTGCAGCAGGCCCTACAATGACTCAAGACCCTGACAACGCTGGCGCTCCTCCATCATCATGATATTCTTCAGGGGCGTTAGTCCTCAGTTTCAACCCTTTTGGTCATTCTATGACAAAGGGGGAGAAATTTGAGTTAGTCTTCAAGCGGGTCTATATATGGGTGTTTTTTGCTAAGTTACAACTCTCGTTCTTCTGATGACTTTGCTGGATTGAGTTGTAATCTTAAACTCTATGGTGGCTTGATACTTTTGATGTGTTCTTCTGCATACTTATTCCTCATTAATGTTAATGCACGCATGCTGAATTACATCAGTCACCATATTTCATCATGCATTTCAAATTCCTCATATTATATGTCAAATGCGTGTATGAATTACAAGATATAGGGGGAGATCTCCATGATTATACTCTTCAAGTGTGCATTGCTTCAAAAGCAAATTCCTCACGTTGCACATCTTCAGGGGGAGTTCTTCTATATCTTGCAATCAAATTCCTCAATATCAGTATTTACACTTCATACGATTATCCCCGTTGAAAACTTAACCTATATTGTCATCAATCACCAAAAAGGGGGAGATTGTAAGTGCATCTAGTGCCCATTAGTGATTTTGGTGTATTGAAGACTTATAGGTTAATGGACTGATGCATTTGTGAGTATACACAGGTCTATAAGTCTATGAGGAGTTTGATATTTATAGACAAAGTCGACCCCTAAAAATGAATTTCTTCGACTGAAGACTTTGGATTTCTGAAGACTTTCTGAAGACTTTGAAAGTGAAGAAATTGGTGTGACCTTGAAGACTTGGTAATCACTCGAGGAACATGAAGCGTGAAGACTTTTGTTTTCGTAGTTTCATTTTCTCTTTCTTGAGTCATAGGAAACACAGTACTGATAAAGGGGGTCGAGGAAATACTAAGGAAAAGTTTCCATGTGATGCTGAACTCAAAATCCTACACCTACCAATCCCTTCGAGTGAAGCCATTGGAAATCTCGCACAGTTCAGTCATATTCTTCAGTGACAGAGATGAAGTTCTTCTGGTCTCTGAGGAATTTGTTCTGACTGAAGAGTTAGGAATTCACCAGTGCGGATTGCCTACCAAGTGAGGAACATGATAGCCCTGAGGAATTCGAACCCTAAATATTCCGATCGTTGCTGTGCTGCGCCACCAAGTGTCCCAAAATATCTACCCACCTAATAGTCATATTAGACAAGGGCATTTATGTCTTATCATGTCGGGTTGCTCTCTGGCTATAAATAGCCGCCCCCTACAACCACTAGTTGATCTGCTACTCCGAGAGAAACTGACACTTGTCATTTGAGAGCAACCCATCCTCCGAGGACTTTGAGTGAAAATCATCAAGTGAGGAAATCCCAAACCAAAACCTATAAAACCCCAAGTGATTGAGCATCACTGAAGAGATTGATCCTGCGTGGATCCGACGCTTGTTTCCTTTGAAGACTGTGCTTCTTCCACACGGTTAGGCGTCAAGGTCTAGAGCATCCAAGAGGAATTATGGATCGCCGAGTGACCGAATTTGTGAAGGTTCGGAAGTCACCTGAAGACTTACCACGAGTGATTGGGCGAGGTCTGTGTGAGTTTAGCTCAAGGAGAATACGGTGAGGACTGTGTGTCCGGGACTGGGTGTCCTCGAGTTTTAATACTCAGCCGCTCCAACCAGATGTACAACTGAGACAGCAGTTGGAACTGGTCTACGAAATCATTGTCTTCACCGAGATACTAGTTCTATTTCCTCAACTCTTTAAATTCCTCATGTATGTTGTTGTGTGCCTGTTCGTATCTGTTTGAAGACATTGACTGAAGACTTTCTCAATTTCCTCAGTTCTATTTCTTTAGTATGTCCGTCTTCTTCCTTGTGTTATCCTGTGTTTATGCTTTCTGTACTCTGTGCTTGTCTTCATTTCATCATGATGACTATGCTTTTGTTCTGTTATGTTCCTTTCTGAGTACTTATTCAAGTAGTTCTTCATTTAGGAATTTCCTCACCAGCAAATTCCTTAGTGAAGAATTCATAAAAATCGCCTATTCACCCCCCCCCCCTCTAGTCGATATAACGCACTTTCATACATCCCGAATAGTATCATACATATAACATCACTAATACAACTAAAATCCTAGCGCATGACGGGTATCGGCGCAGGTGGTGGACACCCACACAGAAGGAACCATCACAGGATCATAGCTCCAGTGAGATCCCTGGAGAACCTGCCAGGTATTGGAGAACATGTGCTCCAACGCAAACAAGTAGCAACGGACGTGCACGTCGTCCTCACTGACATGGTGACGCACCACCTCCGCGGTGTCCTCGAGCATCTGGACAGTTACTGTAAGGGCATATTTATCCCTCAGGTGTTTTGGTGATTGATGACAATGCATTTGCGGACTAATCGTGTGCCTTGAGTTTCTCAGATTCTTCATATCTAGGCACGAGACGATTCGGTGCCCCTCGAAGACTATTGAAGTCGGCGTTGTTCTACGTTTCTCTTTGGTGGATTTGAGTCGTAGGAGAGCCGTACTATTAAGAGGGGGTCCGCGTCGGAAAGGTTTGGGTGGAATCAACACGTACACTTGTTCCTCCTTTCCCTGCATTTTGGAGCTTCCTTTTGTTATCTTGGTTGTGCGGAAATCTGACGACTACTGCTGTACTTGCGGTAGTACCGCAAGTACAAGCGGTAGTACCGTTGTTTGTCACGGTAGTACCGCTCATCTGGAGCGGTAGTACCGCGGCTCCCAGGCCTTGTGCCGCTCCGGTGCGGTAGTAGGGGCGGATGTAATTTTTTACATCTGCTCCCTCCACGGTAGTACCGCTCGTCCAGCGCGGTAGTACCGCGGGGGCCCATGGTAGTACCGCTCCCTAGGATTCGTAGTACCGTGGCCCTCCTACCTAGTACCGCAGTGTCACGGTAGTAGGCGCGGATGTAATTTTTTACATCCGCTCCCGCAACGGTAGTACCGCACCTCGCGAGCGGTAGTACCACGTCGGATTTTTGTACCACCTCAGTTTCAGCGGAAGTAGGCACGGATGTAATTTATTTCATCCGCGCCCTTCCCAGGCCGTGACTTTCCTGCCTTGCGGTAGTACCGCAAGTGGGTGCGGTAGTACCGCGCAAGCGGTAGTGCTGCCCCCCTTGTCAGGCTAGTTCCGGCCTGTGCTGCTATTGCGGTAGTACTGTGGTCAGCCACGGTAGTACCGCACAACCTCGCGGTAGTACCACGCCCCTGGAGCGGTAGTACCGTGTGTCGTGGGCTGAACATGTGGATAACGGTTGGATTTTTTCCCTCGACTATATAAGGGGTGTCTTCTACCTCTAGTTGACTACCTCTTCTACCTCTAAGCTCCATTGTTGTTCCAAGCTCCATTTTCGCTCGATCTCTCTCCCTAGCCAATCAAACTTGTTGATTTGCTCGGGATTGGGTGACAAGGGCCCGATCTACACTTCCACCTCAAGATATTTGATTTCCCCCACTTATCCCTTGCGGGTCTTGTTACTCTTGGGTGTTGAGCACCCTAGACGGTTGAGGTCACCTCGAAGCCATACTCCATTGTGGTGAAGCTTCGCGGTATTGTTGGGAGCCTCCAAGTGTTGTGGAGATAGCCCCAATCTTGTTTGTAAAGGTCCGGTTGCCGCCTTCAAGGGCTCCAATAGTGGAATCACAGCATCTCGCATTGTGTGAGGGCGTGAGGAGATTATGGTGGCCCTAGTGGCTTCTTGGGGAGCATTGTGCCTCCACACCGCTCTAATGGAGACGTACTTCCCCTTAAAAGGAAGGAACTTCGGTAACACATCCTCGTCTCCACCGGCTCCACTCTTGGTTATCTTGTCCCTTTACTTTTGCAAGCTTACTTGTGCTATATCCATTGCTTGCTTGTGTGCTTATTGTCTTTGCATCATATAGGTTGTCCATGTAGTTGCACATCTAGACAACCTATTTCATTGCAAGGTTTAAATTGTTAAAGAAAATTCTAAAAAGTGTTAGACACATATTCACCCCCCCCCCCTCTAGTCAACCATATCGATCCTTTCAATTGGTATCAGAGCCTCGTCTCTTTATTAAGGACTTTGCCGTCCGAAGAGTATGGTTGACAACAACGACGGTGCGGAGGAGCACTCCGGTGTGAATCCCGTCTCGTCTTCGGCCGAAGGGGGGACCTCGGTCTCTCGTGAGGAATTCAATGTGGCTTTAGACACATTGAAAACCTCCATGACGGCCGAGGTTAAAAGCATGTTTTCTGAATTCCTAGAGGGACTCAAACTATCTACCTCGCCAATGAAAGTGGGTGATCCCATTAACAAGGTGACGGATGCTAACCCCGACAAGGGGGAAGCTAATAGTGAAAAGAGTCCGTCTACTAGTGGTAGAAATGGCACCGACATCTTTGCCAATGTGGAACCCCCAGTGTATAGAGGACCGATCCCCTCTACTCATTTGAATCATGCCGTTCCTCCTCCTAAATATGTGAAAAATGAAGATTTTGATGCTTGGATCTATCGCTTCAAGCGTCACTTAAAACATGGGAACACTAACCTTTGGAGAATTATTGAAGAAGGTTTCTATCCTCATGATCCAAGCAACTTCACCCCTCGAGAATAAGTGGACAATCAATTCAATGAAAGTGCTCTCTTCATCATCCAAGATGCAATCCTTCCCGAAGATCTCCCTCATCTTCGACCTCATGCCATGGCTAAAGAAGCATGGAAATGTGTCGAGCGTCTCTCTCGAGGAAGTGCTAGCATTCAATGCTCCAACTATGAAGTGGTGCAAGATGAAGCCGATGAGTTTGCAATGAAAGAGGATGAAGAACCTTGTGAGCTCTTTCGAAGAGTGACCAAACTCGCGGTCGCACTCTGAGATCATGGAAGAAAGGACACGGATGACAACTGGATCAAGCGCAAGTTCCTCAAGGCCATGATGCCCTACAACAAGGCCATGTCCTCCGTCTCGCCAAAGACAGGACTTCCACTCCATGACCTCTAGTGAAGTGTTGGATGAGTTTGTTGCAATGAGCATCTTGGACAAGACCGCCGACAATGCGGTGCTCCGTTCCCAAAGGGCAAAGAAGCCCAATCTTGCCTTGAAGGCCAAGGTTAGTGTGGAAGAAGAAGAAGAAGAGGAAGATGAGGAGAGCAACCCCGAGGACACGAAGTATGATTATCATGAGCACATGGCTCTTGCCTCAAGACAGTTTTGGAGTAAGAAGACTACAAGACCCAACTTCAACAAGAACAACTCAAGTGGCCTCAAGGGGAAGCAACGAGTTAGAACTTGTTTCAACTGTGGCAATGATAGCCATTTCGTTGCGGATTGTCCATACGAGAAGCGGGAAGACAATGGTGGCAAGTTCATTCGAAAAGACAAAGCCAAGTCCTTCCCCAACAAGAACAACTTCACCAAGAAGACTCCTTCTCGCGGGTTGGTGGTTCAAGAAGAATACCGTGAGGATGACGATGATGATGAAGATGGTGAAACAATGGCCATGGCATCCATTGCCATTGTCACAACTCCTCGGGTGTCTCTCTTCGATGCACCTAACGAGAACATCACCGCCAAGTGCCTCATGGCTAAGGCCACCAACAAGGTAACCCCCAACATCAAAACCACCATTATTCCTAACCCTCTTTCAACGGATGACTTTGATAATGGTAAGGGGTCTAATGAGGAGATCAATGAATTTGAGTCCTTCATGAGTAAGCTCAAGGGCAAATCCAAGAAGCATTTCGTTGCTCTCTTGGAACAACTTGGTGAAGCCAATGACATGATCGAGGCTCATGAAGAAACCATCACTAAGATGGAAAGTCATAGTCGTGACTATGCCGATGAGATATCGGATCTCTCTAATGCTCTTGAGGAAGAGCGTGGGCATCATTTGGCTCTTGAGGAGTCACACAACGATGGTCATGCTAAACTAAAGAAAGATCTTGATCATGCTCTTGTTGTGTCTCGTGTTCTAGCTTCCGAGAAGGCTAAACTTGGGGTTGATCATGTTAGACTCGCAGAGGAGTTTGATGTACTTGACAAGGCCCACAAGGTCTTGAAAGGTGCTCATGCCACCCTCAAGGAGTCTCATGCTCAACTCCAAGTTAAGCTAACCAAGGAAAAGGCCACATTTCCTCACATGGTCTTAATTGATAATGCAAATGCAACTAACCCATGTTGTGAGCATGTGCATCTTGTGGAGGAAAATGCCAAGTTGAAGAAACAACTCGAGAAAGGTCTTGTGTCATGCATACAAGGCGAGAAGAACCTAAATGACCTTTTGAGCAATCAAAAGGAAGTTGTGGGCAAGGAGGGAGTTGGGTTCGCACCCAAGTCCAAGAACAAGGAGAAGAACAAGGAAAAGAAGAGCAAGACCAATCGACCTCCTCCGCTCACGCAAACCTTTGTGAACGAGGGAGAAGGTGCTCCTAAGGAGAAGAAGAACAATGGGAAGAGTGGTGAAGCCAAAGAGCGCAACGCCATCTCTCCCAACAAAGTCGGCGACTTTAACCCCTCTTATGTGTTGTGCCGTGCTAGTGATGGGCATGTTTATGCTAAATTTGTTGGTTCTCCTTATGAGTACATTGAATGGTCTATTTGGGTTCCTAAGACCCTTGTTACTAACATCAAAGGACCCATTACTCAATGGGTACCTAAAACCAAGCATTGATCTCTTATAGGTGTTTGCTTCCAGTGGGGGATCATGGTTGCTCGATAGTGGAGCAACAAATCATATGACCGGGAGCAAGGACTTGGTGGTGGACGTGCACAAGATCCCATCTATGACCACCAATGTCGAATGGGGTGATGCCTCACATTCTAAGGTATTGGGTCTTGGCAAGGTTGTCATTTCTCATGATCTAACGATCGAGAAAGTCATGCTTGTTGAGTCCCTTGCATTCAATTTACTTTCCGTTCGTCAACTCGCACTCATGGGTTTTGCCACCTTCTTTGATATTGATACCGTGGCCCTCTTGTGGAGCAAGACTCTTAAAGTAGCCTTTGTTGGACATGTCGAGAATGGTCTCTATGTGGTTAACTTTTCGGAGGAACCCACTAAGACCGCGACATGCCTAATGGCTAAAGTTGATGTGGGATGGCTTTGGCATCGCCGTTTAGCCCACGTCAATATGAGATCTTTGCAAAGTCTTCTCAAGGGGGACCATGTTCATGGACTAACGAATGTTAGTTTTGCCAAAGATCGTGTTTGCAGTGCTTGTATCAAAGGAAAGCTTCATGAGACGGCTCACCCTCCCACGACTATCATCTACTCGAAGAGACCCTTGGAGCTCCTGCACATGGACCTCTTTGGGCCCCCATCCTTTGATAGTCTTGGGGGTAGAAAGTATTGCTTGGTGATAGTGGATGATTATTCAAGATACACTTGGGTATACTTCTTCAAGAGGAAGAGTGAGACTCAACAAACCGTCATCGACTTTGCAAATGAAGCTCAACGTCAACACAATGCAAAGATCTTGACAATAAGAAGTGACAACGGCACCGAGTTCAAGAACTACACCTTGGATGAGTTTCTTAGTGATGAAGGGATCAAGCATCAATATTCTGCACCATATACCCCTCAACAAAATGGTGTTGCGAAGAGGAAGAACCGGACGTTGATGGATGCGGCAAGGACCATGATGGCGGAGTTCAAGTCTCCATACAACTTCTGGGCCGAAGCCATCAACACAGCTTGTCATGCATCCAATTGGCTCTATCTCCGCAAAGGCTTGAACAAGACTCCGTATGAGATACTCACCGGGAACAAGCCCAATCTCAAGTACTTCCGGGTGTTCGGGTGTAAGTGTTTCATTCTCAAGAAAGGTGTTCGTTTGTCTAAATTCGAAGCTAGAGCTCATGAGGGCATATTTGTTGGTTATGCTATCCATGTTCTCAACAAGTCCAACGGACTCATTGAGGAGACGTGTAACGTAGAGTTTGATGAAACTAACGGCTCCCAAGTAGAGCAAAGTGGTACTTGTGATGTAGGTGATGAAATTCCTCCCCAAGCCATAAGAAGAATGGGTATTGGTCATATCCTACCCATTGAGGAACCCCTTGTGGCCGAAGGAGAAGGACAATGCTCCACTCAAGTGGAGCCATCACCTCCCCAAGACCCACACGCTTCCGAAGAACAAAGTGAAGGCCCTCACCCTCATGAACAAGACCAAGGGCAAGATCAACCTCAAGATGGTGGTGAACCTCTAAATGATGCCCAAGGTCAAGTTTTCCCCCTCGAGCAAGTTCAAGATCATGGTCAAGCTCAAGACGGTGCTCAAGATGATCAAGTTAACCTTCCTCCTTCCACTCCCGAGGAGGAATTAGAGCGTCGTGCCGCGAAGATTGCTTCCAAACTCACCACCCAAGGCCATCTCATGGAAAACGTGGTTGGAAGCCTAAGAAAGGGGGTAAGCACCCGTAGACAATTAGCTAACTATTGTGAACATCATGCGTTTGTCTCTTGTGTTGAACCCCAAAAGGTCTATGAGGCGCTCGAAGACTCGGATTGGCTCAATGCCATGCATGAAGAACTCAACAACTTCGAATACAACAAGGTGTGGAGATTGGTGCCAAGACCTTCGGGGAACCACAACGTCATTGGAACAAAGTGGATCTTCAAGAACAAGCAAGATGCTCATGGGAACATCATTCGCAACAAGGCAAGATTGGTAGCACAAGGCTACTCCCAAGTCAAGGGTATCGACTATGGTGAAACCTTTGCTCCCGTTGCTCGTCTTGAATCCATTCGTTTGTTGATTGCTTATGCTTCCCATCACAACTTTAAGTTGCAACAAATGGATGTGAAAAGTGCTTTTCTTAATGGTCCCATTAATGAGTTGGTTTATGTCAAGCAACCCCCCGGGTTCGAGGACCCCTACTTCCCGGATCATGTGTATCAACTTGATAAGGCACTCTATGGCCTTAAACAAGCCCCACGTGCGTGGTATGACCACCTTACCGAGTTGTTACAAGATCGTGGATTTGAAGTAGGACAAATTGATCCCACTCTTTTTACTAAGAAGGTCAAAGGGGAGTTGTTTGTATGCCAACTATATGTTGATGATATTATCTTTGGTTCTCCTAACAAAGCTTTCAATGAGGAATTTGCCGCTCTCATGACCTCCAAGTTCAAGATGTCTTCGATGGGAGAGTTGAAGTTCTTCCTTGGCTTTGACATCAAACAAAGAAGAGAAGGAACCTTCATCAACCAAGCCAAATACACTCAAGACATGCTTAAAAGATTCAAGCTAAGTGATCTCAAGCCGGCTTCTACACCAATGCCTACCAAGTGCCAACTTGACATCAATCCCAATGGTAAAGCGGTGGATCAAAAGGTATATCGCTCCATGATTGGCTCCTTGCTTTACCTTTGTGCATCTAGACCGGATATCATGTTGAGTGTGGGGATGTGTGCATGGTTTCAAGCCGCACCAAAGGAGAGTCACTATGTGGCGGTCAAGCGAATCTTTTGATATTTGGCTCATACCCCAAAATTTGGCTTATGGTACCCAAGAGGAGCAAATTTCAAGCTTGAAGGTTTCACGGATTCCGATTGGGCGGGGGACAAAGTGGATAGGAAGTCCACTTCCGGAGGGTGCCAATTTCTTGGTTGCTCTTTGGTAAGTTGGTCTTCCAAGAAGCAAAGTTGTGTGTCTCTCTCGTCCACCGAAGCAGAGTATGTGGCGGCCGGTAGTTGTTGTGCTCAACTCCTATGGATGAGGCAAACTTTAAAGGAGTACGGTGTCATTTGTGACAAAGTGCCTCTTTGGTGTGATAATGAAAGTGCCATCAAGATTTCTCTCAACCCGGTACAACACTTCAAGACGAAGCACATTGAGATTCGGTATCACTTCATCCGGGATCACATTAGACGAGGGGAGATCGAGCTCAAGTATGTCAACACTCATGATAACCTTGCAGATATTTTCACGAAGCCCTTGGATGAAGCAAAATTTCGCGAGTTAAGGCATGAGCTAAATATCATTGATTTGAGCAATGTGACTTGAACCCGTACACCCCCCACCACACTCATCGTGTTTTCTAGTTTAGGTGTAGGCATAGACATAGGGGGAGTGTTGTTCTCTCAATGAACTCTCCCTCCCCCCATCATGCATAAAGCGATCACCTCTTTCACATTAGCCATTTTTTATGGTACTTGTGCTTCAAAGACGAGTTTTGGTCATGGGCCCAAGGATAATTCTTCGCGGTGCCATACCATCCAACTCAAACATAGGTGGCTTCGGCCATCGCCCTCTCTCCTCGAGAGGCTTTGTCTCTTGGTAGTTTCTTGGTGTCTCTCTGCCTCTTGCTCTTGCGGTCTTGTGTGTGTGTGAAAAGGTTCCGTGCAAAGGCTTTTTCTTCTCGTGTTGAAACTTGCGGTGCCTTGAGCTCACGGTACTACCGCGGCCAGCTACGGTACTACCGCAGCCAGCCACGGTACTACCGCTTGCGGGAGCACGGTACTACCGTCACCACGCTGCAGTAATTTTTACTGCCGCCTGGATGAGCGGTACTACCGCCTGGCACGGTACTTCCGCCCGAGCAGTACTACCGCGATGATACGAGGTACTACCGCGCCGGTTCGAGCACGTGGGGATAAGGACGGGCAGGGGAGTTCTAACTCCCCATACACATTCGCAGTCCTTTCCCACATCGTCTCCTTCTCTCCCTCGCTCAAGAACGGAGCCGGCGTTCGTCGCCGGATCTCCTCCACCGGCTGCCCTCCCGTGATTCCGACCGGTGGGATCATTCCCCACCACGTGATCTTGCTATGGACCAAGGTTTTTCCCCAACTCCCTCTCCGTGTTGTTGGTGTTTGGTGTTTCTAGGTTTTGGGGGAGGCTTGTGTGTTCTTGAGATTCATAGGCTTAATCTCTGCAAGAGTAGGATGAAGGAGCATGGTATTGCATAGGATTTATACTTGTATTGTTGTCTTGCGCTAGATCTGATCACCGTAGCACTGCCGTTGTTTCGCGGTTCTTTTCAGATTCAAATCACCAGTTAGATCTGACGCGACGCGGTACTACCGCCCGTATGGCGCGGTACTACCGCCTGCATGGTACTACCGCCCTTCGGGAGCGGTACTACCGCGCTCTGTGCGGTACTAAAATTCTACTTCCGCTCCAACCATGGTACTACCGTAACCTCACACGGTACTACCGCGTTTGGAGTGGTACTAATATTTTAGTACCGCCGACAGTGGCAGTTCTACTGTGCCTCTCATCTATCGCATGCCAACTTTCTCGTATGCCTTCTATGTGTTTCTTGTGCTTTTTCGTGGCCTTTGCATTGACCTTTTCGCATCTTTGGTGTTTTGCGTGTGTGTCTCGGGTGGTGGCTCTCGCCGGTCCAACCCCAGTCGTGACACTGGCTCCAAACGTCTGCGCAACCCAGGTGAAGTACCAGAGGGCTCGTCTGCCTCCAAGCGAAATGTCAAGCACTCAGCTAGCAAGCACAAGGAGCCCGCTAAGGGCATGGATGAGATAGCCCAAGCTGATTATGTCCGTCTCAGGCAGCTTCACCCTTATGTGCACCCGCGTTCCACTGTCAGAGGTTGTGAGCTGTTCTGGAACAAGCAACAGACCAACATCTATCTGGATGTCATCAAGAACAAGCAGAATACCTATGTGGAGGTGAAATGGATTGATATGCATCACATGAGGAAGGACAGGTTCCGTGACTACTTTGGAGAGGCTCTGGACTTGGTGGAGCAGTTTGGCATTGAGCATGTGTTAACCTTCCACCTCGACTATGACCCTGAGCTTATCTGTCAGTTCTTTGCCTCAGTCTACTTTCACTCCGATGAGGAACGGAGGATGACCTGGATGACCAATGGTCGTAAGCTGTCTGCTACCTGGAAGGAGTTCATGGATCTTCTCCAGGTTCCTGATGATGGGCTCAACTCTCCAGTGGGTGTTCGCCCCCATGCCAATGCTGAGTCTGCCAACAAGGACAGGCTTGCACCATTCATGGTTGAGAAGGTGCTCGCCAATGGCAAGACAACTTTGGTGCTCAACTCTTTTCTGGATATCATGTATCGCATCTTCCGCAACTCCTTGTTCCCTCGCATCGGTGACAAAGACAAGGTTCATGCCTATATGGTGGACATGATGCTCATTTGCGAGGAGGCTCGTTCGTCTCAGTCTCAGCCACTTGATGTCTCAAACATCATGTGGTGTGAGCTTCGGTTTGCAATGTTCAACCGCAAGGTGCCTATCTATGGGCCCTATCTGTTTCTGCTGATTTCGAAGACTTGGGAGAAGATGTTCCCTGATGAGGAGTTTCTTGCTCCAGACTAGGTTCGCCATGAGCCCATCTGCCTGCGTATCAAATCCAACTGGGCCAACACCACTACTCGTGCCGAGGCGCCTGCTGCTAGGGCTGCTGTTGATGAGGAGGATGCTGGCGCCGAGGATGTTGCTGAGGGCCGTGCTGCTAGGCCTTCCCAGAGTGCCACTATGCCATCATGGGCCAAGAAGTTGAAGGACAAGATGAAGACTCTTTTCTGCATGCAAGCCAAGGGGCAGTACAGGACTCATGTGGCGTCCAAGGAGAGTCGTCGCCGGGACAACAAGATCTTGCAGCTCTATGGTGAGGCAGATGCTGGCGGGTCTGAGGAGCACATCACTCCAGAGGCCGAGTGGATGGAGAAGCAGGGCTACAGGTGGACTGAGTCTGAGGAGGATGTCGAGGAGACCATCCCTGCTGCCGAGGAGACCGATGGAGAGGGTTGGGACGAGTTCCCTGCTTGAGCCACCTCTTGTGTGTAGGTGTCTTCTCTGCCTTTTTGGCGTCTCGATGCCAAAGGGGGAGAGAGTGTAGGGATTTGCGAGTGTGTCATGTGTTTGCTGCTTTCTCGTTTGAACTATTTGCTGCTTTCTCGTTTGAACCTCGGTTGATTTACTTCGTTTGGTGTAAGTCATATGCACTCTATCTATCCTAGCGAGCTTGTGTTATATTGTGCTATCTTTATGCTATGCTATGCTTATTATCATGCCTTGGTCTCTAAAATATAGGGGGAGTGTTGATCCTAGTCCGTGTGCTATGCAGTCCAAAGCATTCATCTAAAGTGCACACATCTAGGGGGAGCCCGTCTATATTTTAGAGAGGTGGGGTTTGCCCCTGCTCTAAATTATCTTATCTATATGCAAATCCCGTGTTGTCATCAATCCACCAAAAAGGGGGAGATTGTAAGGGCATATTTATCCCTCACGTGTTTTGGTGATTGATGACAATGCATTTGCGGACTAATCGTGTGCCTTGAGTTTCTCAGATTCTTCATATCTAGGCACGAGACGATTCGGTGCCCCTCGGAGACTATTGAAGTCGGTGTTGTTCTACGTTTCTCTTTGGTGGATTTGAGTCATAGGAGAGCCGTACTATTAAGAGGGGGTCCGCGTCGGAAAGGTTTGGGTGGAATCAACACGTACACTTGTTCCTCATTTCCCTGCATTTTGGAGCTTCCCTTTGTTATCTTGGTTGTGCGGAAATCTGACGAATACTGCTGTACTTGCGGTAGTACCGCAAGTACAAGCGGTAGTACCGCCGTGTGTCATGGTAGTACCGCTCATCTGGAGCGGTAGTACCGCAGCTCCCAGGCCCTGTGCCGCTCCGGTGCGGTAGTAGGGGCGGATGTAATTTTTTACATCCGCGCCCTCCATGATAGTACCGCTCGTCTAGCGTGGTAGTACCGCGGGGGCCCACGGTAGTACCGCTCCCTAGGAGTCGTAGTACCGTGGCCCTCCTACCTAGTACCGTAGTGTCACGGTAGTAGGCGCGGATGTAATTTTTTACATCCGCGCCCGCAACGGTAGTACCGCGTCGGATTTTTGTACCACCTCAGTTTCAGCGGAAGTAGGCACGGATGTAATTTGTTTCATCCGCGCCCTTCCCAGGCCGTGACTTTCCTGCCTTGCGGTAGTACCGCAAGTGGGTGCGGTAGTACCGCGCAAGCGGTAGTACTGCCCCCCTTGTCAGGCTAGTTCCGGCCTGTGCTGCTATCGCGGTAGTATTGTGGTCAGCCACGGTAGTACCGCACAGCCTCGCGGTAGTACCGCGCCCCTGGAGCGGTAGTACCGTGTGTCGCGGGCTGAACATGTGGATAACGGTTGGATTTTTTCCCTCGACTATATAAGGGGTGTCTTCTACCTCTAGTTGACTACCTCTTCTACCTCTAAGCTCCATTGTTGTTCCAAGCTCCATTTTCGCTCGATGTCTCTCCCTAGCCAATCAAACTTGTTGATTTGCTCGGGATTGGGTGACAAGGGCCCGATCTACACTTCCACCACAGGATATTTGATTCCCCCCACTTATCCCTTGCGGATCTTGTTACTCTTGGGTGTTGAGCACCCTAGACGGTTGAGGTCACCTCGAAGCCATACTCCATTGTGGTGAAGCTTCGCGGTATTGTTGGGAGCCTCCAAGTGTTGTGGAGATAGCCCCAATCTTGTTTGTAAAGGTCCGGTTGCCGCCTTCAAGGGCTCCAATAGTGGAATCACGACATCTCGCATTGTGTGAGGGCGTGAGGAGATTACGGTGGCCCTAGTGGCTTCTTGGGGAGCATTGTGCCTCCACACCGCTCTAACGGAGACGTACTTCCCCTTAAAAGGAAGGAACTTCGGTAACACATCCTCGTCTCCACCGGCTCCACTCTTGGTTATCTTGTCCCTTTACTTTTGCAAGCTTACTTGTGCTATATCCATTGCTTGCTTGTGTGCTTATTGTCTTTGCATCATATAGGTTGTCCACGTAGTTGCACATCTAGACAACCTATTTCATTGCAAGGTTTAAATTGTTAAAGAAAAGTCTAAAAAGTGTTAGTTGCCTATTCACCCCCC